>NC_069390.1:39917500-40235000 GCF_027475565.1 Acinonyx jubatus | reverse complement strand
AGATCATGACCTGAGCCGAAGCTGATTGCTCAACCGACTGAGGCACCCGGGTGCCCCAACGAAAGAACTTTTAAAAAGACACATATTGAACTTGAGGAGATGAAAATTACAACCTCAGGTGAAAAATGCATCATATGGGATTCACAGAAGATTAAGACACTATAGGGGAAAAACGAGTGAACTTGAAAAAGACAGCAATGGAAACTATCCAAAATGAAACACAAGGAGAAACAAAGACTCAAAAATGAACAGAGTAGCAGCAAGCCGTGGGACATGTTTGTCCTGGTTACTGGTCTCCTAGACGTGTACGGGAGGTCATGGAGGAAGGGAGGCAGAAAAAGTATTTGAAGAAGTATTAGCCAAATATTTTTCCAATTTGATGAAGACCATTAAACCCACAGTTCCAAGAAGCTCATCGAACCCCAGATAGAAGAAACTTGCGGAAAATTACATAGTCACATCAAAGTGAAATTGCTGACAACTGGTGATAAAGGCTTTTTAACAGGCACTTACCATGTGATTCAAATACCCCTCCTGAGTATTTACCCTAGGGACGCTTATGTTCGCACAGAAAAAACTTCACAAGTATTTATAACATCTCTATGCATAATAACCCCAAACTGGAAGCAACCCAAATATTCTTTGACAGGTAAATTGATGAATTGCTATGTCCAGGTAATGGAACATACGTTCATTCAGTAAAACAGGACAAACTACAACATGGATGAAGCTCCAGAGCATTATGTTCAGTGAAAGAAGCCAGTGAATGAGCTTATAATTTTCTTTACATGAAGTTCTGGAAAATGCAAAAGCAGATCAATGGTTTCCAGGGGGCAGGGAGGTCAGGGGAAGGAGACTGATTGCAAAGGGGTACAGGGAACTTGTGGAGATGATTGAAGTTTTTTCTCTCTTGATTGTGGTGGTGTTACAAGATTGACACATTTTTCAAAACTCATCAACTACACACTAGAAAGGAATGCATGTTATCATATGTGATTTATACCTCAATAAAGCTTATTATTAAAAAAAAAAAAGGATGTGTTTCGATTTTTTTTTTTGTTTGTTTTTATCCATTGACTCAAGATCCTGTCCATGATGTATTATTGTGAACAGGAGAAAAGCAAGTTGCGTGGTAGCATAGGTAGTTTGATCACCTTTGATAAAGCAACGCTGAACAAAACCCCTCTATATCCCTCTACATGTGTACTGATGTTTGCAAGCTGATGGAGGATTCTTTGCCAGAAGGGTACACACCAGGCTTGGTTTCATGATGGGGGTGGGAATTGAGGGGGAAAAACGGGGAGGTTGTTAAATTTTTCTTATATGTCTTTTGGGTGGTTCCATGTTTTACAATGAGCACCTGTTATTTTCATATTTTAAAAAAGTATTGAGAATAAAGAGGATATCAAAATAATAAATAGAGAGGTGTGTCTGTAGGAAGAATTCTGGTGGAGAGAAGGGTCCATTGTGACAGTACAGGGAGGTCAAAGGGATGAAGATGAGGTCATTAGACTGGGACAAAAAGATCTTTTGTAACTGCTGAGAGCATCTAAGTAGTGGTGAGGGGGCCAGAAGTCATAATGTGATATATGGAGGAAAGTTGGAGATTGGGAAGAAAGGCTCTGAGTGTGGGCCATTGTTTAAAAAGTTTGGTCATAAAGGGAAATTAAAAAAACAGGTTAGGAAGGAACCACAGCATCGGTTGCAGGTTTTTGTGAGGGAAGGACAAGGATACTTGTGGCTTCTTGAAGGCCAAGAGAAGAGAACCAGCAGAGAGTTATTGACCAAAGGTATTGAAGAATGGTATAAAATGCTGGTGACAGAGCCCTTGAGATGATGAGGGCTTTGCAGGGACAGAAAGAAGAGATGTCTCACTTCCCTAGAATTCAGTTTATTCCCTTCACAGCTGTCATAGACCTAGGAACACACCCTGCCGAATCCCTGTCTGTAGTCTAAGGAGCCCAGCTTCCTAACAGATAGCTGGGCCCTGAGTCCAGGCTTTCACATGGAGCATCAGCTGTGTGACCTAGTGCCAGTCACTTAGGCTCTCTACACTTCAGTCTTCTGATTAGTAAAATGGACTTGGTAATAATACCTACTTCCTGTTGTTGCTGTGAGGGAATACATATAAAAAGTTTAGTTTGCTACTCAACCACTGGTCTGGGGGCAATATCTCTGACATGTTATGAGTCTGGGCCATGTGACCAATGATGTCACAATGCCCTACTAGACTTCATCTTCTCCATTAGGGCGTTGCGGATCCTTTGGAGCCAAGGACTGGAACTGCCATGCAAGACCTCTGCCAACTGAGGGTTTCATGAGCGCACTGCCTTGCCAAGATCTTGGTGAATAGTCTTTCACTGTGCAATTGTGTCTTAGACATTGTTTTACTTGTTATCATGATTGTGCTTGGCTGGATGCTTTTTGTTGGACTTGCATGTTACATGGGCACATTTCCAGAGTTCACGGTAAGTAATGACCCTGCCTGTGAATCCCTGGTAGTAGTCAGTCCTGGCTCTGACTCCACCTCCCAGCCAGGGTTTCTGACCAAATGGGAAAGACAGTTGAGGCCTCATCACTGATTAGAGGTTAGGGTGCAGTGGGAACAAAGTTGGCTTCCCAGGCTACTTCTCAACTCACTGGGATTATCTTTAAGTTCCACCCACCCCTTGGGTACATAACATTACTTATTTTAAATTTATAAGGGGTTTGCTGGAGAAAGTGGATTTCAGGCAAAGTAGATCAATGGTCGCCGGCTAGAAAGGGAAGGTGGGCATTGGTGGGACCTCCAACAGTCACAGTCACAGACAGAGGCAATTACCTGCTAGGCCAACAAGTAGAACCGCTTCTGTCTTTAAATTTCTTTCTGACTCAGCCTCCAACTCTGAAGTGGAAAGAGAAGTGGCCTGTTCAGGAGAGCAAGACACAACTGAGGAGCCTGGCTTTGGATGAAGAACCACAACTATGAGTGAGTGGTCAGGTCTGCTGGACTCAATTCCTCTCTTTTCAGAGAACATGGCAACCCCTTGAAATCTCAGTAGGAAGTTTATATTCCCCTGGGAAACAATAAACTGTAGAAAGGGAAGTGGGTTGAGATATGTGGTGGGGAAAGAGAATTCAGTGAGCACTGCTTTGGACAGCAGGCCAAGGCTCAAAGATTTGTTAAGCACATCTTACTGGTATTCTTTCCAAAGACTATTCCTGTCTATTATTTTCTCACAAACTCTGTAGTAAGTCGGACCAGCTTTTTTAGCGCCCCTTTTGGCAGATCCCAAGACAGGTTCAAGTTCTAACTTTGCAACTCACTAGCTACGTGACCTTGGGAAAGTTTAATCTCTCTAAACCTCAGTTTCTTCATCTGTATAAGGGAGATATCTCTGTATCTTACTGTTTTTGTGAGGCTTGCATCTGGGAATTCATGTAAAGCATTTGATACAAAGCATTTACTAAATGCCAACTTAACAACTAAGCAAAATAATGAACGGGTCCACAAAGATTTAGTGGTGACAGTAACCTCAACTATTTACCCAAGGCCATACAAATCAATTCCTTTGAGAAGCTGGGATGCGAGCATAGTTCTCTGGACTTAACAGCCTCTTGCACTCGTTCCACTAGACCAGCCTGCCTTTAGGAGACAGGAATAGCAGTATCCTTTTCACAACCGTCTCCTGGCTTTCTTCCCTCCCACTCCCTTTCACTCAGATCTGGTTTTTCAAAGATGTTCCCACTGTTAAAGAAACTTTACTCTGAGAGTCTTAGTAATGAACTGATAACAGGAGCAGATTTTCAGGGAAGCTACTCTGGAAAGCAGTGGTATCAAGTCCTAACCCCAGGTACACTGAGAGCAGGGCATGAGGGTTTGTTTGTTTGTTTGTTTGTTTGTTTTTTTCCATCGGCCCCAGAATTTCCATGCAAGTGTTGACCCAGCTCGGTCAGATCATTGTTGGGGTGGGGACGTAGATGGAGGCCCTGGGCACTTGCTTAGCTGAGGCACTGCCACCCTGATCCTGACCAAGCCACTGGAAATGTTCTGTGCCTCAGGTTCTCCAGCTTTGAAATGAGCAGGACAGCCTAATGCCCTCTCTTCCCTTTCCAGGGAAGGGAACCCTACACGATGAGGGTTTAATTGTGACATTTCGCGAAATGTGAGATGTTCATTTGTTTGGTTTTTTGCGAATAGCCTAACGATAGTCTATAAAGTAATTGCTCGTAGCATACCTAGCCAATCCTCCCAATTAATCCAGGGTATTTTTTGTTTTGTTTTGTTTGCATGGCACTGCTTTTTGCATCTGATTGCATGAAAGCAACAGTTAATATTTTGACAGGTGATGGGTTAATAAAGTTCTGATGCCAGCTAGATCCTGACCGTGTAGAGTCACCAGAGAACAGGGCCCTTCTTTTAAGGGTTCTTTGGCCCCAACACACCAGGCACCCTGGCCAGTTGTCCCATAGTTACTCACTCTGACGGGTCCCTCCAAGGTGACAGGAGCTGATGTCACAATTGGTGTCTGAGCTCTGCCCCCTAAAATGGCCATGGCCAGCCATTTCAGTTCACACTAGACCACGAAGCCCCTCAGCCAGGAGCTATCATGCTGGGCAATCCGCCATCCGGTCTGGAATGAAGACAGCCCAGCTCCCAGGACTCAAGGAATAGAGCGCCACACCTTTCAGAACCACCTGTTTTCCCCAGCACATCCCACCAGTGAGCAAGAAGCCCCACAATGATTGTTGTTTTATGGTTGCTTCTCATTGCAGGAACCATGTGGAAAGGATATAAGTATCCCCCAGGAGGGGTAAGTGTGCTTTCAACTTTGTTCTCTATTCCTCCTTTGAAATTTATTCCCCTAGATCCATGAGCTGAGCATCAAAATCCAACTTTAGAAACAAATCGTCTTTTCTTGATTAAGAAAGTGGTGGTAGCTTACCTGCCTCTATTGTTGCTCGCTGAGAGTTCCCTCTTTCACGTCTTTCTTTTATACATATTTTCCTAAGAGTCTTTACTCTTACATTTTTCAGTTTTATATAACCTGGAGGTAGAGAGGTAAAGACTCAGGCAATACTGTCTGACATGGGTGACCTAGTCTTGTGCTCAGGGGCCATTTTCAGTGCTGGGGTCTTCAGTCCCATTTCTTAAATCAGCCCAGACCAGCAACCCACCCTTAACTCTCCTTCATCAAGTAAAGGGTGGTCTATAAAATGGTTCTGGTGCTAGAAATCTTCTCTCTTCCTGTTAGACCTTGGATATGTGTCCTTTCTCTGCCTTTTGTCCCCTCCCACATGGCTAAGCCCCTCTGGCAGTTGAGGTCAGAGACATTAAGAGACAGAATTGGACAGAACCACTTCTGCCTGTCTTTGGCAAGGAAGGCAATTACCTCAGCCGCACACTCTGGCAAACACTAGAGAAGGCCCACCTGACATACTTTTGTCCCCCCAGACCCCAGTGGAAATAAGCAAAGATGATCCTGGTGAAGTCATGCAGCTCTGAAGCTCACCTGGCCTGCTGTAGAGTTCCTGTTGTTGGTTTCGCATAAAGTAATTGCACATTATTTTGTCACATTTTATGTAAAAAGTTACCGTACTTTTTAAGATGAAGAGCTGATATTCTGTTAGCTCAAAACAGGGAGACGGGGGAGGGTAGTTGGGTTAGACGAACGTGATTGGGTGCCTCTGTTTCAGTCTCTAAGACTGACATTAAGACTAAAATACCTAGTTCAATTTGCCCCCTATTCTGAATCCTTAGGGATCGAAATTCTCTAAAGCTCCTTTGACCTAGTTCCCGGGTGTAGTCTTCCTCCTGCATCCAGGGTCCAGGGTCGAAAAAACGTTCAGAAAAGGCTAGAGATTGCAGCAACTTTAAGCCTATCTTTTGGGGATACGCCTCTGTGGCCTTTTCACAGCTGTTACCAACAACCTTCTGTGGCCTTTTCTCAGCTGTTACCAACAACCTTCTGTGGCCTTTTCACAGCTGTTATCAAGAACCGAAGGCTTACACTGTGTGGGGGAAGGGATGTCATTTTGATATGAGGTGCTAGATACTAAATTAAACATTACTTTAATTCTTATAAGCTTCTGAGCTGGGCACTAGCCTCATTGAACAAAATGTTACAAACGAAGTTGAGAGACTCAAGTATCTTACCAGCTGCACAGCTCTGGGTTGGAGTCAAGATCAAGATCCAGGCCTTCTCCTTGGCATGCTTTTATGTGCCAAGGAAAAGAGCCAAACAAGAGACTGGAATATCCAAGATCTTGGCTATCTCTTGGCTCAAGTGCCCCCTTCATTTGAATAGCCAAGAAGGTACCTGATGATTCTTTTAGCAGTAACCACTGCTAATACAGGGCAGCATGCATAGAAACAAAAGCTAAGTGCTCAGTCCTCAGTATGATGCAGTTTGAGTTTGAGACCAAGTATGGAAACTTAAGACCCATGCAATTAATCTAGGTGTTTCAGCCCTAGGATATTCCTCATAAGCCCTCTCTAGGGGTGGTTTGGAATTTTCTGACCTTAACGGGGTTGGGGAGGGAGGGGGAAGAACCCAACAAGAACAAGTACTTCTAAAATAAACTGTATGGAATTTTTCCCATTCTGTGGCTACTTGGGGATGACTGATAGTTCCATCATTCAGAAGTGCATCCTTACCACCAAAGTAGATCTTTTTGGTTATGTAGATAACATTTTGTTGAGGACTATTTAGCACACATTTGCTAAACTATTTTTAAGTGGACCTTTGCACTGAATGAATTGCCTTTTTTTTTTTTTTATGGAAAGAAAAGTGAATTCAAAATCCATTAGCAACACTGGAATCCTGAATCCAGTGTATAGTATATCCAGTGTATAGTATAGGATACTATCTCTTATAAGGCTTCTTATATGACCTAGACTCAACACATCCCATTGAGCTAAGTGCCTACATTTTCTGGCTCCATGGCTATACCAACTTGCCTCCTGACTATCCCAAAGGACTCATCTTGTCAGTTGTTTCAAGCTCTTTTATTACAGGGGATCAGAACCTGTGCTCGTTTTCTTGACAAGAGGAACTATACACCCAGTTCTTCTTCCCTCTGGTTCCCTGAATAGACCTCCAAACAGTTCTCCGGCCTTCAGAGTAGCTCTCTTAAGCTGGTGGGGTGCGGGGAGATGGGTCAGTTGTGGGGGTTGAGCAGAGGTCAATGTGTCAGAGGGAATGAACAGGTATGTGTGTGTATGTGTCTGTGAGTGTGTGTGTGTGTGTGTGTGTGTGTGTAAGGAAGCACACCCCATGTCAAGTCTGATGAGTCTATTGGGGTTTCTAGCTGGAAAAATGTTCAGGGTGATGAAAGAAGGAATATCTGAGTTTTGGTAAATAAATGCAAACCAGTGAAAATATCAATAAAATATTTTTAATGCCTACAATTTCTTTTTATACATAAATTGCAAAACTTTCACCTGTATATGCAAAAGTAGATTCTCTTGCAGGTCAACAGCACCAGAAAACAAGCTAAACTATGTAAATGTTTTTTTTTTTTTTTAAACTTGATTTGTCCATTATGTAAAAGACATGATGGATTTAATAACTTCAAAGAAATCTATATCCCACTCTTAATCATACACTAAACACCTGAATATTTATTTTATCACATCCACTCACAAAATAAATAGTAGTCTAATATATTCAGCACATTGAAAATAAACCAACCAGTTTCTCTTCATATATTTATTCTCTTTCCAAACATGTTTTGGTCTCCTGCTATATCTCAGAAATGTACTAATAGCTGCTTTTAAGTTACAAAATACAAAAACGGTAATTTCTTGGAGAAAATCTTGGGGTAACATTAAAAAAATGATATTTCGAGTTCCCATAGACTTTCTTTTTTGTTAACAGTCTTTGAACCTTCTCATGGCACACATGTAAGGCTGTCTGTGACATGTGGTACCCTGGCCTCCAAATGGACGTAATTGCATTTATAGTTTAGAGAAAATACAAAGACAAGTTTTTGAAAGTAGCCTTAAAAGAAGAGTGCCCCTTGCTTTGACATAGCAATATCAAAAGCAAGTGGGACTGTGCAATCAGAGCCATATGAGTTTTATGAAAACTACTTTCTTTTCACATCATCTGTTAGAGAATGCCACACCCATGATCATGTAACATTACAATCGTGAAATAACATTACTACATTCGTGAATTAACATTACCCAATAAAAGGCACATCTTCAGATATTGAATTAATAAAATCTGAAAATCAAAACAGTAGAGGATACATTAAAAACCAAGCACTTAATTTGTAAACCTTTATAAAATAACAGCTTATTCCAGTTTCTTCAAAGGTTTGTGAGCTTTTTGTAAGAGCCGTCAGGAATCGCAGAACAAAACGGAAGACAGGATTTGGAAACAAGGCCAAGATTAATTTAAAAGACTTTCTCAGGACTTTCTTTTTAAATGAGCTACAGAAGTGCCCTTTTATAATGTTGATGCCGAGGAATAATATAATCAACATCTGTAGAAGAAATGCACTCAAAAGTGGTAGATGCCTAAGGACACGACCTTACTCTTCCTATGAAGTTCTAGAACTTTTATCTAGCACAGTGGTGCCTTTCTGTACAAATAACTGCACGTCGAGTAAAGTGCTAGTAAACGTTAAGCCACCAGAAATCTTTCAGCTATGATAAGCACTTGATTGTAATAGATTTTCAAAGAGTCTAAATACTGAAAAAATATAGCCCAGAAAACAACTTTTGTAGGGGTGGGGCGGGAGGAAGCACAAAAGTGACAGCAAAGGAAATAATGTTCCAAACCTGTTTTATTACGTGGAACACCACACTACCCTTAAATCAATTTCACTGAAGATATTTTGAGATGGGTTAGAGGCAGTCAACAGGATTTTCTGCCAGTGTGACAATTCTATGTAGATCATTAGAGTGTTACTCCTGGTGATGAAGACCTCTTTCAGAGGATCCAGCTTCAAAGTTAAATGCTTGCACTTTCGAAATGTGAAACTCAATTCGAAATGAGTCAGTCTTAAGGGACTAGGTCAAATGGTTGTCCCATTAAGGGAGGTAACAACAGTAATGTATACCACCCAAACTTGGAGAATAAAGAAAGCTTTATGGATAAAAAGGAATACACCAAAACAACTTTTGGAACTGTTCTTCAAGCTTATGTCCCACTGTCCCCAATCCTCCATATTTAGAATTAAGGACAAAAGCTCTCTAGCGTCATCATATCTCATTTTCTGTTGCTGACTTTTCCTTGAGACTTGGCTTCTCTCCAGCCAGAACCTAGGTCAGCCTGATTGGAATTGCCTGGGTTTGAGGCTTAAGAGATCTCAAGTGTAAAAATAGGACTTGGAAAAAAGTGAGAATGAAGAAAGTTCCACAGCCCGGTAAAGCACCAGTAGCAGGGAACGTCCTTTTCTACCTGGGAAAAAAATCTCTTCACAGTGCATAGTTTGAAATAAAAGTGCAATATGGGCAAAAAGAGAAGGTGGTGCTCTCAATACACGTGAATTTAGTTTTTGGCTTTTGGCATTAATTGCTAAAGAATTTAAGATAAAATGCAGTCGTTAACATCAAGAGGTACAGGGGCACCTTTTTCCAAAATATCTTTATAGAGAGGGAGGAGGGGAGTCTCACATGTCACTTCCTTATTTTTTAAACTATTACTCTTCCAAATCTAATGTTTGAATAAAATAAGCATTTTTCTTCAGTATAAAAATGACTTTTCTTAGATAAAAATCAATCAGCACAGTGACCTTGTCTATTTTACGCTAAAGCCAACGTAAATTTGAAAGGAAAACCTGGAAACAGATTATTTTTAAACTAAATGGCATAACTTGTATTTTAACTGGAAAAAAAAAATTTGTTAATTGCCTTACCACCTAAATTAGTAAATAAGAATGCTCGGCATCCAATCCATGAATAATGTAAAATACGATATAATTTATTCTACTTTTTACTTCAAAGTCACAGAGATGACATCCATACGATAATTATAGAGCCTACTCTACATTTTCAAGTTCTCAATCCAAACATATACATTAGGACAGGTCACTTTATTGCTGGCAACATTCATGGAAGGGCCAGGTTCCTCATTAAAAGACAAAGTTTGATTGGGAGCTGGGCAGTGCTCTACTCACACATCAGCAGAACATGAAGAGGCAATCCTTTTTTTTTTTTTTTTTCCTTTTCAAACTAGCAAAGGAACAATGTAAGATTGGCTGACAGTGAGCGGCCCCCGTTAGAGTGCATAGCTCATCAGGATCAAGGCGGGCACCTGTGAACAGTTAACTTCATAAGCACGCTCACTGGGCATTCTATCATCTGCCTTAGGTTTAACCCTGGAAAGTATCTGAAAATACTTTATGCTCCAATGACAGCCTCCAAATAACAGTATGCATTCCTTCTCCTTGAGTACCCAAGTATAAATTAAAATCATAAAGGGGCTTCTTCATTCTGAAGGCAGGACCTCCTGGCAGCAGAGTGTCTCCAGAATTTCACAAAAATAATAAAAGCAGCAGCTAACGCTTCTTCAGCTTCTTAGCCTTTCGACGCTTCATTTCTTCTTCTTCACGTCTCATTTCCTCTAAGTCCTCCTGCATACCTAGTCTTAAACTGTCACACACAAAAAAAGAAAAAAAGTACTTGTCAATATAGATGACATTACCACCCTCTTTAAAAATTAAGAATGAAATTTCAACTGGGAGCTCATATGGAGTGTGCTGAGGCATTAAAAACGCCTCAAGGCTTTACCACTGAAAACAAACTAGCAGGAATATTTTTTACTAGGAGCCTCGGCCACTGATTCAACTTCTAGTAGAAAAAAGACCTCACATAAAACCTCAACATAAAATACCTTAACATTCCCCTTAAAGTAATAAAATGTAAACTGTTTATCACAATGGCTTTTAGAAATAAAAGAAAATTTATTCAATAAATAACATTCTATTCTTATCCCTTCGCATCACTTTAGTTGGATATTTTATGTAGTTACATGAAGGGAAGGCAAGAGGGAAGAGGTTTAATATTCTAGGTTGAGACTGACGGGAATTATCTTACCAAGTTAACACTATAAACAAAGCAATCTCTTGTTACCCTACCCTAAGAACTTATCATGAATTTTATTATCAGGTAGCCAAATAGGAATTAGACAGAAAGAATTTCATATTCCTCATCAGGTCCCTATGGCCAGCAGTGGTACAGGTCAGCAAGACTGAGATGTGTTTGATGTAGAAAGGGAATTAAAGATGGGGAAAGAAAAACAAGGAACTTGTTACAATGGGATCAGAGGAGGCCTCCAGCACTGACTGTGTGCCTATATAGGTGAGGCACCGCACTAAGCAACTTGTATACTTAATGTGATACCTCAATGGGTAAAAAGAGTAAATTCTCATTTTACCCATGAGAAGACAGATTGAAAAAAAAATTTTTTTAAGTTTATTTTTGAGAGAGAGCAGGGGAGGGAGAGGCAGAGAAAGAGGAGAGAGAGAATCCCAGGCAGGCTCCACAATGCCAGCACAGAGCTTCACGCAGGCCTTGAACCCATGAACCGTGAGACTATGACCTGAGCTGAAATCAAGAGTCGGATATTTAACAGACTGAGCCACCCAGGTGCCCCAAGAAGACAGATTTAGAAAGGCTAAGGAATTTGTCTAAAGTCCCACAGCAAGTAACCAGGATGGGAATTCAGAAGAGAGGGGCCCCAAACCTCTGCTCCCAATGGTGTAACTGAAGCAGCAAACAGAAAGGAACGATTAGGACATTTCTGCACAAATGTGTTCAGTTTTGTGCTTACCTCTTTGCTTCTTCCTTCTGCTGCTCTTTCCAACTACTCTCCATGTAACGTAAGGCATAATCACTTTCATCTTTGTATCTGATAAGAGGAAATCAATGTTGTTAGGGAAAACACCCAAATTCCCAAATATTTAGGAACTGCATCCTCCTGTTTTAAAAATCAGTATCTTTATAACTAATAAAAAACACAGGATTACTCTTCTTTCTTTGGCAAGGAGTGACAGAGGCAGAGGACAGGTAGCAGTGGGTTTCTGAAGTCAAGGCAAATTAAATGAGCCCTCACTACTCCCTGAAGGCAATTATTCCTGAATCTAATGTCAATGCAGGTACTCAATCCAACAATGCTTACTCACCTCACTCGCCTCTAGTTACAGAATAGTTTATATTAAAATCCTGAAAGCACACTATATATGGAAATCATTTTGTACATATTAATCTCATTTGAGCTTTGTGAGAAAGGACTTTAGAACACAGACTGAAGCAGGCAGATTAAAGGTTTGACCAAGAACATATAACTAGCCAATGACATTACTAATATTAGGTTTTTATTAAAAAAATTTTTTTTAATGTTTATTTAGTTTTGAGACAGACAGTGAGTGGGGGAAGGGCAAAGACAGAGGGAGACACAGAATCTGAAGGAGGCTCCAGGCTTTAAGCTGTCAGCACAGAGCCCGATGTGGAGCTTGAACTCACAGACTGGGAGATCATGACCTGAGCCAAAGTCAGACACTTAACCAACTGAGCCACCCAGGTGCCCCATTAATATTAGATTTTTAAATCTGATTTTTATTCCAATTCTTTTTAGTACTCTTTTTACCAAAAATTTTTTTTAAACACTTTTTCTCAGGATTGCCTTCTAATTTCTCATATCCATGGCTTTAAAGGAGAGGGCAACTGTCAACCGATATGCACTATGTCCCTTCTGTTTTACATATAAAACATATGTCCCTTCTGTTTTATCTCATTTAATCCTTCCAGATGTCATTCTGAAAATAATTTACTCAAGTTTATCCAGCTAGGAAGTGGTAGAACTTCTATTCAAACCCTGATCTTTCATCTATACTAGTGTTCTCAAACTTTAATGTGCATTTGAATTACCTGGGAACCGTATAAAGCTGATTTAGATTTGGTAGCTCTGAAGTAGGGCCTGAGAGCCTGCATTTCTTAACGCTGTTGTCAGGTGATGTCAGTGATGTTGGTCCCATACTGACTGCTGTCCAGGGACCACACTTTTGAGCAGTAAAGCTTTTTACATCAAAGAAAAGCAGATGTCAGATCAGACCAGCTTTCAACACAGGTCTGTGATGTCAGATCAGACTAGCTTTCAACATGGGTCTGTGGATGGCTTTCTGAGTTCAAAGCCAATTTAGTTCGATTCCAATAAGCTGCTTCACTCTCATTAAATATACATCTTACAAGGGCAACAGTTTAAAAAGGTATTTTTTCGCATGCAACCACACAAAAAATTCTGAGTTAACCGTTAGGTGGTGCCAAAAGAGTAAATCTTAAACAATCATCCAATGGTTCCTAATTAAGAATTTTATTCAATGCCTCTGCTATTAATGTTTGCTTTTCCCCCATAGCACGAGTCATTCAAAATAAGTATATCATTTATCTAAACCACCTATAGCCTTACTTTTTTCGGTCATAGCCAAAGATTTCTCGAATGTGCTTGGATATTTCTTCCTGAGGTTCTCCTTCATCTTCGATAAAATCTTCCATTTCAGAGTCATATTCATCATCATCTTCCTCCTCTTCGTATTCTCGTTGCCTTTTGTAACCACTAGGGAAGGGAAGCCTTTGAGGACCTAAGAATAGAAAAGTCATTATTTATAGGAGCATTAAAACTGAAAATAGTCCCAACAAAGTTTTACATAAACTGAGATTTTAAGAATTCATTAAGACAGTATCCTCAAAAACCAGAGCCAGCAAACTGGCCCATAGCATGGACTCATTACGAAATCATCCCTGCTGCTTCATGTTGTCTACAAGGAGTAGAATTTCTATTTATCCCAGGGCTTACCAGAAGCATCTGTCACATCTTGTAGCCTAACAGCTGCCTTCCTTCTGGATTTAAAAGACTGATAAAATTAAAAAGAAAATTACAAATAGCTTACAGGATCTCTAACTTTTAATTCTGCCATGAAAAAGACACCAAAAGTAACAACCTACCATCTATTATCACAATTTCATTCCTATTTTTTTTAGAAGTCCAACAAAGTATGAAAGATTCCCAGAATTATGGATAATTATTGAAATGAGTAAGTCTGACTTTAAAAGAAAATCACTACATTATCATTATTTTGTCATTTTGCCAAAAGGCTGAATAAAACTTTGCAAAAGACAGGCAATGATCAATAGAACAGCATCTGGGAACAACTGCTTTCTAGTCCTTGATTACAGACACTCCTTTTATTGATCTACAGTTGTTTTTAATACGCATGGCTTGTCTCCTTAGCTCGGCTCAACTTCTGCACTGTTGACATTTTGGGCCAGATAATTCTTTGTGAGCAGACTCTCCTGTGTCCTATAGTATAATAGCAGCATCCCTGGCCTCTATCTACTAGATATCAGTAGCATCCCCTGGGCCCAGTGGTGTCAGTCAAAAATGTCTCCAGACACTGCCAAATGTTCACTGGGCATCAAAATCATCCTTGGTTGAGAACCAATGTTCTAGCTGAACTAAGAAGTTAAAGCATGGAATCTTACCTAAGTAGATTCATAAAGGACCAGTAGCTAGGGCCTTGATGTGCTGCCCACTATAAGGAGCAGAAACACAAGGGCAGTTCCTGGTACATTGTGGATACTTAAAAAGTATCTGATGAATAAATAATGCACCAAAGGCTTCAAGTTTACAAATATACTCCAACTTTTGAAGAAAGGTCTCTCTAGTTCTCATGAAAAGGTAAAGATGAATTAATTCATTGAACCATATAAGGCATATTCACTCATCCTGTCTCACAAATCACATAGCCAAGTTTCATGCACTTGGAGACGTTACAGGGGTGAACACAGAGGGTCCCAGATAACTCTCTTTCTAAAGCCTTTTCCAAGTTATGATCACTAAAGGGACTCTCAGGCATAAAGAGAGACAGAGCATCAGGATTCTATCAATACAGGAGTACATTAAAGGGCACATGGAAGGGTTCACAGGGTCTCAGTTTACGTAAAACAAAGTACTCTTTCCAATTTCCTAGTAACAAGTCAATATCCTTAGGGTGAAGGACAGTTTTACCTTGGGCAGATCTGTAGCCAGATAAGGAAGCCTTCATTCCATTCATCTGTCCATTGCTGGATCGGCTAATTATATTCTTGGAAGAAATTGTTTCTGAGACAACGGTACACTTGGGTTTTAGGGGGAGACCAGAGCTACTAACTGTTCGCCCAGGTCCCAAGCTGCTCACTGGTCTTCCAGGGCCTGAACTACTGACCGTCCGTCCGGCTGGAACTGAGCCACTGACTGGCCGCCCAGGGCCACTGACTGGCCGCCCAGGGGGGCCAGAGCCACTCACTGGTCGTCGGAGGTCATGCGGACTGCTCACAGGCCGCCCAGGGCCACCAGAGCTGCCCAAAGACTTCCTAGAATCACCTGAGCCAGTGGTGGGTCGTCCAGGTCCACTTGAGCTATTTGCAGGATGCCCAGGGCCACTTGTACCACTGAGTGTCCGTCCAGAGAGATTTAAGTCACTGGCTGGCCTCTTGGTCCCACTGACTGATCGCTCAGGTCCTGAGCTGGAGCTGCCATTCTGGCGCCTGGGCATAGGGCCAGAACTAACTGTGGGCCGAGCAGTCCCTGTGCTGGGCCGCCCGGGAGCTGAGCTGGAGCTGCTGCCTGGCTGCCTGACGACACCTGGACTCTTGGCTTTATTCTGTGGGGTAACCACAGGCCCAGGCCTGGAATGGCTAGGATGGGGAGGAGATTTTTTGGCTTTGTGCTCAGTAGCAGATTTCTGAGGACCTTTAGCAGAAGTCTTTGGGACACTTGGTGAATAGGTGCTGGAGTGGGGCTTTCCAGCCCCATTGAAAACAGGTCTGTCATGGCCCTCTCGAAGTAAGGGCTGGGAGCAATTGCCAGATCCTGCTTTGGTCCTCTCTCCTGGCATGGATTTGGATGAAGACACACTTAAGTGTTTTTCATTGGCTGTACTGGGTCTGGATTTCTTCTCAGCATGAGGGAGGGGTGTACCCCTGGAGGAAGGGTGCTTGCCAAGTTTTGTGCCCACACTTTCTTTCTGAGAAGGTGCCTTTTTGGCTGGAGGTAGTCTTGCATCTGTCTCAGCTCTCTTTTTCCTCTGTTTCCGTTCAAGGAATTCTCGCTCCCTAAGTTCTTCTGCAGTCATAGGCCGCTCTTCTGTTTTCTTCACTACCTTGATCTCCACTGGTTCATACTGCTTTTTCTCGGCCAGCCTGAGTAGATCAGTGAAGTTCATGAGTGGCGGGGCACTTTTAAGGGGGACCTTTGGTTTGCTTTCAACTTTGGGAGGTTCTTGCTCCTCCTCATACTCCTGCTCTGACTCTGCTTGATTGTACTCTAAGAATTCATCATCTTCTTCCATCCCATACTCTTGTTCTGTTCCCTGGCTAGTGTGGCTTTCCATCACCTGCCTCTTCTTTGACTTTTCCTCAACGGGAATCCCGTTGTAACCATGGAAATTATCCTTTGTCCTCTTGGCCATAGCTCTTGCCTTCTTATCATGTTTTAGCTCAATTCGCTTTTTCACTAGTTCTTCTTTTCTCCTTTTCTCCTCTAAAGCTAAAATGGAGAAAACAAGAACAAAGTATTTCAAGGTCTGGAGGTCTCAAGTATGTTCATCCGAAATCAGTAGGTGGCCAAAACACAGGCAACATTCAAGTTACAGTTTGAAGACATCTAGGAATCAAAGGAGGAAGTCCTTTGAACAAGTAGCAGTTGAGTCATCTTTACATAATGAGTGGGTTACGTATGGGGTTTTCAATATGACAAAGCAAGCGAGAGACTGGGGTTTTAGCTTTAAATATAGAAAATAATTCATACCAAATAAAGATACCAAGTTAAGGAAACAGTAGGAACCACTTCACAGTCATTATTAACTATGAATAAATGAATACTTAAATGTATTAAATCAGTTTCCTTGTCATTTGCATGAGGTAAAACTACTGTTTAAGTTTGCTGGTCTTCAAAAATTGCCCCTATTTTTAACCTTTAAGATAGCATTCTTGATAATTAAAAAAATTAAAATACAAAATATGTAGAAGAAGATTCAGAATGAAGGTCAAAGAATGGAGTTCTTATTGGGACCTAGTGTGGCCAATTGCAAGATATGGCCGCTATCCCCAAAAGCACTAAGAAGAAATAAAAGATAACATCCATACAAATGATCAGCATGAGAACACATGTAATATGCTCTAAATACAGCTGACTCAGGCACACAAATCCCTTAGCCTATTAAGTTACTACAAGCATCCGCTAGTTAAGTACAAGCTAGTTGTGAAGGTAGAAGACTTTAAAATTGACAATAAAGCTATAGATATGTACCTTTTTGCCGGAGCTCCTCTTCTTTTCGTCTGAGAAAAGCCTGAACAGCTGCAGATTGGACACCCTTGACTTTTGGGTCTTTTTTGGGAGGCCCCACTGCCAAACTATACCTTTTCTAAAAATAAAAAAAGTAAAAGTTAAAAGCAATTCAACTTTAAAAATGTATTTGCTATTAGGTGTAAGGCATGGTACCAAGCAATAGAGAGGTTTACATACTGACTGAAAAACGGATTCTGAATAAGAGATCATATAACTAACATGGAAGCTTAGCTATAAAATTTTGGTCTAAATAGGATTATGCATGACTGTTTTTAGGTACAGAATTTCTTTGTAACATCCTAAATAATGCACACGTGAAGAATTCAGAGAAATGCTATTTTTATGTTATTTTCCCAAACAGGTACTTGGACTGGGGAACTTTTAAAAAGAAATCATCACTTAGAATGGACTGTTTAAAAATTCTGAATAAAAAAAAAAAAAAATCGACCTTTAGAACTAAGCATTTCAAAGTGTAACTTTTCAAACAAACAGAAAAAAACTACTCATAAAATGTTTTCTCTCCTGAATACCTTATTCCAGACCAGTTTCTAGTAAGACTCACAGCTACACAGGTTATTTTGCTTACAGTATAAAACACTGAGATTTTACTTTGACCATAGGCAAAGCTGGTGGCAAACCAAAGCTAAAAAGCATTTCAAGGAAATCTAAGCAGCAAGAAGTGCCCAATTCTCTGTACTTTTAACCACAGCTCTTATGTTCATTAAATATTTGTTACATAAACTGTTTTAGAAAGGTTTCCATATCACCCAAAAAATACTAATATTATCCTGGCGCAGATGATATTAATCTGGGTTTTGATTTTTATGTAACTACACTGGGAAATGACTAAAACCATAGTAATGTTAATTTGAACTACAACAGGAAAAACATTTCCATTGTATAAGTATCTATCATAAGAGAAGTATGATAAACAGAATAACTCAGACCAGGATGATTCATCTCAAGGACTATTGCACATTCAATATATGGATAGAATATGTTTTCACTCTTATGTTGATCCTGAGAAACTTAACAGAAGACCATGGGGGAGGGGAAGGAAAAAAAAAACAAGATTAGGGAGGGAGGGAGCCAAAACATAAGAGACTCCTAAAAACTGAGAACAAACTGAGGGTTGATGGGGGGTGGGAGGGAGGGGAGGGTGGGTGATGGGTACTGAGGAGGGCACCTGTTGGGATGAGCACTGGGTGTTGTATGGAAACCAATCTGACAATAAATTTCATATAAAAAAAATTAAATAAATAAATAAATCTATGGATAGCAAATAAGTTTTTAAATGTTCTCCCTCTTTTGTTAGGCTGATGACATTCTTATCCACTAAACCTGTTATTGTGCTAGTTAAAAAGGAAACACTAACCCCCCTGAACACAAATCCAGCTACTTAAAAACCAAAAAAACAGACTCCCCAAATGTGCATGAAATTCTTGGGAGGAAAGCCAAGGATCCATGCTTTTACTATGTGGCTAGCCAAATACAAGACATCCGAAACAGACTGGAAGTTCCAGCTAAGTTAGTTCACCAGTGAAGCAGGCCCTAATCCAGCATGAAAATCCTGCACGATAGCAATGCTGTGACCTGACACATCCCTGACAGAAATCCCAAAAGAGAGCACCCAGATTCCTCTCCCAGTCAGCTTGGTTGAATCACCATAAAACCCAGTAATAAGTCCCTATCTTTGTAAATTTAGTTGTAGATGCTTTCCATTGTGGATTGGAGCCCAATATTTAAAGAAGAAAAGGAGAGGGAGGGCACACTGAGGAGAAAGAGAATACTGCTTTACCTAACTGCCTATATATAAATTGTCCTCGATTACAAGAACCTCAAACATAAGCTTTATCTACAAAAAGTTTATATTTTCTTAATGGAAGAGCCACTATGAATAGGACTCAAGTTGCATAAGATATACACAGACTCATAAGCAGAGACATATACTCACTTCACCCTATCCAGTTAGTAAGATTTGTAAGAGGAAAGATGGATTTTTTTTTTTTGCCAAGACTTAAGATTTTCTTGTCCCCGCCAACAACCCAGTCCATATGTTCACCTGCCAAATCAAAGCTTATACAAAGCACCCCCCCAACCCCGCCCAGCCTCAAATGCCAATATACATGTTAGTGTTACCTTGAACAGCACTGGCTCATTATCTACATATTACAGCAAAAAGCACTTCCTAATTTGACTTCAGGATAGACATATTTCTTCCTAACCTGAGACTTCAAGGGATAGGTAATGGGATAGGACTAGCTGAAAAGCTACTCACGACTGCATACAGGCACCAACAGCGTCAATGGAGTACAGTTTACTAAGCTTCAGTCATTTGCATAACACCTGCATGATTTTTGCCCTTTTAGGATACCATCTGCATTATTATTTACTAATTTTAAGAAAATATATAGACCTAACACTATGACTTATTATTATAGCTTTACTTCAAGCAATAATATCCATGAAATGATTGGCTTGAGGGCTAGTTACATTTCTGCAAATCATGTTAAAATATAACCATTGAACACACACACACACACACGCACACACAGCATTTTGGAAAATGCCAAAAAGGAACATAAAAATACAGGAAAGGCAGAACACAAAGAAGAAACAAGGGAGTGGGGTGTTCAGGCTCTCAGATTTACTCAGAAAAGAAGTGCAAAGATTACTTTTAGCTTTTTCTTCTTTTCATATTAAATACAATTTGTTGTCAAGTTGGTTTCCATACAACACCCAGTGCTCATCCCAACAGGTGCTCTCCTCAATGCCCATCACCCACTTTCCCCTCTCCCCCACCCCCCATCAACCCTCAGCTTGTTCTCAGTATTTAAGACTCTCTTATGGTTTGCTTCCCTCCCTCTCTGTAACTTTTTTTTTCTCCCTTCCCCCTCCCCCATGGTCTTCTGTTAAGTTTCTCAGGATCCACATGAGTGAAAACATATGGTATCTGTCTTTCTCTGCCTGACTGATTTCACTTAACATAATACTCTCCAGTCCCATCCATGTTGCTGCAAAGGGCCAGATTTCATTCTTTCTCATTGCCAAGTAGTATTCCATTGTACATATAAACCACATCATCTTTATCCATTTGTCAGTTGATGGACATTTAGGCTCTTTCCATAATTTGGCTGTTGTTGAAAGTGCTGCTATAAACATTGGGGTACAGGTGCCCCTATGCATCAGCACTCCTGTATCCCTCGGGTAAATTCCTAGCGGGGCTATTGCTGGGTCATAGGGTAGGTCTATTTTTAATTCTTTGAGGAACCTCCACACTGTTTTCCAGAGCGGCTGCACCAGTTTGCATTCCCACCAACAGTGCAAGAGGGTTCCCATTTCTCCACATCCTCTCCAGCATCTATAGTCCTGATTTGTTCACTTTAGCTTTTTTCAAAGCATCCACCTATTTTCAACCACTCACACTGCCAATTTTAAATTCAGCTTTTTTGTTTTAGCACCTTTAATACTCAAGGGTATTTATCAAGCTGACTTTACTTTTACCCCAACAACTCTGCAGTACTTTTTGTTCTGTCCTATGATGTAGAAGGGATTCAATAAATCTATTAAAAGTCTCATTTCATGGGTCTGCTAGGAAACAAGAAGGGCAAGGTCCTAACTTGATGAGGCTTAATCTTATTCACTGACATGAGCTGAGTCATAATTAACAGTTTCTTACATCCGCTGTAGCTTGATGCACTCAAAAGCAGATACCAGGAAAATATTAAAATATTCTCTTAGGCAAACTTTAGGTCAAAACCTAGAAATCTGGGGTTAGAAAAAAAAAGGGGGGGGTCCTGTATCTCCATAGGAAATATTCTTCTTTCTTAACTGTTTTGAGATACAATTCACATACCATAAAATCCATCCTTTAAAAAAAATTTTTTTTTAAACTTTAGAGAGAATGAGTGAGCAGGGGAGAGGGGCAAAGGTGGTGGGTGGGTGGGAGGGAGGAAGTGAGGGAGGGGGAGGGAGAAGGAGGGGGAGGGAGAGAGAGAGAGGGAAAATATCTTAAGCAGGCTCTTCGCTCTGTCAGTCTGGAGCCCAATGTAGCTCAATCCCATGGGATCATGACCCTGGGATCATGATCTGAGCTGAAACCAAGAGTCAGATGCTCAACTGACCAAATCACCCAGGCACATAAAATCCACACATTTAATGTGTACAATTCATTGGTTTTTAGTACATTCAGAGTTGTACAACCATCACTACTATTGGATTGCAGAACATTTACATTATCCCAAAAAGAAATACCCGTTAGCAGTCATTCCCCATTCCCTCTCTCTCTCCCCTCTGCCCCTGGCAACCTACTTTCTGTTTCTGTGGATTTGCCAATTCTGGACATTTCATATAAATGAAATCATGTACCCAGTGTACAATTATACAATAATATTTATCACAATATAAGGGAAAATTTACAGGCCATAGACAAATGGCTATATATGAGTGATTATACAAAATATTAAGATTTTTCAAATTTGAAAACACTTGTTAATTTTCACTTGACTCTATTATTAAGTTTGAAAATAGATCCCTTCAAAGGCCTAGAAAATATCCTTGAGAGAATGCTCTGTAAGTTAGTTCCTTACATCACTGAACTGAGAAATTATAATTATTTCCCTGGCTTATGGAAAATTAAGAAACGATTAGTTTCTATGACCATTAAGTGTTTCAGTTTCAGCACAGGTATCATTTTAACTCTTTTGGAGTAAAAATAGAATATACCTAGAACTTTAAAATAACAATTATGTAATACCTAAATAAATTTAAATGGAGATAATGTAATTTTACTTTGATGTCAGTGTTGGCTTTTCTATTTTTTTTTTTTTCTCTCAAATAAAAACTTTCAAAGAAACAAAATGAAATCCTACAATATGTGTGGCTGCCATGGTCAGTTTTACGTGCCAGCTCAGCTAGGCTATAGCACTCAGTTATTTAAATCAAACACTAATCTAGTGTGGCCGTGAAGGTATTTTGCAGGTGTGGTTAACATCTACAATCAGCTAACCTGAGGTAAAGCAGATTACCCTCCATAATGTGGATGGTACTCATCCAATCAGTTGAAGGCCTTAAGAGCAAAAACTGAGTTTTCTCAGAGAAGAAGGTATTGGCCCTACAAATTTCAGACTTGCCAGCCCCCACAATGACATGAACCAATTTCCTAAAATAAATCCAACTGGTTCTGCTTCTCTGGGGAGCCCTGACTGATACAGTGGCCATTTGTATCTTGGTAGTTTCCCTTAGTACAATGTTCTCAAGATCCATGTTTGTAACATGGATCAGTACTTCATTTCTTTTTATGGCTGAATATTTCACTGTGCTGATTTACCACATTTTATCTATTCACCAGTTGATGGGTATTTGTTTTTACTTTTTGGCTATTATGAATAATGCTGCCATGAACACTTGTGTACAAGTTTGTGTGTGTGTGAACATCATTTCTCTTGGGTACTGGGCTATAGATCTTCTTAACCTTGAGCTAGTCAGACCTTTTTAAAAGGGGTTGCAGTCACACTCTGTTCAGTTGAAAGATCTGAGATTTGTTGTAACAGAATATTGTAATAGATAATCCCCTACGCCCAAAGGGGTAGCCCAGTAGAGAACAACGCTTTTTTAAAAACATAAAAATAAAAAGCCTCAGGCCGGGATTACATTATATTCTATTTAATAAAGCAGAAGAACTATTTGGCACTTGCTCCTGCATCAGATGGTCACATTTAGCTCTAGCAGCAGCACATTGAGATGCACCCACCAATTCTGAATCTGATTCAAGGCACCAGGCTGCTTCATTGTTTGAGCTTCATGAAAAGCAGCTGGACAAGAGTTTCTTTTATCCTAAGTGTATCCATTTTATTATACTGCAAGCCAACTCAGTCATTCTGCTGGACCCCAATGAATGATCCACAGCAGTGAAGCTTATGCCATTTAAATACAGTATCAGAGATTTTGCCAAGATTTGTAATTCTGAAGCCAACAGACCTAGAAAACCTTAACTCACTTTAAGACATATGTGTTCCTTGCATTGGAATTAAACTGTCATGGTCAGATAAGGAAAATGAGGAGTTTTCTGTTCTGGAAATATGTGTTAACCAAATACGTTACATTGGAATCAATAGTCAATCCCTTCTTGAAAGTTGTTCTTTACTCAGGAGAGAACAACATCTTGTTGTAATTGTAGAAAATATAAATTTCCTGATGGCTTTATACATATTAGAGACTTATTATTAGAGTTAGGAATATTCAAAGAATATATCTTTGAGTTTAATAATACTACACAATTTCACAAAACATCATAGGGAATAAATGCAGGCCTGGAAAATGAATGGTTTGCATTAGGCTTGCTTAGCTGGGTGGTTAAGAGAATGAAAATAAAACAGTCAAAAAGCACGCTATTCAGGATTGCTATAGGGTCAAATGTAAATTTACTATTATTGTGTTTATAAAAATATACATGATTATAAAATGTAGTATCAGATAGGTACCTCAGAGTCCCTAGCCCAACCTCTATGTTAGAAGTGGCCCAAAAAGCACAAGTGTGTATTAACTGGTTGTCACTCACAATTTGTAACAGAGTGTGAATTAGAATCTAAGTCTCCTGACTCAGGTCCAAGAGTATTCCCACTATATGTCTCACTTCTACGTTAATCCCAACACTTTCATCCAGCTCTAACCTCAATTTTTATGTTTACTTTGAGAGAGAGAGCGAGCGAGTAGGGGGATGTGGGGGCGGGGGGAGAGGGGGTGCAGAGAGAATCCCAGGCAGGCTCTGCACTGTCAGCCCAGAGACAGACACAGGGCCGAACCCATGAACTGTGAGATCATGGCCTGAGCCGAAACCAAGAGTCAAATGCTTAAGTGACTGAGCCACCCAGGTGCCCCTCTAACCTCAATCTTAAACACCCTTCCCAAATTTCCATCTGCCTCTTGGATGGTGCCATGACCTCCAATAGGTCCACCACTTAACTTTCTATCTTATCCACCCTCACCCTCAGACTATTTCTGTCAACCATACTGGCACTCTCCCACCACAGGCTGTAAGTCTATCTCTACCCACCAATTTCCAAATGCTGTTGGTTTGCCCTTTAAATTTCTCTCCCATCAGACTTTACTGTACATTGACAAGTGCCATAAAAACCAACAGTTATTGCCTAAGGCTATATTATATTGGGCTGGAGTTGAGGGTAGGAAGCTGGATGGGTTCAGGCTTTATTAAATGAACAACCGTCCTCATATCCAATAGACTCTTCACTTAGCACAGGGTCATGATTAAGAGCAAGAACTCCGGAGCCAGTTAGCCTGTATAAAATTCTCTGCTCTACCGTTACTAGCCCTGTCACTTTTTGGCTGAATGACTTCAGACAAGTTTCCTCATCTCTCTAGACCTCAGTTTCCTTATCCATGAAACAACCTTCCCTATATGGTCATCACAGTGACTGAATTAATCAATGTACATAAAGTGGTTAGAACAGTGCCTGGCACCAAGTAAGCATTATAAGTGGCAGTTGTTGTTGTTATCATTATTATTTAGAAAGAGATTCTCTTAGGTAGTGATGGGAAGAAAAATAACAATCTCTGGTGGTAGAGCTTCTAAAAGACCCTCTCCTTCCAACACTGGTTAAATAGTACTACCCCCCCAGGCTAGCAATTGAGAGCTACTTCAGACCCTGGCAAACTCCTCTTCAGATCCAAGCATGGGAGCAATCCAGTTACAGCCAATAAATCAAAAGTTGCAAAGTGATTGCAGAAACGTTTTTGTTGGCCCATACTGTTCTTTCAAAGGAAATATAACTACTGTAGCACACGGTAGGCTTCTTTGAATGCAGAGCTTGACACCTATTATTTTATATCTAGACTACTTCAAGAGCTTCCATTATTATCATTTTATATCCAGGCTACTTTAAGAACTTACATTATCTACCTGGCCCTCAGGACATCTGAACTTGCCACCCCAGTTAAAGTCCCTGAGCCCCTTTTCCAGTACCGACATTCTTATCCTCAAGGGGCTATAGCCCCCAAATCCTCATATGTTTAGTACCACATAAATGCTTCGTCTTTACTTTTTGATTTGACGATCACACCAGAGCGACAGCATCTTCTCCGGGATGATTTTCACAGTATGACTGTGAGAAAGCCACATAAGTCATCAATTAGTTACTTACAACCTACAAGAACCCATATTCTAAGCTCTACCATTCTATCAAATCAAGATACTTGGTTTTCGCTAGAGGAACCAGGGAGAAAACTTTTAAGTACAAGTGCGAGGTTACCAAAAATATCTTTTCTCCTTTAAATATAAACAGAGCTTGCGATGATAACTGGTTACATCACCTTGATCAGCTGTTTTTTAAATTCAGTTTTCCACTGGGAAATGATAGCATGCCTAATATTGCTAGGCATGATGCAATCCTTCCTTTGTTTTAATAAAACATTATAAAAATAACTATTTCTCCTGAAAAGAAACAACAGAAAAGAGTTTCCATTACAGAAATGTTCATTGCTTCTCAAACCAGACACAATAGATACCTCTTAAAAGTGAAGCCCTGGAGGGGCACCTGGGGTCAGCTGGTTAAGTGTCAACTCCTGATGTTGGGTCAGGTCACAATCTCACAGTTTTGAGATGAGCCCCGCGTCGGGCTCTGCACTGAGAGTGCAGAGCCTGCTTGGGATTCTCTCTCTCTCCCTCTCTCTCTCTCTCTCTCTCTCTGTTTTCTCTCTCTCTCAAAAATAAATAAACTTAAACAAAAATTCAAAGTGGCTGTCCAGGTGTTTTATATTTTAGCCTTCCTTGGAGTTAATCAGTGCTAGTCACCATAGCTCCTTTCTGTAGCAAAGTCTGACATAGGAACAATGAAGACTGAAATCTCAACATCAGCTCTGATAAGATTGAAATGGAAGGTGGGGAAGAAGATGGCTAAAAGGAAAATATGAACCAAGTACCAGAGTGGGATGCAAAGCCTCTGTGGTTCTCAGACCATCATTCAGTCAATACAGCTTATGTCAAACATGGGGTGCATGTGTATGACTGAATTGTTGTTTCTTGACTTGGATGATGGTTTACAAGGATACCTGCTTTGCCACAGTTTATTACACTGTACAATATATATTTCACAATTGATGGTGTGCTCTCAGAGGCTTTATTTACTTTGAGCTGATAAAGCAAAGTAACAGAATAATTAGATAAACCAAGTGAAAGCAAGATCATGGATTAAATTTAACTGTCTTGCTGTTTCTCAATAGTTTCTTTTGTGACACATTCATCTGATGTAAAAAGAAAAGGATTATAATGCTAACTAAATCAAACTTCTAGGCTTTCTAGCTTTTTGTGGGGGTTGAGGGTGGGGAGGGGAAAGTATGCTTTCATAAAATATATGCCTATATTCGTTTATTAAATTTTAAATGATCTCACCAATTCACCTTTCTTTTCTGCTTCCAATCTTTGTTATTTAATAGATTTGTTGATAATGTACATATTCTAAAACATACACAGATTTTGAAATCTTCTGCTCTAGTAGTATCTGGTTTTTAGAATAACTTGGTTCTGATTCTCCCTCAGAATATTACTGGGTATCAAAGCTAGTATTACCTATTTTTGACCTCCACTGAAATTCAGGAAGATCTAGAATAAAATATGGACCTAATTATGCAAAGATGAATGGTTACGGGATCCAATACTGACCTGTCTAGGAAATTTACATAATTTGCAGAAAATAAATTTGGTTGTTCAAGGTTTCAGTGGTTTAAGCCCATAAGTTCAACATACAGATCTTCGGGCTCATGGCTTAGGGGGAATGATTATTCAGCGTACTTGGGATGAAAGATGAATATATGGGAATTTAATAAATATTAAACTGACAGATATCAGTTTCATTTACCAATTGTTTTACTATCTTCAAATCAATATTTTCAAAGGGTAAAAGAATGGGCCAGACTCAGAAGACAAGAAAAGTGTAGAAGTGGGAAAAACAAAACAAAACACTGCAAATACACAAAAATCTAAGAAATGCTGAACGCATAGTGAGAGCTCAATAAATTCCAGTTGAACTGACTTTGACAGAGAGCTGTTCGAGGTCTATACCTCACTGCTCAAACCGCAAGTATCACAATGCAATTTGTCGGTTTACAGCTGTGCTGTGGGTACCATCTGAGGATCCAGAAATGATTAGTTTATGCAAAACAGCTACACCCCGCAGACTAGGCACTCTCCACCACTTCAGCGTGTAGATTTTAAAAGTCTTACATCGCTCTGCGAATACGGGCGAATTCGCAAAATTACTGAGCAAATGGGACATAGATTTTAAACAAAGGCAAACCTGGAAGGCCACAAGTAAACGGAAGTTGAATAACTTACCCATTCTGTTGGCCAAGGATTTCGTGGAATCTGCTCAACTTCTCTTCCCAATACATAAGGTATTATTAAATCTTTGGGAGGTTTTAATTTAGTCATCTCATCGAGAACTTGTTCGAGAAATCACACAATGTTTGACCCCATCTTAGGCGGGAACTCACCCAAAAGGCTATCAGACCACATCCCGAAAACCCCTGAAACTCCCCAACGTACACGCTTTCTTTCCATCCTTTGGGCTGAAGTTTATGCCAAAGCCAGAAACTACTAGCGCTGGATTCCACCATGTACCAGGCACGGTTTCACTCACCAGCCTTCACACAACTCTAAAACACCCGCACTGCAAAGTCCACGTTGCAGGGGTGACTAAGCCGGAGAAACCTACTCGCGGGAAGGCTGCCACTTCGCACCTCAAGCCCCTTTTCACCCATTCCCCAAGAATGCACGCCCAAGAAAAGCAAACAAGGCGTCCAGGTCTTCCCTCTCCCGGAGTCGATAGGCGGATGCCTGGAAGTTCCACGGGCCAGAAATTCCAAACTTGAAGATTAGGGTCTCCTACACTGGTGCCCGGCTGGTACTTACCGGCACGTTGTTGACACCTTGTCCTTTGGAAGCTATCAGGAGAATTTCCCTGAAATCCATGTTGACAGAGGCGGAGACACTGGGCCAGGCTCTCGGAAAGAAGTGAAAGTACGCCTTACCGAGGCGCCCAGCTACAGCCAAGTGAACTGCCTGGCCCACCCCTCTCCCACCCCTCCTCAGCACGACCACTTCCGGCGCCTTCCAATGCCGTCTGCCCGCCCCCTTTCCTCTTGCGGCCTATATTCTTTTAGGTCCGCCGCTCAGCTCTCGAGTCCCTGGCGTAACTTCCGCCTTTAGGCTCCAGACACGTAGAAACGTGGTACGTGGCTGCTGGCGTCGGCTCGAAGGGGCGGGACTAGGCCCTTCACGGACCAAGGAGACGCGGCCTAGTAAAGTGAGGGGTGTGGCCAAGGGAAAGAGCCACTTCCCTGGAGGCCGGGGCTCGCGACCTGACCATCTTGGTGTTTCTTATGACCTCTGAGTAGGAAGGCGAGGGGGTGGGGGGTTACCTACCAGGCCTGGGTTCGCTGGGTGTCACGGGTGGGCGCTCAGGTCCGAAACGGCAGGGCCCCAGCAGCTGAGCTGACGGATCTCGGGCAGGGGGTTTCAGTTACCGGTTTCTAGGCGCTCGCGAAATTGCGCAGGCGCACATGGCACCGACTAGTCCTCTCGTGTACACATTACTCATCACATCCTGGCACATGGTGTGTGCTCACCTCCTGCGCAGATGCATGCATGTCGTTCGTGTATAGAGACACAGGCTTGGTGCTTTTGCCCCATCTAGATAATAAGCTCCATGTAGTGGATAAATGAAGGAACTCTTTACATACAGTCCCAGTCTGAACATACTTGCGCACTAACGAAACATAACATGGCCCATATCATATTAATTTGGAGTCCAGTCTTGGGTTCCTTTTAAGAGTATCTGGGGCCTGTAAAGTCTCATTCAGTAAAATAACGCTAATTAGACCTGGGGTGGGAATAGGCCACGACTGGCTGCCAGCTAACAGGGCAGATATTTTAAGTGTGATGGAAAGCCCGTTCCAAAACTGGACTGTGGTGATGATTGTAAGTTTACTGAAAGTCACTGTACACTCAGAACAGGTGAATTTTCCAATTATATATCAATACAGATGTTTAAAAATATTAGGCAAAGCTGGTCTTATTCTTTGCAACTGAAGTTTTAATGCTGAGTTGTGGCCCTGACTACGTTTTTCCGTTTAAGGTTGCCCAAACAACAGACCAAGATGAAGTCTTCCTCTGATGACAGACCTGGAATTTTCAATTCCCCTATTCCCTCTGGGGAGCCCAGCATAGCATACAGCTCACCTATGCTATGCATTCCTTTCAAATACATGCCCGCCTACTTTAAGTAGATTAGGTAGAAGCTTGAGTGTAATGTACTGAAAAAACTAGCAGACCTCAGGGGCCTCAAGTGTAAAAAATTAAAACTAAGATTTTTGAACTTCCTTCAAGTGATTTTCTCTATTCAACAGGTAGAATCCTCTTTCAGTGTTAGATTCTGATTGTTCTTAGGATAAAGACCAAAATTTTAATCCTAACTGTGGCTTGTAAGGACTGCCATGATTTGCCCTGGCCCACTTCTGTAACATCATCAGCTCTACTTTTTCACTTCTTCGTATGTGCCAGGCTCTCTTCCACTCCAGGTCCTTTCCCCCTTTCTCCCTCTGCCTAGTATGTTCCCTCTAAACTGCTGGGCCAGCTCTAACTCATCCTTCAGCATCATAAGCCTTTAGTGAGTGGTCATCAGGGTTTAAGCCCCAGTTCTGTTGATTTCTAGGTATTGTATGACCTTAGGCAAGGTTTAACCTCTCTGTACATCAGTTTAATGTAGAAAATAACAAGGATAAGATGGCTGTAAAATAACTCAAGTAAGGACTATAGATTAGTACCTGGCTGTTACGGGCTCAATTGTGTGCCCCCCAAAATTCATATGTTTGAAGTCCACATCCCCAAGATGTCAGAATGTGATCATATTTAGAGATAGGGTCTTTGAAAAGATAATTAAGTTAAAATGAGGTCATTAGAGTGGGCCCTAATCCGACACGATGGGTGTCCTTATAAGAAGAGGAAATATGGATGTAGACAGGTACAGAGGAAAACTTTGTGAAAACACAGGGAGAAGATGGCTATAACTCAAGGAGAAAGGTCTCAGAAGAAACCAACCCGGCCTATACTTGATCTCAGACCTCTAGCCTCAAAAATGGTGAGAAAATAGGTTTCTGTTGTTTAAGCCACTCAGTTTGTGGTACTTTGTTACGGTAGCCCCAGCAATCAAATACACTGGTGTATGCTGAGTATTCGTTAAATGTCAGGTATTATTTCAAGGAAGCTTTCTTTGAACTAGGTCAGGACCCCTTTTGTAAATTCTTATAGCCCCCAGTGTTTAACTTTGTGGAATCGTTCATGGATTGTAATTACATATTTGTGGGTTTTTTTTTTTTTCTAACTCTGGTTATTGCTCACGCTAGACTGTAAGATCTGTGAGAACAGGGACCACACCCATTTTACCCATTTCTATTCCCATCATTGGCAACAGTCCCCTGCTCATGCACATAAAAACACGATGCATATTTGAAAGTTGTTAAAAGAGTAGATCTTAAAAGGTCTTATCACAAGGAAAAAATTTTTGTAACTATGGTGACAGATGTTAACTAGACGTATTGTGATTTCTTTCACAGTATCTACAAATATTGAATCATTGTGTTGTATACCTGAAACTAATGTTATATGTCAATTATACCTCAATAAATAAAGCAAAAAGACCTACTGTCAAAAGACCTCCACATTTTGGGACCAAATGAATGAGTCTTTAAATGAAAAGTCTTCAATATTCAATGCCATAATAGCTAACATATATTGAGCCCTAACTATATACCAAGTGCCTGGCCTGGATATCATCTGATTAGATCACAAGTGCCTATAGTAAGACACTTCTCGTTACTATTTTATAAATGAAAAAAAGTGGATTAATATTGTACGCTTAGTCAGTGGGGAAGCCAAGGCTTAAATCTGTTGAGACATCGGCTACCATGCTAGACCACCTTTTCATGTTTCAATTAATCCATTTAAACTGGTGTCAATATATACAGATAAAATTATAGATAAACTAAGAGGGTTTGGATTAGGTAACTAATATATAGTTACTCAGAATCTTCAAGAACAGCAGCTGGAAGTGGGAGTGAAATAAGGAATGAGAGGAAGGAGTTTTCCCATACCCAAATAAAAGAAAATGTGTAGCACTGAATTCAGCAAATATTTCCTGAGGAACTACCGTGTGCTCAGCCCTACACACAATACAAAGGAAAGACCCAACCCTCGCCTGGTCAGGGCTTTCATTCTTGTATGAACACAAGTAACAATGATGTATTAACCGCATTAGGGTACAAAGTACTGGGGGTAGGCTTGCCAGATTTAGCAACAAAATAAGATACCCAGTTGAATTTGAATTTCAGATAAACAATAAGATCACTAGAAACAGTCGCTTATCTGAAATTCAAATTTAACAGGGTGTCCTGCATTTCACATGGCAAGCCAAGAAGTGACAGAATTCCAGTCTGAACATAAGCAGAGACAGAGGCAGGAGAGCTTATACAAGGGTTCAGAGAATAAGTAGGTGATGTATTTAAAAGAAATAAGAATAGGAAATAAGGCCAGAAAAGTAGGTGAAGCCATGTTGAGAAGATCTTGAGAGCCATGGCAGGAGAGAAGGAGGAAGAGGAACCAGTAAAAGACCAGTTAGAAAGGCAGGTGGAAAACCAAAGGAGTAGAGTGCAGTGTTCTGGGAAGCAGTAGAGAAGACTTGCCAAGGAGAAAGGGACAACCTAACAGGTCTGGTCTTCAAATGCAAATGTCACATGCTCCAAGGAGGTTCAGTAGGAATAGGAACCATGAAGCTCACTGAATTCAGCAACTGAGCTTATCCGATGAAAATTAAAATCACGAGGATGGGTAAAAGGGTACCCTTTTTACCCATCGGGTTAACAAACTTCAAAAAGTTTGAAAAGAAGCAATGTTGGGGAGTGAGGGTGAGGGAAATAAGACGTGATGGTGGGAATAAAAATTCTTAGCCTCTTTGAAGGCAATCTGACTAAATAATCAGTGTAATATACTAAAGGCCAGTGCTATGTGTATATTGCACACCAGGTGCTCTTCTAAGCAGTTTTATGTGTATTAACTCATTCAATTTTCACAGCAACCCTATGAGGAAGGTACTACGACAGATGGGGAAAACTGTTGCCCAGAGTGGCTAAGGAACTTGTCCGCGTTCACCCAACTGGTGGTGGCAGAGCCAACACTTGGCTCCAGGCGGTGTTCTACTATACTACACTCCGTCAAAAGTCTAAAATATAGCTACTCTAACACAGAAATTCCCTAAGAATATGTTCTACCAGAATATTTGCACATGTGTGCAACGGCAACTGAACAAAGTTATTAATTACAGCATGGTTTGAAAAACAATCTGAATGTCCATTAGTAAGAGACTAATTAAATGCATACTGGGAGCACCTGGGTGGCTTAGTTGGTTGAACGTCCAACTCTTGGTTCGGCTCAGGTCATGATCCCAGGGTGGTGGGATCGAGCCCTGTGTTGGGCTCTGCACTGAGAGTGGATCCTGCTTAAGATTCTCTCCCTCTCCCCCGCCCCTCCCTCCTGCTCTCTATCTCTTTCTGTAAAATAAAAAGAATAAAAAATAAACCATATTGGTACAACCTTACAGTGGAAAACTATGCAGCTCTTACAAAGAATGAAGTAGATCTATACATATGCGTATTTCTGAGATACACGGTTATCAACCAATCAATATCAGTCTCTGAGATACATGGTTAGGTGAAAAAAGCAAGATGTTGAGCAACGTGTGTTACTAAGGCAGTCAAAAAAATGAATATAGATGTATACGCACACACATCTATGCTTGTACATACAAAGATTACTTTGAACAGATGTGTGCCGAGGCGATCCAGAAAACAGTTGATTCCGTGGAAGAGAGTAGTCAGGGACAAGTGGGAGGGAAGGAGGCTTACTTTCACCTCATTCCCTTTGGGGCTATTTGAATTTTTCTCCTTGTGCATGCACTGCCTTTTCAAAACAAGCCAAGTTTTTTAGGTTTTAAAAAAGGGATCCTGGCAGCCAGTGGTCTTGTAGCTCTCCCCACTTTATAATGTGCACTCACGTGCATGATTTTTTTTGGATCCTCAGTCTTTGAGGAAAGCCTGATTTACTCCTTTCTGGAGAGTCGTTTTACAGACATGAAAAACTCCAGAGACATCCTTCTGGAATGGCCTCTCTGGACCAGCAGAGCTGCTGTAGTGGTGCTTTTGTTATCCTTAGTGAGAGGCAGAGGCCTGTGGGGTTAGCTGCCTCAGCACGCAGAGCTCCCCCCAGTAATTAAGCAACCCCAAACCTGACTGCAAGGCTTTTATAAGCAGCTTCTGCAATGTGGTTTGGGGAGAACAGAGTGACTAGGGGTTAATCGAGGCGGGTGGGGAGAAATGACTGCTGACTATGGTCTTTGAAGAAATTTGGTGAGGAAAAGGAGAGAGACATGAGGGTGGAGAAAGGCAAACTCAGAGAGATTGTGTGACCAGTCAGTAATGGGATGAGCTGGGTCTTTGCCAATCACAGGTCTAGTGTTTTATCTTAGCTCTGCTGGAGGGAAAACCATGTGTCCTTAGGCAAGTTACTTTTTTTTGTTTTTTTTTTTAATGTTTATTTATTTTTGAGACAGAGAGAGACAGAGCATCAAAGGGGGAGGGGCAGAGAGAGAGGGAGACACAGAACCAGAAGCAGGCCCCAGGCTCTGAGCCATCAGCCCAGAGCCTGACGCGGGGCTCGAACTCACGAACCGCGAGATCGTGACCTGAGCTGAAGTCGGACGCTCAACCGACTGAGCCACCCAGGCGCCCCTTTTTTTTTTTGTCTTTAATGTAAGTATTGCACAGTATTTGAATACAAGTCTGGATGTAAAAAAATTTCATGCAGTGTGAATAACACAAAAGCCCCATCAGCCCCACTCAGTTTCACGTTCCTTACCAAAGGAACCTACCATATCACATTGCTGTGGGTTTTTCTGAGATGTTTTTATATGCACAATTATGCCTAAGGTATAGTATATATGTAATATATATATTGTATATAATATATATTATATATATATATATGGCACAACGTATATAATATCTACATATCAATATAAATCTCCAATATGTGTATTTGGAAACACAGTTTGGTTTACAGAAATGAGATCATTCTACGTATGTGCTTGTATATGTACATATGTACATGTAATTTTTTTTTTGTTTAAAATATGTCTTGGGGCTATTTTCATGTCAGTACATATTGATGTGCTTTATTTTTTTATAGCTGCTGCATCATATTCCATAAAATGTATTTAGCATAGCTTATTTAACCACACTACTGTTAACGAATTGTAAGGCTTCTTATACATTTTTACCAACATGAACAATGCTGCGGTGAATATCCTTGTGCATGCTTTTATGTGCAAACATTCCTCATGTTTTTCTATGGTAGTTAGATACCGAGAAATTGGATTGCTGGGATGAAGGGTATGCACAATTAAAATTTTGATGGCTACTACCTAATTGTCCTCCAGAATGTGCATACCAACTTAGATTTCCACCAGCAATATACTGGAGCATTCTTTTCCCTATATATCAGCTCTGGACATTATCAAACTTAAATTTTTGCCAGTGTGACAAGTGAAAAATATCTCGTTGTTGTTTTTTATTTTTCCTGTCCTCAATTACTAGCCAGCATCTTTTCATATGCTAATTGATAATTTGTTGTTCTCTTTCTTCTTCTGTAAATTGTTCACATCTGCAATGGATATTTCCATTATTTCACTGGCATCTGCCCCTTTCCCTCTACGATTGTATAACAGAAATTCCATCTGGGTGGGACAGACCCTATTCCCAGCTCTAGTGAGTGCCATAATCTAATCAGCACAACCTTGCCTTCATTTCCCATGTGATTGAATCAAAAGCCCTGTGTATCCAGGCTCAGACCAATCAGGCAGGAACATGTATGTATTCCTCCAGTATAGTAGGCACAGTGCCTAGGGCCCACAGTCTTTTTAAGACTTAAGAAAATGTCTTGGGGCACCTGGGTGGCTCAGTCAGTTAAGCATCCCACTTAGGCTCATGTCATGATGTCACAGTTCATGGGTTCGAGCCCCTGACAGCTCAGTCTGGAGCCTGCTTTGGACTCTGTGTTTTCCTCTCTCTCTCTCTGCCCCTCCCCTGCTTGTGTTCTTTCTCTCTCTTAAAAATAAATAAACATTAAAAAAAAAAAGACAAGATAATGTCTTCATTTTTTTTCTTAGAATTAAAAGGAAAAAAATGAACTTTTAGGTTAAAGAAGAAGCTTCAGTATTTGTTATGGACTGAATTGTGTTCTCCCCAAATTCATATGTTGAAATCCTAGTCCCCAGTGTAATATAGTGTGCCTATATTTAGAAATAGGGCCTTTACGGAGGTAATTAAGGCTAAATGAAGTCATAAGAGTGAGACCCTAATCCCACAGGACCAGTGTCCTTCTAAGGAGAAAAAGGGATACTCAAAAGTTCTCTCTCTCCACGTCCACACAGACTAAAGGCCATGTGAGCACACAGCAAGAAGATGGCCATCTGAAAGCCAGGAAGAGAGGTCTTGCTAGACACTAACTGATGGGCCCTGCAGTCGGGCCTTGGCATTCTCTTGGAACAGGCCTTTAGAGTAATGACAGGGAAAGAAGACTGCTCTGGGTTGTTAAGTGTGCTAATGTGAGGCTTGGCCCGGCTGTAGCCACTTTGCTATTACAAGGGAAGCTGACATACTGAAGAAGATAAAGGTCACAGAAAATGCAGTCAGAGCTCTGAGCCTTCATCCCTAAAAAAATTAAGAAAAAAAATTTTCTTTACCAAGTAATACAAACATGCATTCCATTTTAAAAGTTAAATAGAAAATTTATTTTTAATAAAAGTAGTCCTTGGTGGCTCAGTCAGTTAAACACCTGACCCTTGATTTCAGCTCAGGTCATGATTTCACGGTCTTGAGATTGAGCCCCTGTGTGGAGCTCTGTGCTGAGCGTGGAGCCTGCTTGGGTTTCTCTCTCCCCCCCTCTCTCTGCCCCTCCCCTGCTCGCGCTCCCTCCTCCCTCTCTCTCAAAAAAAAAAAAACTTTTAAAAAAGCAGTCTTTTATCCCACCCCTTTCCATCCCCACCCACCCCCCCCCCCTCAGTGGCAACCTCCCTCATCTCTTCTGGATGCTTCCACAGTATTCATGTGTCTTTATAATTGCTGTTTTTGTTTTTACTCTAATTATAATAACAGGAACTGACACACGTAAAGTGCTTAATAAATGGTAGCTTTAATGTCAGAAATCATCAAAGCAACCCAATGAGGAAAATATTATTCTCTTGATGAGGAAACCTGAGCTCCAGAGAAGATGTTACTTTCACGAGATTTCACACCTTGTACGTGGCCGGAGTCAGGATTCAAATCCAGAGCCCAGGTCTTAACCACAGTGATTTATGTATCACCTGCAACCATAGTTTTGAAAACTGCCAGGTTGGAATGTGGCACAGTAGAACTTGCTAAGAATAAAGGAGGTAAGGCGGGGTGACGATGGGGACCCAGATTTAGCGGGAGGCCTTAGAATAGGGTTGCCTGATAAATTACCTGACACCTAGTTAAATTTGGATTTCAGATAAACCATGCATAGTTTTTAGAAATAAGTAGGTACCAGCCAAAAAGTTATTGGTCATTTATATGAAATTCATATTTAACTAGAGATCCTGATTTTTTTATTTGGGAACTAAGGGCATGATTCCAACTGGGAGTTAAACCCCCAGCGTGGAGCCTGCAACTAGAGCATCTGCGAGGAACTGTGGTAAATCCAACCCCTGTCACTAGGCGGCAGTAGAGAACCGAGCAGGACAGGGGGAGGAACTACAGGTGTGTGGAGAGCAGGTCTAGGGAAGGGCCTTGTGACTGCCAAGGATCTCAAATCAAACCACAAAAGAAGAAACAGGCAGGTCACAGAAAGAACAGCTTATGCATGACTAATAAACGTGAGAGGAGGCTGAATCCATTCATAATTAAATGACTAAACCTAATGAGATGTTTCCCACCTCTCAAATTGGCAAAAATAAAAATATCAAAAGGATTAGTAACAGTGTTGTGAAAGTGTGAGGAAATACTATGTGAGTGGAGACTGATGCATCATCTTTGGATTAATATCAAAATCAAAAATGCATGCTGCCTTTAGCCAGTGATTTAGCTCTTTCTTAGGGATTTATCAAACAGCTTTGCTCATACACAGAGATTCATTGTTGTACTAGCCAAAACCTAGTACAGCCTAAATATCTACCCAATGGGGACTGATTAACACGTGGTAACATATCAAGGTAACGGGATACCATGCAGCCATTTAATTAATGGTGTAGATCTGTGGTATATACATCTGTTGGTGAGCAGCACACATACACTGATGAGGAAAGAATTCCAGGATATTCTGCCAAGTGAATAAAGCAAGAGGAACATCATCATACATAGTTTTTCCAGTTTGTGTGTAACGGAGAGGGGAGGGAGGAGACCGATTTATAAATTAATTGAACATTTTGTAAGGATATCCAAGAAACCATCCACAATGGTTCTCCCTGGGGAGGGAGGCAGGGGGTGAAGGATGGGAAGGAAACTTACTGTGCACTCTTCTCCTCCTCCTTCTTCTTCTTTACTACAGACAGGTATTACCTTAGAAATTTAAAATAAAAAAGAAGTTTGAAAAAACAGAGAATGTCAGTGTTAGACTAACAGAAAGAAGGAAAAGTATCCAAAAAAATAAGATGGAGAAAGAAATGGACTCAGCCTTGGGGTGCCTGTGTGGCTCAGTCGGTTGGGCGTCAGACTTCCGCTCAGGTCATGATCTCATGGTTCGTGGGTTCGAGCCCCGTGTCGGGCTCTGTGCTGACAGCTCGGAGCCTGGAGACTGCTCTGGGTTCTGGGTCTCCTCCTCTCTCTCTGTCCCTCCCATGCTCATGCTCTCTCTCTGTCTCTCAATAATAAAGAAACGTTAAAAAAATTAAAAAAAAAAAAGAAATGGACTCAGCCTCTGGGGTTGGAGTGAGTCATCAAGCAGTAGCAAGCTGGGCAGGTCTGTCCAGAACACCTAGAAAAAAACCTTTGGTTTCCAGGACACCTGGCCTGGCCTCCCTTGGCGTAAGCTGGGAAGATGATCACAGTTTCAGGACTCAAGAAGCTGCTGGGAGGTGGACTTGCCCACTGGTCCCTTCTTGGGCAGCTCAAGGATAAGACATTCATAAAAACTTTAGGTGAATGAGGCCAGCACAGGGCAGGGCCTGAAACCTCTTTTCACCTGAGTACCTTTCTTCAACTAACACAGTCTTGGACATCACTTACATTTTAAATTTCACGAAGAGTTCGTGGTCAGCTTAGCCACTCAGGCTAGAAGATGAACAGTAGCAAGAAAAGAAATGCAGGGGGGCCTGAGGTATGGGCAGTGCTAAGAGAGGGAAACAGGAAGAAGTTTAGTTCAGGAGACAGAGTTTAGAATGAGAACAGTGGGTCTCAAACTGTATACTCCAGACAGGGCCCTAAACATTGAAAAACATAGACTCTACCTCCTACCACTTAAGTAATTGAGAAATAAAAAGGTATATGGGGCGCCTGGGTGGCTCAGTTAGCTAAGAATCTAACTTCAGCTCACGTCATCATCTCATGGTTCATGGGTTCAAGCCCCGTGTTGGGCTCTGTGCTGACAGCTCAGAGCCTAGAGCCTGCTTTGGATTCTGTGTCTCCCTCTCTCTGCCCCTCCTCTGGTCCCACTTTCTCTCTCTCTCTCTCTCTCTCTCTCTCTCTCTCTCAGAAATGAATAAATGTTAAAAAAAATTTTTTTAAACAGGTATGGAAGTCCAGCAAAGTTCTGAATTTTCCCATTGTGATGACTCTGATCTTTTAAATACCAAACATAAAATTGTTTTCTAACGTTTCTGCTTCCCTTATTTGCTGAACTTGTGCTTTAGTCTCTCCACTGGATAACTCCTTGCTGTCTGCAGACTACTGGTATTAGAATCATCTGGCTTTTTGATGGCTACGTCCGTGCTACTAAATGGGAAGCTCTAGAGGTGGGTCCAGGAAAGTGAATTTTCACCAGATGAAGAAATAAGAGCAATAATAAATATGGTCATAGCTGGTCTCCAAGGTGCCTCCATGACTTTCGCCTCCTGATATTCACACCCTTGTCTAGTTTCCTCCCACATTGTACCGGGGCCAGCATATGGCAAAAGTGAAGCCATGTCACTTCTGAGATTAGGTTATGAATGATTTAGGCTTCCATCTGGAGTGTCCGCTTTCCTTCTCTTTCTTGGATCTGTCACTCTGGAGAACCCAATTTCTGTGTTGTGAACAGCCCTGCGGAGAGGCCCAAATAGCAAGGATAAGAAGCCTCTGTCCTGCGATGAATGGATAAGGAAGATGTGAGACACACACACACACACACACACACACACACACACACACACACACACACTGGAGTATTACTCGGCACTCAAAAAGAACGAAATCTTGCCATTTGCAACTACGTGGATGGAACTAGAGGGTGTTATGCTGAGTGAAATTAGTCAGAGAAAGACAAGTATCATATAACTTCACTCATGGAATTTAAGATACAAAACAGATGAACATAAGGGAAAGGAAGCAAAAATAATATGAAAATAGGGAGGGGAACAAAACATAAGAGATTCTTAAATACAGAGAACAAACTGAGGGTTGCCGGAGGAGTTGTGGGTGGGGGGATGGGCTAAATGGGTGAGGGGCATTAAGGAGGGCACTTGTTGGGGTGAGCACTGGGTATGATATGTAGGGGATGAATCACTGGGATCTACTCCTGAAATCATTATTGCACTATATCTAACTAACTTGGATGTAAATTTAAAAAATTAGAAAAAAAAGGAGCCTCTGTCCCACTAAGAACTGAAACTTGCCAGCAACCAGGTGACAGGTTGGGAGTGTGTGATGAGTATGGAGATGACTATTGTCCCAGGCCACCAGCTGACATCTTGGCAAAACCTCATGAGAGACTCTGAGCCAGATTTCTTTTTCTCTGCTAAGCCACTTCTGGATTCCTGATCCTTAGAAACAGTGAGATAATCCAGGTCTATCTTTTTCAGCTGCTAAGTTTAGGGATAATTTGTTAAGCAGAAATAGATATATATATATATATATATTTACCAGAACCGTGCTTGGGTGCAATAATTATCAGAAAAAAATTTATATTTCTTGCAAAAAATGCACTCCCAAATGTCCTCAGAGGAGCTGAATTAGTTGACCATAAAGCATAATGTTTTCCATTTAGATTTTGGAGCATTCCTGCCAAATGCCACGTTTTAAAATTTAGGCACAATGAACACTAAGGCAGCCTTTCTGACAATTAATTGCCATTAAAGCAGTTTCCCTCTTCTGTGAGTTTGTTTACTTATTTGCGTCAATAAAATCACGCCATCAGCATGAATGACCGAAAGGAAAAAAAAAAAAAGGCCAAGAGAATTTAAATGACTTACATGGATTCTCACAGTGGTTAGTTGACTTGCTAAGCCCGGAATGGAGCCTGGGCCTTTAGACACCTGCACTGGAGCCAATGACTATAGCTTGAGGTTTTCTCTCTTTACTTGGTGAGCTCCTATCCGGTTCCATGCATTCCAGTCATATACACAAGGTGGGGCTGGGCTGCAGGTCCTGAAGGCGCCTTGGATGTCAGTGTAGACTTTACCAGCTGCATGACGTGACCTTTGGAGGAGAGAGGGAAGCTGTGGCTTAAGGGGCTGAATGTTATTGGACCCCTCCCACCAGCTCCTCCGCCTGTGCTCATTTCTGCTGCGCTGGGAAGCAGGGGTAGAACAAGGAGGGAGTGTGAGAACCATCTACACCTGACATCAAATCCTGGCTCTCCCAGTTTCTTGCCGTGTGATCTTAGACTAGCAACGTGGCCTTTCTCTACCCGAGCTCCTTATTTTCACTAATTAATTAATGCATTCATGCAATGACACGTTTAGTTAAAAATACTTATTGAGAACTTACTAGGCATAGAATTACGTAGTGGACAAAACAAAGTCCCTTGTCTTCAAGAGCGTTCATTTCAGCAGATGTGGAGGGTCGTTGGGGAGGCAGACAACAGGAAAACTCATAAATTATGTCGCGTGGGGATGGTTGTAGGTGTCACTAAAGACAATAAAAAGAGGGCAACATGATAGAGTGACTGGGGTGCTGCTTATCTGTAAAAGGAGATGGTAATTCCTACTTTACAGGGTTGATCTAAAGATCACATAAGATGTAACATATGAAGCGCTCGGTGTTGTGCCTGAGACAGAGTACTATAATGGTAACAATTATTGAGTCCTTGTTATGTAATAGACACCATTCCAAGTAGCACAGCTATATTAACTCATGTAATCACCTGGTTTTAGGGATGAGCTAAGGCACAGTTATGTTGCATTACTTTCCTAAGGTCAGATAGTAAACAGATAGTAGAGTTGGAACATGAACCCTAACATTCCGACCTCAGAGCCTATGTTTTCAATGGATTTGCTAGACGTCAGTGGTTCTCTCTGCCTTCTATAACTTGATTTATGGAAGAGGGAGGGACCCAGAGTGGGGCATATTCAATTTTGTTGGAGGTGGGGGGCTGGAGGCCAGGTGGGACCTAGGGCAGCTTGTGGAGCAAATGCAAGGGCATCTGGAGAGTGAGTAACCATGTGACCTGGTGATGCAAGTGATGACAAAGAAGTTGACAGCTGAGGATAATGAAGTCATGAGCTACTGGGATGAAGAGGGTGCTTAATTAGCTCAGGCTGCTGTCACACAATACCATAGACTAGGTCACGTAAACAATAGATGTTTTGTTTCTCGCAGTTCTGGAGGCTGAAGTCTGAGGTTAGGGTGCCAGCACAGTTGGGTTCTGCTGAGTACTCTCTTCCTGGCTTGCAGCCTGTTGTCTTCTAGCTGTGTCTTCAACATGGCAGAGAGAGAGGACAACCTCTCTGGCGTCTCTTATGAGGGCACTAATCCCACCATGATAGCCTTACCCTCGTGACCTCACCCAACCCTAATTACCTCCCAAAGGCCCCATCTCCAAATACCATCACATTGGGGGTTAGGGCTTCATTATAAAAACTTGGAGAGGCATACAATTCCGCCCACGGCAGAGGGGATGGACAGGACCTACGGAACTTATTGCCAGAATCTAGATCCACGAAGCTTTCACGGGCAGGAATCTAACAGAGATTAAACATAATAGGAGAAAGGCCAAGCCCTGGATTTGAGGGGAAAAGTTGCAAAGTCAAAGACTGGGAGAAAATATTTTGGATTTAATTAACAACAAGTTCAGCCCAAGCAGGTAGGGCAATGTGGCCACCAAAAGAGCTGACCTTTCTCCTCTGGCCAGATGCAGACATTCTTGGGACAACATTATATTTGGGCACTCCTACAACACAGTCCTAAGGTGTTTTAGGAAAAGCTGTAGTATGGGGTCTCCCTACCCCTATCACCTCAAAACAAATCCTTCTATCTGCAAACCTCTTCCCCAGGTATTTTCAAACAGAGTGTCAGCGGGGCGCCTGGGTGGCTCAGTCGGTTAAGCGCCCGACTTCAGCTCAGGTCACGATCTCACGGTCCGTGAGTTCGAGCCCCGCGTTGGGCTCTGGGCTGATGGCTCAGAGCCTGGAGCCTGCTTCCGATTCTGTGTCTCCCTCTTTCTCTGCCTCTCCCCCGTTCATGCTGTGTCTCTCTCTGTCTCAAAAATAAATAAGCGTTAAAAAAATTAAAAAAAACAGACTGTCAGCTTATTATTTGTCGACTTTCCGAAGTGTGGACGTATTAATTTTTAACTATGTGTTACATAATGTGCCACTATATGCTAGGTCTTTGTATGATAATAGACAGCAGGACTTAAAATTTAAGAAAAATACCTGAAATTTTAATTTGAGAAAATTACAGTTAAGAACAAGCCCAGGATTATTTTATTTTAGTGGTACGAAACTACTTTCAGGCCAGCTCACAGAACATTTAGGAATCCCTGGAGTCCTGCAGGGACACTGTTTGAGAACCATTACTTTACAATCGTCTCTATTCTTTTTTTTTTTTTTTAATGTTTATTTATTTTTGAGAGAGACAGAGACAGAGCAGGAGTTGGGGAAGGGCACAGAGAGAGAGGGAGACACAGAATACGAAGCAGGCTCCAGGCTCTGAGCTGTTGGCACAGAGCTCGCACTCACGAACCGTGAGATCATGACCTGAGCAGAAGTTGGATGCTTGACTGACTGAGCCACCCGGGTGCCCCTAATCATCTCCATTCTTGTCAACAACGTCACCGCCTCATTAACTGTGGACTTTTTCCCTCTGGCCACAATATCCAGTCCTTCCCCTTCTCTCTCTTCATCATTTCCCCCTGACCTTCATCATTTCTAATTCTCCTCCCTCCATGGGACCCCGACGGGCTATATGGCATGTATACTCAAACATTCATTCATTCATTCATTTAGCCAGCAAGTATTTTTGAGAACCTACTATGTGCCAGGCTCTATGTTAAAAACTGACGGTACAACGATGGCCAGAACCAGGCATGGTCTCAAGTCTTATGGGACTTCTAGTCTAGTTGGGGAGAAGATCAGCAGGTCCAATTAATTACGCTCATGATTTTAAATTGAGATGACATCTACGAAAGGACAAATTGAGGGGCGCCTGGGTGGCTCAGTGGGTTGAGCGTCTGACTTCAGCTCAGGTCATGATCTCAGCGCGGAGCCCCTGTTTCAGATCATCTGTGCCTCTCTCTCTCTCTCTGCCCTTCTCCTGCTCACGCACACTCTCTTTCTCTCAAACATAAATTAACTTTAAAAACGACAACAACAACAACAAACCATCTCTCCATAAGTGAGTGGATAAACAAATGGTAGCGCGGCCGTAAATGGAATATTATTACAAACAAACAAACAAAGAACAAATTGATACAGGTGTGAAAAGGGCAAATACCAAAGGCTGCTAATAAACAAGTTCGGTCACCTTTATTCGTAAAGTTACAGAATCATAAGGTAGAGAAGTCATAGGGAGATAATTATCACAAGTTGGGGGGTGAATTCAAAGTCTTAGGATAAACACAGTATATAACTTTGAGTAAATAACCCAGTTTCACAGCACAAACATTGTAACAAAAGTAGTTTCCTATAAATATATTTATGGTCTCAAGGTTGTTAGTCAGCAATCCTTGAAACCATTAAAACCAACCTGTCCTATTATAAAAGTCATTTGATAGTAAACAAAAAACTCAAGTTTATAATGACAGGATATAAATAAATATAGGTTTAACAGAAACTTTACAGTAACTGATACATCAGTATTCTCCATGCTTTTCGTTATCCAAGATGTAAGGCCAGCTAAGCACTTTATCTCCAAGCGCCTATGTCCACAGTCTTAGAAGATTCCTCATTGGGGCACCTGGGTGGCTCAGTCGGTTAAGCATCTGACTTCAGCTCAGGTCATGATCTCATGGTTCATGAGTCTGAGCCTGTCATCGGGCTCTCTGCTCTCAGCACAGAGCCTGGTTTGGGTCCTCTGACTCTCCCTCTCTCTGCCCCTCACTCGCTCATGTGCACATGTGCTCTCTCTCTCTCATTCTCTCTCTCCCTCCTCCCTCTCTCAAATATAAACAAACATTTAAAACAATCATCTCTCAACCCTCTACTGCCACCACTCCGACTTACATCTTTTCCAACTTTCTCCTGAGCTACTAGGACAGCTTCCTGATTGTTCTCTTTGCCCCCAGTATTGACGGTGCCATCCCACTCTCCATACTGGTTGCTTTCAAAAAATGAGCTTTCTACAGTGAAAATCTGTTCGTTCACCCCCATCTGCAAATCTTCACGGCTCTCCCTGGACTTGATCATGATTTGAAACTTCTTGGCAGTGCAGGCCCGCCACAATCCAGTGCCCAGACACACACCTCTTCCTGCGTCATTTCCCACCACCCGCCCTGGCACCCTATGCCCCAGACGTACCTAGTCACACTCTGTCCCACCTTTATGTCTTTGCACATATCCACTGTTCTGCCTGGTAGACCTGGCTTAGTCTCCAAGCCCTGGGAAACCTTCTCAGACATCTGCGGCTGCGGCTGTGGGTAGTGTAAGTTACCCTTCGGTTAACCCTTTCTTTGGTGCCTCTTTCATCACGAGTCCCCGCAGCTATTTATTGATTTCTATGCTTGTATCCAGCACAGAGGTGCTCAAACTTCAGTGTGCATATGAATCCTTTGGGGAGCTCATTAAAACACGGATGCCGGAGCCCCACCCCAAAGCTACTGAGGCAGAACTCCTGCGTGAAGTTCTGTCATCTGTATGTTTAATAAGCTTCCCAAGTGACTCTGATGCACTGCAAAGCTTGGGAATGTTGAGAGGTCCCACTTGTGTTCGGAAAAGACTGTTGCCTAAGTCACTGCAGGCAGATAAATGCCCCCCCCCGCACCCCCCAGAGGAGGGTAAGCACTATATACCGAGCACTTATTCAGATCAGGTACCTTATTTACTTTTCTCATTAAACTCCCACAAAAACTCTCTAAGGGAGCTACTCATTTCTCCAAAGGAAATGGAGACTCAGAAAGATTAAACCATGTGCCCAAGAGAAACTGGGTGGTGCTGCTGCCCTCCAGAGCTGCTTCTATGACATCCACACTGCCGTGGCCAGTGCCCCTCTCTCTCTCTCTCTCTCTGTGCCTCATTTTTCATGGTGCCCAAATGCCTGCTGCTCGCCTAGAAGAAATGGGAAAAATATAAGTAATATGGCCCTGTTCACTAAGCTGAAGTCTATTTAAAGGATTGGCCTCAATTCTGAGATTTTCTTTTTCTTATTTTAGGGTTAAAATGTTTTTTTTTTCCCTTTACAAAGTGATGGTGATAGCATTTGTTTTCCCTGTTTTAGTCTTTACGCGGCAAAATAAAAAATTGGCAACCCTGGTTCAGTGTCCTTTTTTCTTAAATTAGACTTGTTCTGGAAATCCTTAAATGTGGCACTGCCGATTTCAATGCAGTCTTCCTTCTACAGTGTGAGCCTGTTTCCCTGGCTCATCCTGCAGCAAGTGGAGATCACTCATAACACTTCTCTGCACAATGGAGTTTTGGATATTGTTGCCCAGTGGGATGTGTATGTGTCCGTGTGTGTCTGTGTTAGTAACGGAGAAGAATGGGCAGATTTTTCAGGGATGGGAGAACTGGTCAGCATCCCCACTTGACTGCTGCCTTCCCTCCCTTTCTGAGCCCGGCTAAGTGGGGTGGGGGGTGGGGATCGGGAGCCATTACGGTCGGGGGTGGGAAGAGGGGAATGGGCACAACTCTAGCTCTTTTGTTTTGCAGTCTAAACCCTATTGTAATATATGAGCACAACATGCTCCCAAAGCCCTCTCTTGTCCTGATGGGGGGCAGGAAGCCGAGCTGGAATAGAAAAGGGTTTGGAGAGGGCTGAGGTAACACAAATAATTCTCCTGGCCCCTGCGCGGGGTGCCTCAACCTCGCTGCCTTTGCCCTGGTCCCATTAGGAGGAATCCCCTGGAGAAAGTCCAACCAGTCACTGTTGTCCCTGCCCAATTTTCTGGTCTAGGGAGATCTGAGGAGAGGAGGCAGCATGGAAATGGGAAGCTGAGGCCATGGTCATTACGTTGGCCGTTCCCCCTAGACTGTGAACTCCATGAGGACAGGGAAGGTCTGTTTTGTTCATGTCTGTGTCCCAGATACGGCCTGGCCCATTGTAAGTGGTTAGTAAATACCAGTTACATGAATGAATGGTTGTATCTGAGTTGGGTAACAGAAGAAGGGCCTGGGCAGGGGACATCATCTGTTTGGGAAGATGGGGTCTTTGAGAGGAAGAGACAGGAGGGTCTGCTCTGGCCTGTTACCCTAAGACTGTTCCTCAGGCACTGGTGTTAAGGGGATAATTACTCACTCAGGGTTCTGGGGCTTAATGAGTGGGATCATCTAGGGTTTTTGTGTTTTTTCTTCAAAGACTATCCTCTTGCTCAAACCCCAGATAGTTCTCCTTTCTTGTTTCTACTTCCTCATATTAACATCCCAACAAGGAAGAAGGAACAACACAAAAAAACAACCCTGAGAGCGTAGGGTCTGGATGGAGAGGGAAGGTGATGGACTGAGGTTGGTGAGACAGCTGAACTTGGGTGACCCCAGTGTAGGACTGACTAAAACATTTGAACTTCACAGAGCTAGGGACTCTAGAAGCTTGGGTGTTAGAGGTCATCCAATCCCATACACCCCATTGAAATCAGGGATCCCTCCTGGGGCATCTCTGGTATTGAACCACATTAGGAGACCCTTGGTTTGGTAGCTTTACAGTCAGAGAAATCCACTTAGGTGTCAAGGCCTCATGATGCCCTTGTCAACAGACAAAGGAAAGGAAAGAGGAGTAAAAACCCAGCTGTATCTGTCCCCAAGACCAGAAGTCAACCAAAGATCTCAGAATGTCCTTAGGGACACTGACCCACATACTATCTCAAGACAGCATTAAAATTTAGCCCTGAGTGGGGCACCTGGGTGGCTCAGTCAGTTGGGCGTCAGACTTCGGCTCAGATCATGATCTCGCGGTCTGTGAGTTCGGGCCCCACATCAGGCTCTGTGCTGACAGCTCGGAGCCTGGACCCTGCTTCTGATTCTGTGTCTCCCTCTCTCTCTCTGCCCCTCCCCTGCTCACACTGTCTCTCTCTGTCTCTCAAAAATAAATAAATGTAAAAAAAATGTAAAAAAAAATTTAGCCTTGAGTGACTGGAAAGATGAGTCCTGCTAAAATCTTTGTCTTTTTTCTAAAGGCTCCAGGAGCAGACCCTGCATCATGGGCTACACCAGCAACTCCAGGGCTCACCTGCCAGGCCCACGTGGGCTCCAGCATGACAGAGGCATTCTGGAATGGATGTCTTCACAGGAAGGGTGACACCGGGATTTTGTTTGTTTGTTTTTTTTAATTTTTTTTAACGTTTATTTATTTTTGAGACAGGGGGAGACAGAGCATGAACGGGGGAGGGGCAGAGAGAGAGGGAAACACAGAATCGGAAGCAGGCTCCAGGCTCTTGAGCCATCAGCCCAGAGCCCGACGCGGGGCTCGAACTCACAGACCGCGAGATTGTGACCTGAGCTGAAGTTGGATGCCCAACCGACTGAGCCACCCAGGCGCCCCAACACTGGGATTTTGCATTCCTAGGCTGACTCCTGTAAGCAGAGAAGGACCTGTACGAATGCCCTGGGCTGGGATTGGGGGAGTTGAACCTCATACAGACCATGAGTTGATGAACCACCCAGTCAGGAATGGAGATGAGTTATTGTCCTCTGTCTTCAAAGCTTTTGACCTACCACAATGGGGAAGCAGAACTACCATCTGCCATGTGTCCTAGAAGGAGGTGTCCAAACACAAATCCGCATATCATCTGTGTCTGGTGTGTCTGTCTCTTTCCTTGTGAGTGTACTTGGCCATGGGTGTATCTGGGTACAGCCAGATACATCCTCAGCATATCTTTTCACCTGCGTGTTTGTTTCTTTTCTGGTTCTCCTTTTTTTCCCCTCTTAAATATCAGGTCCCTCGGGGCTTGGTCTGGTCCGTCTTCTCTACTCTCTCAAGACCTCTCCCTGGTTAATCACATCCACACATCTTCAGTATGGCTATGAATTCCAAATCTATATCCCTATCTTCATCTTGGTCCTGAGCCCCAGATTTGTATCCAGGTCCTCCCAAATATGCACTTGGCTGACACACATTCAACTTGCTTCTAACAACTCACCAATGACCCCACAGTGTTATCAGAACTTCTGAACTTGTCACACCCTCCTGAACGCCTCTTCACTGGTATCTAATTTTCTTCCCTAGATTCACATGTGGGACAGGAGTGGGATGGGATTTGGTAGGGTGGCTCTGAGAGTTGGCTAAAAGGTAAACAATTTAGAGCTGGATGACAATGCCACGTGGAGTCAGCCAGGTGAGCACAAAGTATCCTGTTGAAAAACCACAGGAATCAGAGCTACTGGGTTAGCTAAGCCCCACAGGAGAAAGCGAGGCTAGTCCAGAATGATGGTTGGTCACCATTTCTATGCGTTATCCATGTTTCTGGTGTGTAAGAGCTGGGAACAATCAGAGAAGCTAAGGGACAGAAGACACCTAGCTTACTGTCATCTATAGATCGAGACCAAACTCTTTAGCAGAATATCCCTATCCTTTGTGACCTGGATCATGCTTACTTCTACAGGCTCACTCTTTCCACTTTTCCAGCTTATGCCAGTACTACAGGCATTTCCTAGAGTTCAGTGTGTCTTTTGGGCTCCTATGTTCATGTGCCATTGCCTTTGCCTAGAACGTTATTTCCATTGATGTTTACTCAGTAAAGACCAATTCAACCTTTTGGAGTTAGCCCCAGTTCCTCAATGCCTCCAGGCACAACGAGTGATTCTGACATCTTTCTAATGTCACCTAAAACATACCTTTATACCTAAATTATTTCAATTGCCACACTACATAATAATCATTTACTTGCCTGCCTGAACTGAACTGTGTGCTCTACAAGAACAGAACCTATATCTTACTGCAGTTTTTAGCCCCCAGCATCTAAATAGTGGATCGTACATACTTGCAGCCCAGTAAACATTTGTTGGATGGATGAATGAATGGGTGAATGGACTTACACTCTTACAGGGGAGATAGACAAGTAAAGAAAAAAGTCACAAAATTGTGAGGAAAAGACCATGATAACAGGTCATTTTGGGTACAGAAAGGAAGGGATGCCTGATTTCAGGCCCCTATCCCACTTTCTGTTCCCTGTAATATGCAATTCAACACAAAAACACTAAACGGTAAAATAAAATTTTATTTAATTTATTTTCTTTAAAATTTTTTTAATGTTTATTTATTTTTGACAGAGAGAGACAGAGCATGAATGGGGGAGGGGCAGAGAGAGAGGGAGACACAGAATCCGAAGCAGGCTCCAGGCTCTGAGCCGTCAGCACAGAGCCTGGCGTGGGGCCCGAACTCACAGACTGAGAGATCATGACCTGAGCCAAAGTTGGACGCTCAACCGACTGAGCCACCCAGGCGTCCCAATCAATTTATTTCCTTAAGTAGGCTTCACGCCCAGTGCAGAGCCCAACTCGTGGCCTGAAGATCAAGACCTGAGCTGAGATCAAGAGTCAGATTCTTGGGGCGCCTGGGTGGCTCAGTTGGTTAAGCGTCCGACTTCGGCTCAGGTCATGATCTCACGGTCCGTGGGTTCGAGCCCACATCGGGCTCTGTGCTGACAGCTCAGAGCCTGGAGCCTGTTTCCGATTCTGTGTCTCCCTCTCTCTCTGCCCCTCCCCTCCTCATGCTCTGTCTCTCTCTGTCCCAAAAATAAATAAAAACGTTTAAAAAATTTTTTAAAAAGTCAGATGCTTAACCGACTGAGCCACCCAGGTGCCCCTAAACTTTTATTTTTGAAACAAACAAGAAGTCTTATCCACAGACATGAAATTGCATAAGCTCCTTCTTTTTGGGAAGGGGGCATCACCTTTGCTTTGTTGGCAACTGTATCAGTCCAGGTGCATGTACACTCAAGAATACAACAGAAGAGGGGTGCCTGGGTGGCTCAGTCAGTTAAGCGTCCAACTTCGGCTCAGGTCATGATCTTGCAGTTCATGAGTTAAAGCCCTGCCTTGGGTTCTGCACTGATAGCTCAGAGGCTGGAACCTGCTTTGAATTCTGTGTCTCCCTCTCTCTCTGCCCTTCCCCCGCTCATGGTCTGTCTCTCTCTTTCTCAAAAATAAACATTAAAAAAAATACAACAGAAGAGAATGTAATGACTCTTAGCAGAGATGTGGGCAGGGTTAAGGAAAACAGTTAAGGCTGGAGAGGCACCTACCTAAAGACCAGCAACAGCAGGGAGAGGTTGCCATCCCTGAGGTCCAGCGCAGGAGCCTGGAGGTGTAGCCATGGAGAAGCACAGCCATCGCCAGAACTTCAGCTCAGCCCAGCAAGCTGGTGAGGGGGAACCCCACCCATGCTTTCCTTCCACCTTCAGATCTGCCTCTGACTCTCATGAGCCAAGCTCAGTCAGAAGCCAGAGGGCAAGTGAGACCTGGAAATACAGTTCATAGAGGTCAGTTTCCAGGGGTAGGGTAGAGAAGGGCCGAGAATGGAACTGGGTAGTGAGAGGACAGAGAATAACCAGCATTGGGGGATATGCCCCTGCTTTGCATGTGACCCATACATATGATTATTGCCTATTGAGTAATCAAGCATTGGCTCAGGCCCTGCAGATGACATTTCTAGGTCTTATGTAATTGGGTATTTGGGTATCCAAGCTTATTAAGATCTGTGCCACTCAATTAGTAGGTCTGGGGTAGGACAAGGGTATGTACGTTTTTAAAAAGTTTCCCAAGTAATTTTGACAGGTCTCGCTCGTTAAGAACCACTTTTATAGTCCCATTCTCTCATGTTTATCACAGGGAAACTAACATGAAGAAAAATGAAAAGTGCCCTGACTCAGCCATGCTCTGAGAACTATCCCTTAGGTGACAATAAAGGGTTTGACTGGAAAACTGAAATGTCTGCCCATATCTTCTAGCCCTATTTCTCCATTTTCTGATGAGGACACACAGGCTCCAAAGATGGAATGATGTGCCCAGTTACACAGCTAGGGAGTCACAGAGATTTACATAGCTAGTAAATCACTAGCACTAAGTACAGTATTGGTAACTCTCAATCCAATCTTTTTCTTAGGCAGGACACTGCAGGAAGGAGTGTGTGTGTGTGTGTGTGTGTGTGTGTGTGTGTGCACGCGCGCGCGCGCGCGCGCTGCACCAGGTCCCCAGGGCAGCAATTCTAGTTTCCCATTCTGGTAAGGTAGGTCTCCCCACAGACCCTGACTGGGGATAAAGCAGAGCAGGCAGAGTTCACTGCCCACTGAGGCTCTATGCAGAAGGGGCCTGGAGGGGATGGGGGAAGGCTGTGGGTGACCCCCAATCTCAAGTCTTGATTCTCACCCTATTGCCCCTGGCTCTGAATCTCTGGTTGTCAATTCCATCACTGAAAGAGGGCTCCTCCCCACTCCAAGTGGGTGTCAGGTCAGCACAGGCTTTGAGGAAAGCTGGGCAGGTCCCAAAAGAGAAAGAGGCCCATTGTGGGAGGCTCACAGAAGGTAGCCTATAGGCTTCTCCTGGCCCAGCATGAGGTTGGGGTCCAGCACTAGGGCCTTAGTGTCATCCCAGGATGTTTAAAACTCCTTGTTGGCTACTAATTAGGGCTAATTAGGGCTGCTTACTCCCTCCCACCCAACCCGAGTCCCCAAAGCCTGGCACACAGCTACTTCCCTCCTACTGCAGGTCAAAGACCCCCAGTCATACTTTAAGAAGTATCTGAAATCTCTGTCTTCAGGAAGCCTCTTGGACTTGTATTTCCTGACACCAACAGCCCGCTCGTCCCCATGCTACACAACACGTTGGGCTTGGGAGGAAACTTACAGATTATGCATTCATCTTATATATAAGGAAATCAAAGCCAGAGAGGGGAAGTGATTTACCAATCACACAGCATGCAAGTGGCAAAACTGGGACTAGATTTCAGTCCATTTGCATACCTGTCCACCCATGTAATTCCCATGATTCTGATGAGACTTGGTTCCAAATGTGCCTGTGTACCTTTAGTCTGTGTAATACAGACATTAAATTTGCTTAAGCCGGATTTTTGAGAAAGTTAGTATACTCCTTCGGGTCCTTAAGTATGCTCAGGTCTGCCTGTCAAGTCATTCTGGTATGTTCTCATGTTACTGTCTTCTCTGAGCTATGAGAGGCGTGTGCCCAAGAGCAATTAAGTATCGGTGCTCCGGAGGCTGCTGCGTGCCTGTATATGTGTCCCTGTTTTTACCATGAGGGATGGGAGTCCAAATGCGGTTTCTGGGTTTGTGTCTGAGTACTTGTATGATGCCTAAAGGTAATTGTAATTCTGTACATGTTTGTATATACGTTAGGACTACGAGTCTATGGGCTGCTGTGTACCTATTTGAGTGTCTCTTTTCAGCTTGAAGACTGTGTGTACCCTGCCCATTGTGTGTCCTGTAGACATGTGTGGGTATGCAGTGAAGGTTGTGGGTCTAATCGTAACTATGTCCGTGTGTACTGCATGTTTAAAGACGGGAGGGAATCGCCTTGTATCCCCAGGGTTAGGAGAAGATGTGTGTGGCCGCGTGCACACTACAGGAATGTGTTTGTCTCTCAGTCAAGCTCGGCCCTCGTCCAGGGCCTGGGGGGGTCACGGTCACGTTCTGGGATGCCCTGGCACAGGTTCCCAGAGGGGCGGGGTCTCTAGCGCCCCGCCCCCCGACTCCAGGCCGCTCATTGGCCGTGGGTGCTATGACGTCGTGGGGATCGCAGACAGAAACCCCAGCGCCCGGCGAGCGGGAGGTGTTGTCCGTCACCCCGGGCTTTGTTACGTCTTTGCCTACTCACCTGGCCGCGGGCGCGTCCTGGCCGCTGCAGCCCGGAGCGGAGTGCCAGCCGCTGCCGCCGCCGCCGCCGCCATGGTGTCCCCAGTCACTGTGGTGAGTGCGCGAGCGAGCGAGCCAGTGTCCGGCGCCCACCGGCCTGGGGACTGGGCTGCGGCAGGCCAGGCCGCCGGGGGCCGTGGAAGGGGCAGGGATCTCGCGGCGGTCGGCGTCCCCGGGAGGGAGGTGGGCGCTGTCAAGGCCCCCCCCCCCACCGCTCCCCGGACCCGCGGCGCCCCTCCTCCACGCAGCCCCTGCCCGCCCGCCCGCCCGCCGGAGGGAGGAAAACAGTGGGCATGTGACTCGGAAGCGTGACTTTGTTGATGTCTGTGTGTCTGAAGCGGGTCGGAGGGCTGGTTGCCGGGGAGAGGTAGAGGACAGCAGCTGGCCGGCGGTTCTGCGTGGGCAGACCACAGGGAGGCGTGGGAGAGGGCGTGGGAGAGGGCGGGGAGGGCAGGAGGGTGACTGGGCCCTCCTGGGAATCCTGGCCCAAATCTGTTCCCTCGGTTCCTTATCTCATAAACAAGTCTGGGGCGGGGGAGGGGATGTCCCTGAGTCCAAGCAGCATTGGTAATGTGCTGGAGGAAGAGGGGTCATTCTCTCTTGACATTGCTTCCCATTCAGACTTTCTCAACTCGAACGTTTGTCTCTTTTCCCCACCCTTCCTCTTCTAGTGTTGGATTCTCTATGATTGTCAAAGTCTCGCCAGCTACTACTGCCTGTTTCTCCTCATAGGACACATGGGGCTGGGGGACGGGTGGTATGGAGCAGACCTTGATGCTTCCAAGGGCAGGCTGGTGGTTGATGGGGAGAACTGGGGACTGTGTGGCTGTCCATCTCCTCCAGTCTCCTCCTCCGCCCATGCGCCCTGACGAGCCTGGATGGGGGGAGATCTCCATAGGAAGGGACTTAGTCATCTTTTCTCCCTGCTCTCACTCCCGTCAGAGCAAGGGCAGGCTTGGACCTTGGACCTACCCATCTACCTCTTCCCAACCTCCTTCATCACAGTCCGATCAGCCGTCAGGTAACTGGCAGTCTGGAAGTCAGTGTGTTCCCAGAGCCTTGTGCTGGACAGCTCACCCAGCCAGAGGCACAATCATTTTGGGCAGAATGTGGGTATACAGGGAACCTCAACCGTTCTGAACCATCCACAGAGACCCTGTACCAGAAGCCCAAGCAAAGGAGCTTCAGGGTGTCACAGATTGAGGATATCTGCAGTAGCCCCCCTCCCTAGCTTGGAGAGTACCTGCAGTGGCCTTAGACACACCTTTCTTTAGTGGCCCTCCCCCCTGATCCGTCTGAGGCCAAGTCAGCTGCTGTTACTTCCCCCCTCTCAGTTCCACATCTCCTCCCAGCCAGTCTGCTGGCTCCAGCGCAAAAGCTGGAAAGAGAACTCCTCCCCCGCTTCCTGCCTCTTTCTGATGAGCTCTTGAGTTGCTCTTGTTCTCAGAGAAATGAGACTGACCGACAGACAACCCCCTGCAACTCTCCAATCCCTGAAATCCTTCTCTAGCCAGCATCCGCATCTCCTCTCCTTGCCCTTCTTGGTACCTTTAGGCTGGTACCTTTAGGGGCAGCTGGAGTGGAGGCTGAGGAGCAGACTGGCCAAGGAAAGAGCCTGTGGGGGCTGAGGTGCCCACCCTCACACATTGCTGGCACTCACCCGGTGTTGCCAGGGCCCTAAGCCTGTGCCCTGGCCCCACTGCAGAAGATCACAAGGCGGCTAGTTGTGGCGTCTCTGTGGTTTCCTGCTGACTTCACTCCATTCCAGACAGCTGGTGGCTGATGGTGGCAGAGACGGGTTAAAGGGGTTTTGGAGGGACAGGGAGGGGCCAGGAAAGGAGAAGCATTGGCCTGCGGGAGGGGACTTTGTCCCAAGACCTGTTTTCTGCTCAGTGAGTGCCCATTCTGGTCCTGCCCTAGGGCCAAGAGTGGATGTGGGCAGCAGGAAAGCGGAGCCCCTCCCCTTCCTAATCAATTAAGCCTCAGGGTGATGATGGGCATGTTCACACTCTGCTGGCTAGTTGGGACAGGCCAGACTGAATTTCTGCGTGTCAACCCTCCCTACTTGGAAGGTGGGCCTGGCTCTGGGGTATACGTCTGGGCTGAGGGTGCCGGCTCTGAACACATCTGTGATCTTCTGAGCTCGTAAGTGCTGAGTGCTGCCCTTGTCCTATGTCCTCCAGGTGAAGAGTGAGGGACCCAAGCTGGTGCCCTTCTTCAAGGCCACCTGCGTGTATTTTGTGCTCTGGCTGCCCTCGTCCAGCCCATCGTGGGTCAGCGCCCTCATCAAGTGCCTGCCCATCTTCTGCCTCTGGCTCTTCCTTCTGGCCCATGGCCTAGGATTCCTGCTGACCCACCCCAGTGCCACCCGCATCTTTGTGGGGCTCGTCTTCTCCGCTCTAGGTGATGCCTTCCTCATCTGGCAAGACCAGGGCTACTTTGTGCACGGTCAGTTGCCATAGTAGCTGTTTGGGAGGAATCCTGGGGTTGGGCGCCAGAGGGTCTTAGGTGGCCAAGGATTTGGGAGAGGGAGCTTTTGAACAAGAATATGGGGCATCTGAGGGGTTGTGAGGCCAAAGACCGTGGGACCCTTATTGGAGGATTGCCTTACAGAGGATCTGGTGATCGGCTCTGGAGTTCCTCAGGGGAGGGCGTGGTATCTTTACCTTTGTGGATTTCTTCCCACCCCTGATACTCCCCAAACAAAGTTCCTGGGTTATCCTAAGCACTCCCCCCCCCCCCACCCCATGTCTCTCATTACTCATCCGAGCCTGCCCTCAGCATCCCCTCATCCCCTCTCACTCCCAGGTCTGCTGATGTTTGCTGTGACCCACATGCTCTACGCCTCGGCCTTTGGCATGCGGCCACTGGCTCTTCGGACAGGTCTGGTGATGGCAGTGCTGTCGGGCCTGTGCTATGCTCTTCTCTACCCAGGCCTCTCAGGTGCCTTCACCTACCTGGTGGGGGTCTATGTGGCCCTTATCAGTTTCATGGGCTGGCGGGCTATGGCAGGACTACGGCTGGTTGGGGCAGCCTGGCGCTGGACTGAGCTGGCAGCAGGCAGTGGTGCACTGCTCTTTATCATCTCAGACCTGACCATCGCCCTCAACAAGTTCTGCTTCCCTGTGCCCTACTCGCGGGCACTCATCATGTCCACCTACTATGCTGCCCAGATGCTCATCGCCTTGTCAGCTGTTGAGAGCCGGGAGCCAGTGGAAGACTACAGACTGAGCAAGGCCAATTGAGAAGCCAGGGTGTGGTTACCCCTCTCTCCTCCTGGGGGAGGGGTCCAGAACCTGCAAGAACTGAGTCAGGATGGCTGCAGGACTGACCTGGAGAGTAGATACCACTGGGGAAATGTACACGTTTGAAGGGGGGTAAGCAGGAAAAGGATCTCTCTAGCAAAGTTGGTGTTCCAGAACAATGCTTACAGTTAAAAAGAGCCAGCCTAATTCTCCTTGCTGGAGCCAGAATTAGACATCTCCCCACCTCTAACCCCATAGGGGCTGTCAAAGCCCCTCCAGAGGGCAATGGTGCTCAGCGTCTTGACCTCCCCCCGCTTCTAGATGGAAGAGTCTGACTCACCCCACTCCCATTCTTTCTGATCTGCACAAGAGTCGAGTGAAGAGGGGAGAAATCTGACCTGAGATGACCCAAACCCAGGGCTTGAAACCCGTTTCACAGGCCCCTAGGTGAGAAGACTGGATGAGAATGGAATCTTTCTTTCCCTCATCTATCCTTGTTACTTGAACTATCTCTGTTTCTAAGTGGTGGGTGGGAAGGTGAAGGGGTGTCTGCCCAGGTGGGGAAGACTGGGGACTTCACTGGCCTAGGAGCTTGGGCTATCAATGATTCAAGTTGGTCCCATCTCTCTCAGAGGCCAGTCCAGAGCTCAGGCCCACCACCACCACCGCCACCTTTAGACCCTATCCCCAGGGTTAGGGTGAACTATACCAAAGGAAGGGGCCAGCCTGTATGTGTGTCTGTGCGTGTGAATTTCTGTGTGTGTGTGTGTGTGTGTGTGTGTGTGTGTGTGGTCTGTCTCCCAGACTGTCTGGGTCTTTCTGTGCCATCTGTCTCTGTCCTGCTGTCTAAGTCTTATAGGGAGAGGGCCTCAGGGAGTTGCTGAGGGGGTGCTGAGCCTGGCTTAGAGAGCTGGGACCCCATCCCACCACCATCAGTGCTTTCTTCTCTGCCCCTTCTGCACTGGGAGCAAGAGGAGAGGGCTCCAATGACATTCTAGGGTCATAAGACCTAAGGCACATTCAATGCAAAAGGAGCAAGGATGGGACAACGCCATCCTTTGCTGTTCATGTGAAAAAAATAAAAACCAAGGGCCACTGGCTGCTCTGCTTGTCTGCTTGCGTGGCGTATGCCTGTCCTGGAGAGAAAGGGGTGGGGGCATGGTGCCAGGGGCCCTGGATGTCCTTACAGCCTGGGTCACAGTGCTGGCCAGTGCATCTTGGCGCCAGGCTGGCTCCCTGGCTCTGGTGACATGGTGCCTGTTGGAGTGGGTCTCCCTTCCCTGGTCACGTGTATGGGTGTGGATATAATTCAGGAGGGTGGGGGATGGGCAGTATTTGCCACCATCCGATTTTGTCTTTGATGCATTCCCCTGTGCACGGACACCTAGCACCTTTGCTGACTCTTAGTGACCCAGTGCCCTCTACTGCTGCCCGCCTCCTCCCGGACCTACTGCCTGTTCCAAAATGATCCAGATTCCCTTCAAGTGTTTCCTCTCTCCTTGAACTCTGGGCTCCATTAAACAGTGGGGAGGAGTAAGATTAGATTAGCTGATTTGTACTTTAGATGGGAAGCTCTGGCAAAATAATGTGTCACCCTGTTCCAGGGGCATTTGCATCTTAATGGGCAGTGCTCTGACCCAGAAGCAGAGAGGAAAGCCTTGGGTGGTGGTGAATATGCCATTGGTAAAAGGGTTGTAGAGTCGTGGGGACAGGATAGAGGAGGCTCAGCCCCGTGTGGGTGGTGGGTGAATTAGTGATTTTCAGACTAGGATTTTTACAGAGATACCTGATGGGAGACAGGAAAAGGATAAGTAGAAGAGAGTGGCCCAGAGACAACCCCCCCCCCCATCCTTGTTTGGAGTCCAGTAGTTTCTTACAATTTTTTTTTTAATTGGGAAGATTCTGCAGTAAAACCTAAGTATGAGACCTAGTGAGCTGGATGACCAATCGTTTCTAGCTTTGAGAAGCATTAATTCCCAAATACCAGGAACTCTAGACACTAAAGAAGCAAGGCCCTGATCCCTTCAAACCCCAGAACTCTTGAGGGCAGATCTACCCGGTGAAGAAGTGCTGGGGGGGGGGGGTGAAGGGGGGAGGACGGAGAAGAATGAAGCCTATAAGATGCGTCCTCCCCTGCCCTGAGGGGAGGGGAGGGTGCGATGTCGCTGCAGAGGAGGGGAAGGCAAGCCAAGGCCCAGCCAAAAAGCGGCTGGTCACCCCCAATGCAGGTGGGTTTGGACTAAGCTCTGGGGGTGCGTGTCCTCTGTATCCCCATCCACTCCCAAGCCCATATCCTTGGTCCCTGCTCCATGCCAACCTCAGGAACAGGCAGGGGTGAGCTTAGTCAGTTTATTGTCCCATGACTTCACTGACAAGCACCAGGGAGCGAACTGGGCCGCCGTCACTGGGGACACACACAGGATAGGCCCAGAAACCACCTATAACAACATCCTCCTGATGCCTGGGCTGGGCCGGAGATCACATAAGGTGCTTGGACTTCTTCTGCAGACTCTCGGTGACTGACGCTAGAATTGACTTGTCATCCTTGTCTGAAAGAGCAAAGCAAGTATTTGTCAGTGTTGCTAGGGGGAAGGGAAACTCCAAATTGCTGGACTTGCAGTTAAGGCCCCCGTCTCCCAAGGTCAGCTGAGCGTGTGGGGCCAAGAGCTGCCAGTTATTCAGAACTCAATATTTGCCAGGCATTGTGCCAGTCACTTCTGTGCACTATCTCATTTAAGCCTCAAGACAGCCCCCAAGAAGTAGATGAGAAAACAGGCTCAGAGTGGTTTGCCAAGGTCACATGGCTGGACGGTGGTGGAGCCAGGGCCGTGGGCCCACGTGCTTACAACCAGAATTAAGCTGTCAGGGATTTCTCTAGCTGTGGAATGAAAGCTGGATGTCTCCCACAGTGCCTTCCCTGGCCCAGTTCTGTCACACAGTTCAGCAGCCGCCCTGGAGGCATCATCTCAGGGCCAGACACCTAGCTGAGTACTTGAGAGACAGAGCGACAGGACGTGGTCTTTCCCCGAGGAACGGGACTGACAGCAGGACACCAGAGGACCGCCGCGGAGGGTTCAGGGAGCGGCAGAGGATGAGGCTGGAAAAGTAGATGTGGGGGACAGGGGAGACAGTGTGGGGAGCCTTGCTGCTTGGGGTTTCCTCCAGAAGATCATGGGAGAGTTAGGGAGTTTAAGTAAAAGGGAGCAGGGCAGGTCAGCTCTGCATTGGGAGAGGTCCTGCTACTAGCTGTGTGGTTGTGAAAAGAGTGTGTAGGAAGAGAAAACACTTCCCCTGCACGTACACACGTTGGGTAGAGGTGTGGCACACCTGTGCCGAGGAAGGGTCTCCACTAGGTTCCGTTCCGTCCTCCCATTGGTGCTTCCCACCTGTCCTTATCCTAGACCAGGAGCTCTCAATCTTGGTCACACATCAGAATCACTTGTAAAATCTCGTAAACATAAAAATTCCTTCCAGAACCCGGCCACGGAAATTGTGCCTGGCCAGTCTGGGTTAGGCCCGATCACCAGTATCTTTTTCAAAGGCAAGTCTAGGCCCACTAAGCGTTGCAAAGTACAGTCTACTGAGGGATTGCAAACTCCCAAGCCTGGAGGCTCCAGACATGTAACAAATGACATCGAGAGGCACCGAGTACGGCCCGTTGGTGAAATGTTTACACCACCTGTTGGCAGAGTAAATGAAAAAATGCACCCCGAGACGGCCATCCTGCGCCTCTGGCCCAGATGGGACGCAGGGCCGCCTCCCCGCCCCCAGGCGGGCTCTGCGGGTGCCCTCACCGTAGACCGTGAGTGCGCAGCTGCTGCGGTCCTTGCCCAGCTCGTTCTCCACCAGCACGCTGTACTCCCCGCTGTCCTTGAGCGTGCAGGTGGGGATGACGATCGTGCACACCCCGCTGGTGGAGTTGTACCAGAACTTGGAGTTGGCCGTGATGTTGACGTCGCCCTTGTAGAGGGTCACCGTGGGCCGCGGGTTCCCAAGGAAGGCGCATGTCATGGTGCAGTCCTGGCCGCGCAGCACCGTGTGCGGCTTGAGTGGGATCAGGAAGCGCGGTGCGTGGCGCCAGTCCTTCTGCTCATACGGCTTCAGCTTGGCGCTCAGGTCCTCGACTGCGCGGGCGGGACGCGGTGGGCTGTGAGCGCGCCTGGGACCCCGGCCAATGCCCGCCCGCTGAGAGCTCAAAGGCTCCCCGGAGCCCCCCGGCCTGGGCTACATTCCCACGCCCTCTCAACTCTGGGGCCCTGACCTTACGCCGGCACCCGAGGTTCCATTCGGCCACCCTCCCACTCCCTTGTCATTCCAGGGCTCCACTATCAAAACCCAGTGCGTGGGATTTCACGCTTTTCCAGACCCAGGGGTCCTAACTTCTTTCCAGCTGTCAGCTTCCTGACCGAGCTGTTAACTTCCATCCGAGCTTTTCCAGCATCAGGTCAGCCTCCGTGGTCTCTGCTAGTCTCCATTTAGCTCTTCATTTCCAGTTTCCTGATGCTATCTCCACCCCTAGCCCCTTCCCTCCAGGGTTCCTGGACATCATCCCCAGCCCTCATCCCCGTGACCCATTGGCTCAGGGGACCACGTCTCAGCTCTAAACAGCCGGCCCGCCCCTGTCATCCCCGTCCCCAAGGGCGCCCCCACCTCCACTGTCATCCCCACCCCCAAGGGCGCCCCCCCACCTCCACCCCCTCAGAGTACGTACAAGGTAGTTCCTCCTCTAGGCTTCTGGATCACTACTTCTCTTCCCAGCATCCCTGACGTTAGCCTTTTCCGCCTCAGTGGTTCTCAGATTTTACCTCAAACCCCGGGTACCCCTGGCAATCCCTATGTCATCCCTGCCATCAGGGATATAATCCAAACCCCCGAGTTTCCTGACTCACTCTTGTCCTTGACGATGAGCCAGGTATCCTTGGAGTCGAGTGGGTCACTGTCACCGATTTCGTTCCGGGCCACTACTCGGAAGTAGTACTTCCTGCCAGGGAGTAACCCGGTCACCGTGTACTTGTTGCTGAAGACGCGCTCCGCTGCTGTGAACCAGGTGGGGCTGCTGGCATCCCGCTTCATGATGACGTAGTGGGCCTCACTATCCTCCTGCACGTCAGGGCTGTGGTTCCAGGTCAGAGTCACCGTGTTGGGGACCTCCTCAAACAGCTGTAGGTTTGTGGGCGGCCGCGGAAAATCTGGAACAACCACAAGGTCCAACAGCCACCCTTGGGGGCCTGAAGAATTATGCCCCACCACAGCCACCTGCCAAGCCCCAAGGAAGATGAGACGGCGAATGTCCCTTCTTTGAGTCTCAGGCCGCTGGTATTTTGGAGTCAGAAAGAACTATTTCTGAGGCATAGCTCTGCCATTTACCAGCCCTGTGAACTTGGGCAAGTTACTTATCTTTTTTTGAGACCGGTTTCCTCGTTTGCAGAATAGGGCTCACAATAACTATCACAGAAATGCTGAGTAAAGTGCTTGGCACATAGTAACTATTCAATAAAAGTTTATCCCTTCATCCCTAGGGAGTTTAAGGCTTTATTATAAAGCTTCTAGCCCTCACTACTATGAGGCCACTGCAATTATTAATGGACTCATTTCCATCTATCCCTCCTGATTCCCACTCATTTTCTGCTCTCTCTCTGCCATCCGTCCTCTGCATATGCCTCAAAGCTCATCAGATATGCGTGCGGAAACTGAAACAAGGATTTGGTCCTAGTTCAATGCCTCTAGGGCTTCAGGGCATTGAGAAAAAGCGGAAAGAAACCTCCCCATTAAGGCAAAGGCCAATAAAGTCTTGTTTTGTGGTGCCAGACAAGACTTCACTACCTTAAGGCCTGGCTTGACAGTGATAGGAACTCGAGCAGCAGTGGGGAGTTATATTTTGGAGTGTGTGCAAGGATACCTCCCCAAGGCCTCTGCCTACTGTCATACCTGCCACACGCACGTGGATGTCATAGGATGCCTCTCCAAACTCATTCTGGAGCAAGATGCGGTACACCCCTGAATCAGAGCGCTTGGTGCTGTTGATGAGGAACTGAGAATGGTTTTTGCCCTTGGTGATGGTTTCCCTGCCCTTGGTGGGGATGCCGTCTTTCTGCCAGATCACGTTAGGTGGTGGTGAGCCCTGTGTGGTGACAGGAGATGGCACTGGGGTCACCCAGGTGACATTTGGGGCTCCCACTGTTGAGAATTCTCCTGCCAGGCTCTAGTGCCAGGGTTCTGGCGAGGGGCCGAGACAGAGACTCTGATAGCTACAGCAGCCATCTCGGTGGGCATCTGGGGGCCAGGATCTGGAACAACTCACAGAGAAGGCAGCATGGATGCAGAGGGCTGTCCCAGCACGAACCACCATGTGACTCTTCAGTCGGGCACTGAGATCAAACTTGGGGGCAGCTGAGAGGGAAGAGACCAAGGTGGGGCCATGGACCTCTCTCTCTCTGGAAGACTCAGCTTTAAACCTCCCCATCCAGAGCCTTTCCCAACCTCTCCTCCATGCTCTTGTTAGAACCCATACAGACCGTTAGCAGCCCCAACACTGTGAAGCATTTATTTGTCCCTTGTCTGTCTTCCCCTGTTAGTATGTAAGACTCTAGGGCAGGTCCTGTGTCTTAGTTGTTTCTGTATTTCCAACACCCCTCTTGGCACACAGTAAATACTATTTAGCATACAATGAGTGGGGTTTTTTTGGTGGGGGCGGGTCATGCCTGGCTCTGTCCAGGCACAAGTATGGACGACTTCTTGCCCATAGCATCACCCAGTTTTCCCCTGTGGGATGAGGTCCTAGGGAGGAAGGTATGGAGCTGGGATGTTGAGGCCTAAACCCCAGCTCTCTCTGCGTCCTCACCTGGTGGTGGCATGGCACGAACCCCCTCATCCAGTTCCACAGGCTCCCCAACCCCAGCCTCATTCACAGCCCGGATTCGGAAGAAGTATTTCTGCCTCTCGGTGAGGCCTCCCACTGTGTAGCAGGTGCCTGAGATGGGGATCTTTGTGCACTTGGACCACTCCTTAGTGTCTTCAGCCCGCATCTCAAGGATGTAGCCAGAAGGTGGGTCTCCCTCTGCAGGCTCCCGCCAGGCCAGGGAGATACTGGAGTTGGAGGAATCAGACACGTGCAGACCCTGCACCAGGCCTGGGGGCTCTGGGTGGCAGAGACATCCAGTCAGCCTCCCAGCTCATCCGTACTCATCCCCGTGCCCATTCCCACACCCGGTACCCCTAAAACCTAGCTGTCAGCACTTCTTCCTCTGACACCCAGTTCACACCTTCAAGGCCAACCTTGCGCACTCAACAACCTCCAAGTTCAATTCTCTCACTGGCTCAACACTTTCACCCTTGAAGTCACTACCCTCCAAATTCAACATACCCTACAGCCTCAATTTCCTTCTATTCTATTTTTTTAAGGTTATTTATTTTGAGAGAGACAGAGACAGCGAGAGCAGGGGGGGAGGCAGAGAGAGAGAATCCCAAACAGGCCCCGCGCTGTCAGCCGTGGGACCCCACGCAGGGCTCAAGCTCATGAACCGCGAGATCATGACCCGAGCCCAAACCGAGAGTCAGTCACTCAACTGACAGAGCCACCCAGGCGCCCCATCAGTTTCCTTGTGTTCTAAACTCCACCCTAATTTAGCCCAACCATCTCCACCGCCTCCATTCGTGTGCGGTACCCCCATCTCATCTCCCAAACTCAGCCCCCTCCCGACCATCCACACTATACTATCCCCCTACCCAATCCTCAGACCTGCCTCTACCACCTCGCCTAACCAGAAATGCTCAAAGTTTGATAACTTTTTTCCCACCCTGCCCAATCTTTATTTGTTGGTTTTCTCTTATGTGTGAATCCTGTCCCTCTATCAGGCTGGCAGCTCCCACAGAGTGGAGACTGTGTGGAGGGGTCATCCTGTTAGGCTTTCCCAGAGAAGAAGGCGGCTGTCTACCTTGCATCAGATAATTCTACTACGTGCTGGGGTTTGGCACCCCATACTCACTGACAGGGTCCTTGGCTACCACTGAGCTGGATGCCATACTGGGCTGTCCAGGGCCTGCCTTATTCACAGCTATAACTCGGAATTCATATTCTGTGTCTTCCAGGAGACCATCCACAGTGCACTTGGTATCTGAAATGGGAGTTTGAGGGGTCCTGAGGCCAGGGGGTCCATGAGATGGGAGACCATAGGGTGAGAGGGCATGGATTAGGGGGTGGCGGGATGCTATGAAAATCCTCAAAGGAGTTGGGGAACAGAGTATGTTCAGGGCAGCAGAAGTACACAGGTCCACCCAGCAAAGCCTCTCTTGGTCCTCCTGAGCCTCTCTCCCTAGGACCTCACCTTGGATGGGCTCCTTGTTGACCGGCACCCAGAGGCTACTGCCTTTCTTCCTCCGCTCCACAATGTAGCCGAGCACTGGGGCTCCCCCATCCTGGGTAGGGGCATTCCATGTGATGGTCATGCTGTCTTTGGTCACATCAGTCACTTGAGGCTGGGAGGCAAGACCAGGGGGCTCTGTGGGAGACAGAGGGCAGAGGTTAGAAGGGGGAGCATGTAGACATTTCCCACCCCATGTTGATCTCTGGCTCCCTCCTTCAAAAAACAAAACAAAACAAAACACCTTAAACCAATGATTCTTAACTAATGTCTGGGTTTTACCTCCAGAGAGTTTAATGTAATTGGCCTGGGGGGTGGAAGCCAGGCATGAGCATGTTTTTAAAGACATCAATCAGGTGATTCTGTTGAGCCCAGATTGAGAATCGCCAACTTGGTTCTTTCGACCCTTGTCATCCCCAAAGCGACAGTTCCTAATGTACTGTCTTGACACATGGACACATGGAGACTAGTTGGGAGGGGTGTCGCCAGAAGTTAATTAGCTTTCATAATTCAAATACCCATGTTGTCAAGGGGCTTCTTTGGGGGAAAAGTTAAAACAGATTCAAGGTTATCTCTAAAGTAACACTACTCTCACTTGAATTTGGGGTGATTTCTGGAATGGAGAAACAAGTGGAGTCATTTCCCTGCAATTGAATGCAGTTCTGGACATACACACAGGGGATGTGTTCTGCATGTGATCTGACTGGGAAAAGTAGAGAATTCCTACCCAAGATAATGTTCTGCTCGTACTCCGGATTCCATCTGTCTCATCGGATAGCCACAGAGGTGACCCCACAGAATTCCCCACAGACTAGCATCCCTCACTGGCCGAAGGCCTCCATCCCGACCCCTGAGTTTCCCACTGAGCATAGGGCTATCTCACTGACCAATGGGATTTCCTGCAAACACTTCATCTGTTTCCAGAGGGTCGCTCACTCCTTCTGAATTAACCGCCAGGATACGAAACTGGTAGGCTTTTCCCTCTTCTACCTTGTTGGTGGCAAATTTCGTGAGTTTGCTGTCCACCTCGCCTATCTTAATCCAGGACTTCTTGCCGACCATCCTCCGTTCCACTATGAACTGGGTCACAGGCCGCCCACCGTTGTCTTTGGGGGCCTTCCACTTCATGTGCACACAATTACCCGAGAGTTCCAGAAATTCCACCCGGCCCTGGGGAGGTTTCGGACGGTCTGAGGACAGAAGATAGCATCACAACAGGGACCAGGAAGGCTTTATCCCACTTGCCAGAGGTCCACCAAACTGGGGCATAGACTTCCCTCGCCCTTCTCTGTGTTCACTGTGCCTCCTTGTAAGACTTGCCCAAAGGGTTTGATCTTTGGCCACCTGAGACTCTCACTTGCCTAGGAATAGGTGGACTGGGGACCCGGGGAGCCCCTGTCTCAGCTGATTCACCCCTTGTCCCCTTCCACACAAGATCTCCCCCTCCTCGCAGCTTCCAGAACTCCAGTGCTTTGTGATATTATAGTTCATCTTATGTTATAATTACACGTTGGCCAGCTTTCATCCCTTTAGGGTTGAGAAACAGCTGGAATACTTCCATCCCTGTATCCTCAGAGCTGAGAACACAGAAGAGGGGTTCAGTCATGCTGTTGAATTGAGTCAAAACCCAAACCTTCTCACTCTACAGCTTGATGGCATGGGCGTGTGTGTGTGTGTGTGTGTGTGTGTGTGTTGCATGTTGACCATGAGCTCACTAAGGTCAGCTCCTCATCTCTTGTATTCCAACCCATCCCCAACCCCATTCCTACCCCCTTCCATCTTTCCAGCTTCATTTTGTCCTCAACCCCATTCATCCACCCTCACTTCATGTCACTTCCAACCCCAAAACTCACGCACCAACCCCGCTTCTATCCCTAAATGCCCCTCTTTCACTTCATTTCTACCTTATTTGCAACCATGTCCTCATCTCCAAGTCAGTAACACTGGAAGGTCTGCTATGTGCTGTGCGCCCTGCTATGTGCTTTAAATTCACTTGAAATAGATACTGAAAACAAAACTCCTGACACAACAACAACAAAAACCAAAACCAGCCCCAAATCACCCCATGGCAAATGAGAAATGGAGGCTTCAGTAGGTTCATCCGCTTGCCCAAGGCCACCTTGGGGAACTTAGAAAGTGGAGGAACTTAGAGGAGTGAGGAACTTAGAAAGCGGGCTTCTGGTGCAAAGCCAGCACTCGGATCCCATTCTCAACCCCCAACTCCAGCTCCCATCCCCAGCCTGCCTCCCGCCCTGAGCGCAGAGCAGCAGATGCCCTCAGCTCAGCCCAGCCCTCACCCAGCACGCTGAGGTGCAGAGTGGCTGTGGCTGTGCCATAGTCATTCTTGAGCTTGAGCAGAACGAGGCCACTGTCCTCACGCACGCAGTTGGAGATGGTGAGCAGCGCCTGGTCTTCCCCGCGCTCCATGGACACACGTTCCTCTTCTGTCACCTCCATGCCGTCCTTGTACCACGTCACTTTGGGCAGCGGCTTCGCCCGGAAGGGCACCTTGATGTTTGCCGTGTGGCCCACCTTCACAGTCACGGGGTGCGCGGCCAGCGCCTCCAGCACCGACGGGTCGATGGTAGGTGGATCTGCGGGGGGGGGGGGGGGGGCGGTAGGGCAGGCTCGCCCGGTAGGAGTGGGGGGTGGGGCGATGAGGGGTGGAGGAGATCCCATGGGGGTGGGGGAGGAGCCCTGAGCACGTGGGCTGGCCCGGAGGGGTTGAGTCTTGCCTACAGCGGGCAGTGACCTTACCTGCAATGAATACGGAGGCCTCGCTCTCTGCGCCCTTGGCCCGGAAGGTGTACTTGCCCTCGTGCTCCGGGCCCATACTGGGGAAGATGAGCTTGTGCACTGCACCCTGCTTCACGATCTGCACGCCGGGCAAGTCCGTGATCTGGGGGGGCGAGGGGCAAGGGGCGGCCATGAGTGCGAATGTATGGCCAGTCCACCCCTTCCTCCTTGGCCCCCTTCTCTAGCCCTTGCCTCGGACCTCCTTGCCATCCTTGAGCCACACGCCCTCCACCTTCTCGTCGTTCAGCACCACGTACAGTTCAGCTGGGCTCCCGGTGGCCGCATGCACGTCGGACATCCCGCTCTTCACCGTGGCCAGACGCTCTGGGGGAGAAAGGGAGCAGGTGCTGGGTGAAAGGAACTCACGTGAAAATGGCTGGTAGTGATGGCCATGGGAAGGGGCTGGGGTGCCATGTCTGTCAAAATAATTTATGATGAGCAGGAGATTTGGAAATGGTCAATGGGCGATAGGAGAATGGTCAGGGAGGGAACTGGAGCAAGTAGGTGGGAGGTTGGGGAAAAGTCCAATTAGCATTGGGAAATGGTTAATGGGGGCCTGCTCATCGGAAGATGGTCCCTGGGGACTTGGGATGCTCAGCTGAAGAAGAAGAATAGATGGTGGGAGTGTAGATGGGTAGAGGAGTTGGGATGGTTAGTTGGGGTTATGCTAGACTGTGGGATGCCCAGGGTTTTTAGGAGTTGAGGGTGGTCAGGGTCAGTGGGGACTGATCAGGATTAGTGAGCAGGGGCTGGTCAAGGTCAAGGAGGATCAGATGATCAAGGCTGCTGGGGATGGTCAGAGTCTGGAAGTGAAGGGTGGATAAAGTCAAGGGATTTTGGATAGGGTTCCAGACATGGGGTATGACCAGGGTCTAGGAGGTAAAGATGTTCAGGGCCTGGGAGGTCAGAGAGCGTCAGAATTTGGTAGATGGGGGTGATTAGACTGGGAAGTAGAAACTGACCATGATTTGAGGAGGCTGGAGTCAGTAGGGGGCTGATCAGTGTCCATGGCAGGGAACCACCAGGACTGGGGGGATTGGTCAGTGGGAGCTGACAGGGTGAGCACGTACCCTCCACGGTGACCACAGCAGTACTGTAGTATTCAGTGGGGTCTCCGTCCTGCATGGCCACCACGGTGTACTCGCCACTGTCACTGAGCTGTGCGTCCTCAATGACCAGCTCTGCTCGCTTGCCCTCATGGCTCATGCTGTACTTGGTGCTGCGCTCCAGCAGCCGCCCATCCTTCTTCCAGTACAGCGTCACGTCCTTGGAGGTCAGCTCACACTCAAGGCAGGCACGGCTCCTCTCTTTCACACGTACGTTCTTTAGGGTTCTCACAAACTTGATGGGGATGCCTGTGGACAGATAGACTTGGATCTGCATCCAACCCCCTACATCCCTTTCTGCAGCTACATGCTGCCCTACTCCTCTTTTTGGTCCCAGAAACACAGGGACTTGTGGCATTGAATGTGTTGTGTGCAACACGTGACCCACAGAGGTAACTGGCAGAGAGAGTCCCAGCTCTGCCCCTTACTTGCTAGCTGACGACTGTATGCAATGCATTCACTCTCTGGGTCTGTTTCTTCATATGTAAAATGGGATAACAGTTTACCCCCTCACAGCACTGCAGTCAATATCTCTCGTGGCCCTTTGGAACTCCAGCCATAATTGCCTTGTCTTTCTGGTGTCTGGGCCTTTATACACCTGCTGTTCCTTCTGCTGAGAATTTCCTGTCTTCATCCCCATTTGCTGAAATATGAACTCCTTTTGGTTCTTGGCAAGACTTGGCCATCACCTCATCACATCCTTTCTGACATCACTAAGTGGTGCTCCTTCTTTGGGTGCCCACAGCCTCTGTGTCTCCCACCATCACAGCCATGATGATTCCACGTTACAGGAGTCAAGTGTGGTTCCCACGTGTGACATGCCTCACGTGTAACTCTCCAAACGAATTCTAATGTAGGAATGCAAGTGGTTAACAGTGATGTGCTATAACATATAAGGTTAGAGCTGGAAAGGCTAATAATTTCCTGACCCATGATCTCCCAGCTGGTAATAAGACCCCAATCTTGACTTCCTGCTTAAGAACTTATGTTCCAAGTCCATTTGATGCCTCCTCCACTACACTAGGAGTTAGTGGAGGAGAGAACCCTCTGTCTTTCTAGAACCCATCACAGGGCTTTGCAAGGAGAGATGGATGGATGGATGGATGGATGGGTGGATGGGTGGATAGATGGATGACTGCCCGCATGGAGGTGGCTGTGGCATGAGGCCCACCCCTCAAGCTCTGGCCCAACCACTCACGGTCAATAGTGAGCTGGGCTTTCTGTACCAGGTCCCCCGCCTCAGCAGAGAACTCGCCGGCATCACTGAGTCTGGCATCCTTAATCTTAAGTGTGTGGGTCAGACCATCCTCAGACACTGTGATTTCATACTTTTCATCCCTCTTCAGCTCCTTCCCATTGAACTTCCACACAAAGTTGGGCACTTTCTTGGAAAGGCGGATCTCAAAAACAGCTGTCTGGCGCTCTGTCACCTTCATTGGTGTCATCTCTCCCAAAAACTTCAGCGGCTCATCTGTGGAAGAGTAGGAGGGGCAGTCGTTGGGCTGCAGCCCTGGTCCCTCCTGAGGGGTGGGGTGATGGAGGGGACATGAAGACTCAGGGGTCACTGGCCTCCTATAGCCCACAGTTGGGGAAAGCATCCTTCCTTTTGGTCTGCTTGTGAATCCTGGAGTCCCCTCCCACGATGGTCATATGGTCTCCTCCCCAGTAACGTTAACACAGCAATTTTAAAAGGCACTTATGTAGTTTCAGATATGTGCCAGGCACTCTTCCAGCCAGTGTGCACATAGGATGCATCTAATTCCCATATAGATAGATTTTACTATGATTTCTCATTTTACATATGGGGAAATGGAGGCAAACAGAAGTGAAATAACTTGTCCCAAATCACAAGCTTCTAAGTGACAGAAGCTGGGATCTGAACCCCAGCAGTCTAACTCTGGAGACTGTGTACTTAAACATGATGCTACACTGCCCCATGGCACTTACTGTCTCATTCTCTCCCTTGTGCCCCATGTTTCCCTCCTCCGTTAATGTCCATCCCCATGCAGTCCTCTCCTGCATGGCCCCGCCGTCCTCTCTCCCACATCCCTGGCAATTCCTCCCCTGATCTGACAGCATCCTCCTTGTTCCCCCTCATGCCCACATTCATACCCAGCACTGTGAGCTCTGCTCTCATCTTCTTGTCACCCACGGACAGGCTGTAGGTTCCTGCGTCGTTCATGTTCACATTGGTAATAACCAGCATGTACTTGGTGCCTATCTGCTTCACATCATACTTGCCTAGGGAGTACTGGATCCTCAGTGGCTCATTATCCTGTCTCATGAAATGGGTAGAAAAGCTGAGGGAGGAGTTTAGGAGGAGGCTTCCAGAGGTTCCCATTCCCCAAGGCCAGCCTGAGCTGGAGGGTACGACGTCTGCCTCTCTAAGATCCTCAGACACACCAGAGGCCCCCGAGATCTCTTTAGCCACATCATCTAGCTAAGTGGGACCCTGGGTCCCTGCCTCCTTTGAGACCTGAACTCTTAATGTTATCTTCAGGACTACCTAACTCATCCTTTTCAGATGGATAGACTGAGGCATGGAGAAAGGAAAGTAAGTGTCTCAAATCAAACAGCAAAGTGATGAAACAGCTAAGAATAGAGCCCAGCTCCCAGTCAGTTTCAATCATCCCAGGAGGCATCAGCCTCTTGCTGGAATAGAAGAGGGACCTGGTTGACGGATAATGAGAGTGTCTGTGAAGGGAGGAGGTGCAGAGAGGAAATGATATTGCCAGGGCAGGCCCTGCCTAGGTGTCCCCTCCCCACCTTCATCCATATCATCTTGACATTGGGGTCCTTCAGCTCCATGATGCAGTCAAAGACCACAGTGGTGTCAATCTTGGTCTCTATGTCTTCGAGGGGCTTCAGAATCCGGATGGTCTGTGAGATTGTGATAATAAAATGGCGGGTGTCAGGGACATCTGGGGCCTGCCCAGTCTGTTAACCCAATTCTGGAGGAGCTCCTTAAAGGTTTGGGGAGAAATGACTAGGCTGATTAGACAGCTGTGCCTCCCCCAACCTCCTGCCACTGCCTGCCTGCAAGATTTAGGGGCAGACAGATATGATGGACCATGAGAAAGGAACTCCATTCATGGAATAGTCACCATGAACCATGAGAAAGGAACTCCATTCATGGAATAGTCACCATGGACCTGGGCCCATTACCTAAGTCCTCTAATTCCAGTGTAGATGCTCAATAATTGTGAGTCGGTTGAGTGAATGCATGATGACAACACAAAAACATATGAAAGAGGAAAGTAGAAATTTCATTTTGCAAATGAGAAACTGAGGGGCAGTTCACACAGTTAATAAGGCAGTAGAAGTGGGACTTGAACCCAGGTCTATCCTACTCCAAAGTCTATGCAAACACATTTGGGTGTAGTGGGGAGAGAAGTAGAGATCCTTTCTTGCTCTTGCCTTTGAGCATGTGTGGACAGGGTGGAGAGACCTTGCCACTGGGAGACACACAGGCACCAGCACTTTCGGAGAGACCCAGACCCCTGCCTGCAGACCCCTGCCCCTCTATGGTCACTGACCTCCACCTCCACTTTCTTCATCTCTTTGAGCTTCTTGAGCAGCCCCCGGAAATCGGTGAAACCATACTCCATGCAGACCTTCTCAAAGTCCTTCTTGGGTACCTTGGACAAAATCTCCAGCATCTCTTTCTCACCTATCCCCTTCTTCTGCTTCTTCTTGGGAGCAGGGAGTCCCCTGGGAGGGGGTGGGTACCAAGCATGGGCTCAGCACCTCCCTCTGAAGACAGAGGGAGGCTCTCCTAACCTTGAGATTCCCTTCCCTAATTCATGGGTTCTTGGAGCCTGGGCCATTAACTCAGGGCCCCAAAGGCCTTTGAGAAGTTCTGGCCTGGAGGGTGGAGGGACAGTACCCTGGGGAGAGGAGCCTCCCAGCCTCACCTCTTCTTCAACATCTTTTTGAAATCCATTTTTTCATGACCTGAAGACAGAAAAGGGGACAGGGTCAGACAGAGGAGTCTGATCCCTACAAAACAAAGAAAGACCAGGAAGAGGGAGCTGGCTCACCTTCTGTCACCAGCAAGGACACAGTGTAGATGGCATCTGCATGGTCATTGCTTGCAATGCACTTGTAGTTGTCAGAGTCACCGGAGGTCAGTGGCTCCAGCTGGATCAGAGTCAAGACATTAGTGGGGGAGTGAGGAGGACCCCAGGGAGACTTTCTGTGAGGAGGGCAAGGAGGGCGTTTTGGGGGGGAGGGGGAGTGGGGCTGAGTGTGGGTATATGTGTGGAGGACTGAGCAGCCTCTATGATGTGGAGGTTCCAGGGAGCCATCAGTGTGAGTGTGTGTGTTTGTAGCCTGATTCTTCACAGGATTCTCCCTCTTGGGTGTGAGCTAGACGACAGGGATTTCCTCTGAGTTGTAACTGTGTGCAGTTTCTGCCACTAGACTGAGTGTTCCTTCCTTTAACACATATTTACTCCTTCGTACAGGTGCTGGACTGAGCCTGAGGAAACCGGTGAATTAGGCTGAGGAAACCGGTGAATGTTGGTATCTGCAACATGGCACTCACAGCCCAGTGGGGTCTCGGAATGAATGAATTTGTGTACGCGGTGGCCAGTAGGGGGACCTTGGGGCAGCCTGTGTGTACTAAGTGGGGCTAAGGGTCCAGTAATGGGGCCACTGGGAGAAGGAACATTCTGTATGGTGGGGAGAGGAGAGGCTTTTTGCCCTTCACAATGGTATGTCCTCGCAGGACCAATTGGGACACGTTTCCCCATGACCCATCTCTCCTTTTCCTCAAGGGTCTGGAACCAGAAGTTGCAGAAGCTGGTTAGATCTAAGGATGATCAGCTCTTGGCCAGAGTCTTCTAGAAGTGTCCCCTGAAGAGCCCAGGAACCCTGACCTTCACCCCATCGCTAGGATCAGTTCCTCCCTTGGTGCCTGGCCGCCCCGATTTAACCTGGCTCCACCCACTACGGCTACGCCCCCTTCTAGCCACGCCCATAGCCTTGGCCTCCCTTCCCTCTTGGCTCTCTCACCTTCTGGAAGAGATGGGTCTCCTGCCCCTCCTTGGCTTTGCCCTAGCTCTGCTTTGCCTCACCCCTAATTTTGGTCTCCTGCCCACTCTAGCAACACCCCAGCTCCTGATTCGGCCTCTCTTATCCTGCCCCTCCTCTAGGGCAACGACAGCTTCTTTCCCCATGGCCCTTCTTGGTTCGTTCAGTTGTGGCTCTCTTGTCCGTGATGGGGCCGGCGGCATGCCCTGGGGTCCCTGCCTCTGGCCTCGTCCGTAACTGGCTCTCTGGCTCGGGTCCCCGCACCTTCAGCACGTGCTCCTTGTTGATGCTGTCGTAGAACATCTTGGCCGACTCCTTGATGGGGATGCCGCTCTCCCTCTTCCAGGAGATGTTGGGTTTGGGGTTCCCCTGCACCCGGGCTCGGAACACAGCTTTATCCCCTGCAGTGGGCACGGGACACAAGTACACCTCTTAGCCTCCAGGTCGGACCTTCGGACCCTGCCTCCTCCCAGGGGTCTCATGTCCACCCCGGCAGGGGAGCGCCCCTGGGCCTGGGGCCGCCAGTGTTTGCATTACTGGGGGACAGTGGGGTCGTGGTGCTGATTGGGGCACCGGGAGAAGAACAGAAAGCAGCCAGGGGCTTGGGGACACACGGGGAGCGACACACCCTCGGGCGCGGTGACCGGGTGAGGCTTCTCCACGAACTCAGGGACGCTCTCGCCTGCAGGGATGTCAGTACTCCGAGTCACCAAGCTGAAGAACTCTACAGTGCTCGAGGACTTCCTTGTCACGACTTCCTCTGTGGCGACAGGCGAGAGGTCAGAATGGGCCCGAGACTGGAGGATTGACCTTTTCTTGAGGGGACGGTGGAGCATTTTAGGGCCGCGCGGGGACTTTGGCCAGAAAAGGAGGACCTTTAGTCAGTCGGTCGTTGTGTTATGGCACGTTTCAGCCACCAGGGGGAGCGAACTCCTCTTCCAGGCCTCTGGTCAATCACGTTTATCGGGCCACGTTACCGGGTCCCAATTCTTTTCTTTTTCTTTTTTTCCAACCTTTTTCTTTTTTAAAAAGGAGATTTATTTTGATGGGGGTTTCTTGGCCTCTTGGGCTTCTCTCCTGGAAATCCTAGTCCCCCAGCAGCCTTAAGAGGGGCCCGGTGGCTTAGTTGAATTCTGCTGTCTGCCTTCCCTTAGCCCTTCTGTGGTTTAGCATTCATTGCTATGGGAGGAGCAGTGATTCTTGAGCGAGGGACAGGAAACATTCCCAGCCTAGAGGGGCTATGGGTGGGAATCTCCTTATCTGAGAGAGCATATTCAATGCAGTCATGTAATTTTATGTTTGGAAAATGAAAAGTTTTTTCAGTATAAACTACAGACCGTCTTGTTGGCTAGTGAGCTGACAGTTAAAAACAATGTCTCTGATTCACAGAGAGCGTTCCTTTTGTCAGGAACCGTGCTAAACACAGTTCAGAGGTTATGTTATTTAATCCTCACAATACTCCAGCGAAGTAGGTGCTTTTATTATCCCCACTAGCCTGAAAGACTGAGATGAGAAAAACGTGTTCCGACGCACTTTTAAGTAGCCATCAGAAGTGTCAAACAAGCAGTGTGCAGGCTGCCCATAACCTGCAGATGTTTAATGTCTACAATGGTCAAACAAAAAGTAGCCCTACATCTAAAAAATGAGAGATTTCACATAAAAATTCACATTTCTGGATTCTCAACATGGGGCTCATATCCCCCATATGGCAACGATCGGGGGCAGTGAATAGCGGCTGCCCCTTGAGGTGGGGGATGTCCTCTGCAGTTCACTTTGGTCTTTTTGTCTGCATTTATATTCCGTGCCTGGACCCTGCTGGCCAGTGGTTTTAAACTCTGGCTACATGCTAGAATCTCTGGAGAGCTTGAAACACACACACACACACACACACACACACACACACATACCCACACCCTGATTTAGCAGCTGGGTGAGACTTATGTATCACTATTTTTTTTTTCATTCCCCTTCCTTGCTCCCCGCTACACTAAGCCAATCGAATATGCAGCCGGGGTTGAGAATCACTGCTATCATCACGTAAGTTTGCAACTTCTGGTCTTGAGCCCCAGCTGTTCCACTTGCCTGGCCTCACTGACCAGGAGGGGTTGGGATAGAGTGTTCATCTGGCCCTGACCTCTGTGCACGAGGACTTTGAGGGACTCTGTCCCTCCAGGACTTTGAGGGAGGGGGCAGTGACTGGGAGGGGATATTGGATACTTTGGCCTCTGGCCATCTTTTAATCTCTTTTCACTAGAGACATGACTGAAACAATCTGTTCTGCTCTGAGACCATTTCTCAGCTTTCCCTTGGATCTGTTTTCCCCCAAGTCCGGTCCCCAAGGGTTGAGAGCCTGGAAGCTTAGGTCACTTGTTTATGTCTTCATCCTCTCCACTGGCAGCTCCAGATCTCCTATTTCTGAAGTGGAGCAGGGTCAGCATTACTCACATCTAGATAAGGTAGCTACTTCCCTAGCTTCCTCCATGTCTGAAATTCTGCCATCAGAGATACATCCATTTGCTTCGGGCTCTGATCTCCTCAAGCAATTAAGTTCATCAATCACTCACACACATGCATGTGACTGACTTTCCTAAGCTGTTTTCCTGGAGATCGGATCTATGGGTAAGCATCCCACTGGCTGAAGCTTTATCAAAGTACAGATTAGAAGCACAGGTTAGGAGAGGGTTGTCCTTTGTATATTGGGCTCCTGAGGGGCCCAGAACTCATAACGGCTGAGCGCCCACCCCCGCCCCTCGCCCCGTCGCCGCCCAGAGGCTGGATGTGGAGAAAGAAAGGCTGCCCTTTCCCGATTTCCCCTCCCATCCACTCTACTTGCCTCCCACGATCCTGGTTGTCTGGGAGAAGGTCTGCACGTGGGTGGTGGAGCTGGAGAACTCCATGGACACGTGCTCCTGCAGCATCTGCTCGTGGTGAATGGTCGTCATGGTGACAGCAGGCGTGGGCACTCACCTGGGAGGACCAGGGAGAGGATGAGGCCATGAAGGAAGGGCCTAGGAGGGAGATCCAGAGTTGCTCTTCTGTGTGTGTGTGTGTGTGTGTGTGTGTGTGGTGGGGGGAAGACACGGGGCAGGTGAACACAAGGGGAGACGACTGTGCACAGGAGAGAATGAGAAGTAGGGCAGCAAGCTTCTCTCCGGCCTGTCTTTTCTTCCCATTGTATCTCACCTTCCCAGGCTGGTTACAAGGGCCAGTGGGCCTGTCACCCACCAAGTAATCGCAAACCATTCCAAGTTCTCAGGGGGAGAGAATGTAGGGCTGAGATTTACCCAGGGGGAGCTGGGGATTCGTATTCATAGCTACATGGAACTAGGGAGGCAGTGTTAGCTGTCTCATCAGGAGGCAATGAAGTCAGACCTAAGAAGGAACTTCCTGACTAAGCCATACTGCAGTGGGCCTTGGAAGGAAGCTGGGGATTTTCCTCCTGTGCCCTGGGGACCCCTGGCATCATTGGAATGCTAAGACGGATAGATGAGAGTGTGTGTCTGCAGCCCTGCTTTCACTTGTGACTCGATAAAGACAGAGGCTGAGGTTTTCTTTCATTTTTTTTTCTTTAAAAAAAATCAGTAATTCGATCTCATCGTTAATAAGTGAAACAACATCCACATCCATATGAAGAGGCCCCCTCCTGAGCCCCCATCTCCCGGCCCTCCCCCAACATGAACCACCCGTGGTCACTCAGCTCCTTCTGGAGCTCCTTCATGCAGAGACACGTATGTTTTTGTCCTCGTCCCCTCTTTACACTTCAGGTACACACTATTCACTATTCCGCCCTTTCTCTTTCACGGAATCCACCTTGGAGATCTCTCCGTATCGGTTCATGAGGGCTCTCCTCGTTCTAACAACTACATAGTATTTCCAAGAATGGATGTTCCTACCATTTTTGTTTAACCAGCACGGCCTGACCTTTACTGCTCACCTGCTTGGTTCCACTGACCTTTGTCCCACATTCTTCCTTAAACTCTTCTTTATTTTTAATACGAAATTTATTGTCAAATTTGTTTCCATACAACACCCAGTGTTCATCCCAACAGGTGCCCTCCTCAATGCCCATCACCCACCCACCCTCCCCTCCCTCCCACCCCCCATCAACCCTGAGTTTATTCTGTTTTTAAGAGTCTCTTATGGTTTGCCTCCCTCCCTCTCTCTTTTTTTTTCTCCCCCTCCCCCATGGTCTTCTGTTAAGTTTCTCAGGATCCACATAAGGGTGAAAACATATGGTATCTTTCTCTGTATGACTTATATCCAGCTTATCTCTTAACTCAGGCAAAAGACCTGCGGGGGAAAAATATCCTGTGATGGAAACTGAAACAACCCCAAGCAGTAACAACTGCCTGGACAGGAGCTCTGGTGGCCCAGACCACCCAGACCAGTTTAAGCTTAACACCTACCCTGACTCACACCTGTGCAGACGGACCCTGGCGTGGCCTACAGTTACCTTTACCTCCTCATGATACTAACATCTCCACCCAACGAGCCTCAGCCTCATTTACGTTACAATGTACGTATGGGCATGTTTCCTTAAGGAACAGGCGTTGACCTTCTGCTCGCCTGTACATGCGACGACATGGCTCCCCGTCTAAATGTTCATCCTAAATAAAAGAAACCTACTCACCCTCGTTCAGGGAGTCACGACTTTGGAAGATTTTCCCCACGATCTCATTTGCTGCAAATAAAGTTTCCTTCGTGCGATTACCCACCTGTAGTTTCTACCTAGGACCCTCCCCCCCCCACAAGGAGCGAACTCACACGAGTTAGCTTACTCTGTCCTGCTCTGGGCTCCGAAGGTAGCAGGTTCTGCACCCTTCTTGAAGAAAGAGGGGAGCCTTACCTTTGCGTGACCTGTCTCTCCTAACCCTTGAATGCTGTGTCCAGGGCTTTGGGGGTGCAGCTATGCCTGGGCTGTAGGTGGGCAAGTCTCCTTCTTTTGTCCCAACAGTGGAGTCACCGGTCCCTTAAATGTCTGGCCCCTTGGGGGCGATCCCTTACTGAGCCTCCACAGCTGCCCCAGCTAGATTGGCACGCTGCTCTGGTGGGGGAGGGGAGGGGGGAAGTAAGGCTGGAGCCAAGGCTGGAGGAAATGCTGGGGACCAGGCGTGTGGGCAGGAGACTGAGGGTGGTGGTCCGGGCTTACTTTTCCTGTTCTCTTTCGCCAGAGGTTTTGGTTCTCACTGCTGGTGGGCGGGACCTCGCTGAGCTGAGGGGCTCAGGGTAGCGTGTGTGCGCGCACACGCACATATATACACATATGTACATGTGTGCACAGTCCAGTGGGGCCGGAGTCAGGGAAGTCTGCCACTTCACATACATCCAGGGGGCACCGTTCATGTTGGACTCTATGTGTGGTGCCTGCACGGCTTAAGTGGCCTCACAGGGCCACCCTGGAGGAGGAGGTAGACATGTTAGCTCCCCTCCCCCTTCCCACTCCTATAGCTCAATCCTTCTCTAATCCAGGTAGAGGGTAAGAGGGCCTACCCTCCTGTTAGAGGATGGCTGGAGAGCATGCCCATCCCCCGCTCTGGGACCTGCATCCCAGCTGTTCAAAGCCCCTCCCCATTCTTTCCTTATTGTCTGCATGCTTGGGACAGTCTACCAACACACATGAGGTTCTGGTGCTTTGTAAGGACTCACTGGTCGGTCAGCAGCCCTGCCCTGGATCCTCCCATGCCCTGGAGTGACCCCCGCCTGCCAGCAGCAGCATCACAGCTACTTTTGCTGCATCCCTGAGGGCAGGGGTAAGAATAGAGCAGGAGTGTCCGGGTGGCTCAGGATCTGAGCCCTGGGGCAGAGTCCCTGGGTGCTCTGGGGGGGAGGCTACTGTCAGGCCTTTTAAGGGAAACGTCCAGGTTGCAGCTGCTATTGGGACCTGTAGGGCTCATGGGATAAGTGGGCTGGCCTACAGGGAGGAGCCTGGGTGTGACCTGAAAGTCTCCCTGCCCGAGCCTTGGCCTCTCTGGCCCATCTGTCGGAGCTGGTGGCCTTCCAGACACTTTGCCTTCTCTGGAAGCCTCCCATACCTGGCCTTGAGGCTCCTCATAGTCCAGGCCTACTGGATGGGTTGGAGGTGAGGGTGCAGGAGACCCTGCCAAAATCAAATGGATTTGGCCCATACTTCCAATCTCCACAGGGGGCACTAGGGAGCTGGAGGGTGTGCCTCTGCGTGTGTGTGCGTGTGTGTGTGTGTGTGTGTGTGTGTGTTGTGTGAGCGTGTGCATAGAGGGTGCACAGAGACCAGGCGCTAGGGACCTTGAGTGTGTGTGTGTGTGTGTGTGTGTGTGTGTGTCTAGAGGATGCACAAAGACCGGATTACAGGGAGGCAGGGAGGGGAGAGGCAATTATACGGACGCAGGAGGCTAGTTTTGCTCAAAATGCTCTGTTTATTGCTCTATTCAATGACCACGAGCAAATTATAAAAAGACACCAAATGTCTCTGTCTGCCGTGGAATAAATATTTAAAGTCAGCAATAAAAACACGTGGCTCCAAGATAACACATGTTGCCAAGAGTCATGCATGCCCGACTGACGGGCTCTCAACACACGCATGGACACAGGAACACACGCAGAGCTACACGCAGCGAGACTTCTGGGAAGGCTTTCCCACGGTGACACAGAAAAGTGTTCCACACGGATCTGGGGCCCAGACCCCACCCCACCCTCAGAGCTCCCCCTTCTCCCACCCCCCACCAGGGCTCAGGTCCTCTGGGTTCACAGCCCCCCTCCGTCCCCTGCTTCCTCAATGCCTCACAGGCTGGTCACTGCCTCCTGAAGGCATCTGACACCAACAGGTCATCCTGGCTGTGATACTCCCCCCACCCCAACCCAGAGACCTCTCGCCCAACTGAGATCTCTCGGCCCATTCCTCAGGCGCTCCCCATCCCGAGCTCAGTAACTGGGGCAAAATGCAATCTGCCGGGTGGGAAGTGGGGGTGGGGGCCCAGGGCAGGCGCCTCTGCCTGGGCTACTGTGGGGCTGGAGCTCATCACCCCTTTCCCCGGGCCGAGGAGACACAGTGTCCGGTACAGACAGCAGAGATGGACGGACAGACAGACACGCTACAGCGGGACGCTTGCGGCACAGAAACGTTTTGGATCAAGTAGCAATGGAACTATCATTAAAAACTGAGGCCCCAGGTCTGCATGGCATGGGTCAGGCCCCGGGGCCCCAGGCCTGGCCTGGCACATCCCTCTCCCACCCTGCCCCAGTCCCCAGTATGTACAGTAGGAAGAGCTATGTTGGGGAGCAGGGGCCAGGCCAAGGCTGCCGGAGGAGGGAGGAGGAAGGAACAGACTAGAGAGAAGGAAGCAGGAGGGGCAGGGACGGGGGGGGGGGGGGGGGGGCAGGCGGGGACCCGAGGCAGGGCCCCGCGTGTAACCGGGGGGGAGGGCCCAGACTCAGGATGGGCGGTGCCCAGAGGACCTTGGGGCAGGAGCGCAGTCACTCTGGGGACTGGCGTGACAGCTGCTTCTCGTAGAGGCTCATGACATGGTGTACAAACTGGTATTGCTCACATGTCTGGATCATGCCGCCCCTGCGGGCAGAGATGCACAGCGGAGATGGGATAGTTGAGAGACGACGGGCTGAGGGAGGGCGCCCCCAAACCCACGACTGCCCATCATTCGCGAGGGGCCTGGTCTTTCTGTAGCGTGGAGGGGTCAACCCTTGCCAGCCACGTCCCTCTGCTCCTTCCTGTCCCGCCGAGCTCTGGCGCACACAGCAGGGACAGAGAGGACGTGCCCCACCACCCCTCCCCCCTCCCCAGCTGGGTTCCTTTCCCCTCCTCATCCGGCCAGCAGCTGTCTGGATCCAGCTCCTCTCCCCATCTGTGTCCTCCACTCCCCATCCTCCAGCACGTCCATGTGCCGTGGGTCCTCCTGCCCCGCACCCCACGCGTGCCTCAGTCTCTCCCCACGAGCCCCCACCCCTGTGCATGGGCCGACCTGTCCTGACGGAGCTGGCACGTGGTCTTAAGGATGTCCACCACTCCCTCCTGCCGCAGCTGCTGGCAGCAGATGCTGGTGGCGATGAAGCAGCCCGTCCTCCCAATCCCTGCACTGAGGGCAGAGGGGACGCTGGGGTAAGGAACGGACCGGCGTGGGGAGCAGGGAGGCTGCCCTGCCCTGGTGGGTGGCTGGGAGGACCCACCTGCAGTGGACGACGATGGGGGCGCAGCGGGGCCCCTCCTGCCGGGCGGCCTCCTCCACCTCCCGCACCAGGTGCAGGAGTGGGGGGGCCCGGTCTGGGGTCTTCTGGTCGGGCCAGGACGTGAACCAGTAATGCTTCAGGCCTCGCTCTTCGGTCCCGCTCTGTCCAGGAGACAGAGACCCACCCCAGATACATGTGAACTCTTAGAGTCCCCAACGTAGCCCAAAGTTGGGAAGGGAGCAGCGAGAACACAGTGGGGAGACCCCGGCGTGGGACCCACGGCCTCTGCCACCTACACCGTGCTGCTCGTACTGCTCAGTGGCATCAGAGACCCACAGCCAGCTTGGTAGTGGAAGCTGCTCAGTGACAACTGGTCTTCCCTGGTCCGTTCTGCCCCAACAACTCCAGGGTCCTCCAAGAGAGGCAGAGGGTCCCTCTCCAATCCGATCCTGTCCTCTGCTCCCTTATCTTAAACAGCCGGGTCACCCCTCAGTCTCATGACCCGGAGCCTGGGGGCTCTCCCGCTCACGTCACTACGCTTCGCCTGCCACCACCACCACCCAAGTCTTGTCAGTGTTCTTGCCTCTCCACCAGCTCCACCTCCGCTTCGCCCTTTATCATGTCTCCACCGTCTCTCCCTCCCCCCTGACTGCTCTATCCCCACAGTGGCCAAACGCGGTCGTGTGCAGCACAGATCTGGACACGCTGCTCTCCTGCTCAGAACTCTCCAACGGCCCTTGTTGCTCTCCGAATAAAACCCACTCTCCTTAGTCTTCAGTCTGGCAAATGAGACACACCGTATAGGACCCAGCCCTCCAGGCCCGTCTCCTACCCCTGAACACGGGTAGTACTCAATCTGGAGTGCTTCTGCACTCCAGATGGTTTGTACATAAAACCTCTGCTGTGCGCGCACACGTACACACACACACACACAGAGCTATTCCATCTTCCGTGCCTTTCTTTTTAACTTTTTTCTCTGCCTGGAATGTTTTCTCCCTTGTTTGCCCCTAGTCAACTCCTACTCATCCTGCCAACTCCATTCAGCACCACCACTTCCAGGAAGCCCTCCCTGAACACCCTGGCTAACGGAGTGGCCTTCTTCTATGTTCTTGCAATCTCTAGCCTGGTACTTACCATTAGGGGTGCTCCTTTAGGAGAGAGTCCAGGCTTTGGACAGTCTGTGTTCCCAGTACCCACCCAGAACCAGGCGTAGGGAGGCTTCTTGTAGAGACTCATGGACTCATGGACAAAAGTAAATACTCCCCATGGCAGTGTGACAATGAGGCGGCCCTCATCTCACCTCAGCCTCTCTTTCTGGGGAAGCAGAAAGCTTCCTGGCACTTGGCTCACCTCTCCCAGCCTTTGGGGTTATTACATTGGGCTCTACCCGATCCAGAGGATTCCAGAGGAACAATCTCCTCTCTTATGCTGAGCCTAGAAGAAGCACCACTTCAGGGTGGGAGGATACCTCCCCCCCACTCTTTTGGGCTGTTTTGTATTGCTCACATTTTGTATGTCTTCCTTTTTTTTTTTCTCCCTTTTTGTGTAACCATGACTTTCCTGTGCAACCCAAACGCAGCAAGAAGTGTCTGCCCTCTGGTGGACAGATTGAATACTACAGGATCTCAAAGTTCTAACGGACCTTCAATTCTAAGGACTGGAGGTTGTTTGGAGATCTCTTACCCAGGCAGTTCTGGACTTGAGTGTATCTGAAGCAGAGTTGGAAGGCATCATGAATGACAGTGTAGACAGAGAGACAGCCCAAGAGCATAAAATACAACTGGTATCTGGTCCTGCCTCTGGCCCCCAAGTCCATTCACCCCTCCCTCATCCCTGTTTATCAGTACATCCTGAGAGTGACAGAGGCCCGGATTTCAGCTACAGACCCCGTTATCTGTGGAGGCCCCCGGTCATGGTCCTGTCCCCCATCCTCCCAGTCCGGCCCAGTCCGGCCCAGCCCAGTCCCTGGCCTCACCCTGAGGGAGATGAGTCGCAGCCGGTAATCCTCGGTATGAATGACCTTCTGCACAGTGATCTCCACTCCGTCGTACATCACCTGCTCCTCCGGCCAATACTCAGTGCACTTCTGCAGGGGCCCAGACCAGGCTGCAATACACTCCCAGTTCCCCACCCGGTTTCCCCAGTGCCCCACCAGGACCAGCAGGGCAAGACATAAAAGGACAACAGGTTCGCAGTTAGACGGCAGTTCAAACCTCAACTTCATAACCTGTACGTTACTTCCCTTTTTTGAGCCTCAGTTTCCTCATCTGGAAACCGGAAGTGATGCCTACTCTGAAGCACTCTAGTGGGGATTCGATTAAATGAGCTACTGTGGGTAAAGAAGTAGCCAGAGTGGGCCCCAGCGGGCAGGGAGGCAGGACCCGATCAGAGCATAAGCCGGGCAGGTGGAGAGGGCAGGGCCTGGACTTAACCTCGCTCAGCCTCCCATTTCCTCCCCTTGGCAGTGGCGTGAACACTACCACCCTCACGAGACTGTTGTAAGGATTCATACGGAAACAAGATGCTTAGCCGAGGGCACAAAGCAGCAGACGCCTGGCAGCGGCATGGGGTGCCTACCTCATTCATCTCCTCGATGTTGGTGATCATGACGATGATGGGTGTCTGCTCCTGCCATACCATGCGCCAGAAGTCGCTGACCGTGCTGACGATGGGTCCCTGCGTGGCAATGTACACCTTCTCCTCCCCACCGTAGCCCTGTGGCCAGCCAAGTCCAGGCTATCAGGGTCGGATGCAGCGCTCCCTGGGCCCAGTCCCCACACTCAGGCCCTTCCCAGGGGGCTGGCAGGAGCCATGCTGGCTTAAGGGCAAGCCTGGAGGTCAGATCCTGTTGGCTTGGGCCTCCCTTTCAGGGAGAGGTCGCTGGGATGGGGCTACGTACCCGGATGTAGTTGGCGTTGATGTAGGAACTCAGAGGGTCATCGGGGTCTGGCGAGGTCAGACATACTCTGCTGTGGGGGTCTGGGGTGTGGAGGGGGGGAGACAGGTGAGGCTGATATTTGACAGAAGCAGCACCCCTCTAGTGCAGGGCTCACCTTATCTGGCCCGCTTCCGGGCACCCACATTTTTCCTGGGACTCCTGAAGTTCCTCCTTCGCCTACCCACTAGCAAAACACAGGCCCGTCTCCGTGACCCTGGGTCTCCACCTCCATAGCATCATTGCCTGCCCCCTGCCTGTGTCCCTTAAGCTGCCCCGGGCTCACTGTGCGTCATGTTCTGGAGAGGAGTGAGCTAAGTCCAGAAAAGGAATTACCTACAGTGCACATCCTGGTCGGCAGGGGTGGCAGAGTTTGGGTACGCACGGTCACTGACGTGCTGTGCACACTTGAAAAGCACACGTCCTTCCTAAGCCTCGACTTTCCTATCTGTAATACGGGGGGTAGACACGCCCACTTCCCAGCGTTACTGGGAAGCTAAACGAGAAAACAGCTGTGAAAGTGCGAGGTAAACCGTCAAGTGCTTTATAAAGAGCTATTAAGATCTGGGGGTAGAGAGCCAAGGGAGAGCCCAGGGATGGATGAAATGGTAGGGTCTTAGCAGCAGGTGCACGTGTGCACGGAGGGCTTTTTCCTTTTTCTCCCAGTCTATTCCCGTGTCAAATCCCACAGCTGCAGATTCTCACAACCTCCTGCTCCTCTTCTTGGAGTAGAATCTGTTTTGTTTCAGCTACAGCCTCCCTGAACTGACTATTCTGTCAGCCAGCAGAGGCTGGGACTGGGACGGGGAGGCCATGTGAGGCGGGCAGGGAGTTGGCTGGGGGCCCGGGGCCCTGGCCTCTGGTCTGGCTCTGTCACCAGCTCACTGTCTTAGCCCTTCTCCGGGCTTCGGTTTCTCTCCCGAGAAACTACAGGCTGAACTACAGGCACATCCGGCATACAGTCTGGGGCTCTCCGAGGCAGCACAGGGGAGCCAGAGGGTGGGGTCCAGGTCCTGGCTCTGTGACGTGCTACGAGTGCCAACGGGCACGAATGCCTTAGTTCCCCTGTGCCGCGTCTGTGAACCGGAGACATCCCTCCCGTCATGGCCCCGATGGTCTTGTAAAAATAAAAGGAGTGAATGGTATCCAGGTGTCCTCAGGCCAGTAACTTAGCCCAGCACGCACTGTATCGCATAGCATGTAGCTGTGATCGCTGCCATTATTACAAGTTTCCCTGTAGGTTAACAGGTCGAGAGGATCCCAAACCTAGTAGGAGAAACAGGAGGTGACCCTCACAAGCCTCCGTTCTCCGGACCTTTCATGGGGAGGCGAGTTCTCCTCCCTCCCATGCCCGGAAGTCCTGGCAGGTGATCTGGGGGTGGGGGCCCCTTGTGGACAGGGGTACAGAGAGGTTAGGGATGGAGGAGGGAGGGTCCATGAAGGAGACTCTGGGTGGCCAGCAGAAGAGAGGAGCGGGGAGTGCTGAGGGGTCACCTCCCTGCCTGCCCAGATTAGGTGCTAGAAGTGGACACACCCCTCTTTGACCAGCCACCAGGGCCTCTGGCGTTGAAGAAGAACCACTGTGGGAACGGGAATGGTTCTACTGACCCCACTGAATACTGCCTCCGCGCCTGGCACTGTGCTGGAGGGTAGGGACTCCCCGACAAACAGGACACGGTCCCTGCCCCCAAGTGCCAGGCAGGCAGACAAGCAGCGTGTGGTCTGAAAGCACCCAGGCTGGGTCTGAAGGCCCTGTAGGAGCAGGGGTAGGGAACACCATTCTGTCTGATGCCAATGCACGGGGCCAGACGGGGGGTGGTGACATGAGGTGGTGAGGAACCAAATGACAAAGGGTCTTATAAACCATGCTTATAAGGCTGGACCTAAACCGGAGGATTATAAAGGTGGCAATGACAGGGTAAAGGAGAAGAATGACATGACTGGATGTCTGCTTTGCACCATTTCGGGGACAATGGTAGATGATGGACAGGAGGGGAGACCAGCCAGGAGATGATTGCCCAGCCCAACTCCAGGGGCATTATGTCAGTGAAGTCCATGTAAATGGCACCCCTGGAATTGGGCAACATACAAGCCCTGAACCCCATAAAGTCATTTGGCAGTGAGGATGGCGAGGGAGAGCTGATACGAGATTTCCTTCCTTCCTCCCTCCCTCTCTTCCTCCCTCCCTCCCTCCCTCTCTTCCTCCCTCCCTCCCTCCCTCCCTCATTCAAACAGGAGCAGAATGTCCGCTATGTGTCAGGCACTATTTTGGTACTTGGGACACAGTGGCAAACGGACAGAAAGCGCTCCCCTGTATCTTGTCCTCGGTGCTGCCAGCTGGGTTACCGGTCACTTTGCCCTAGTAACTGTCCACGGATCTGTTTCTTCCATTAGACTGTGAACTCCCTGTGTCTCATTCATGCCTGAATTCTCATCCCCTGGGGTAGGGGCTCAGCAAATGTGGGCCAAACGAATGAGAGAACAAGCCTCGGGGTGTCCTGGATCTGGTGGGCCTCTGCCAAGCCTGACGTGTCCTCTGTCACACACACCCCCGCGCGGATCCCGGGCTCTGAGGCACAGGGTCAATTCTTGCTGGCCACAGAGGATTCTCTGTTGAGCTCCAGGGCGTGCAGGCTCAGAGCATGGTGGAAGTGGCCCAGGGCCTCTCAGCAATCCAGTGGGGACCGCTGGAGCGATGGCCGGGCTCCCAGCCTCCCCCAGGGGTCATTCCGAGTGGCCAGCAAAGCCCCCGGTTCTGGGGTACCCGAGCCCCTCCCTTCACGCGGGGCTGCCTGGTTGGAGGGTGGCAAGATGAGGGACGAGGTGAGCAGCCCTGAATAATGCATCCTGGCCTTAAATGGTGCTTTGTTTAACCGGAACTACCTAGAGACTGTGTAACCATAGCAACCACAAGTCGATATTTTAAAAGTTAAAAATAAGTCATGGCATCTTACACGTTGTTGGAGGTGCTGATGGGAAAGCTGCTTTTTTAAAGCCTCGTTACTCCACCAACCGAGCGGAGTGGGTTGGTGGGGACTCGCTTCCAACACGTCGCCCCCTAAGCCAGCCTTGGGGCCTGGGGCCTGAACTTGGCAGGGGTGACAGGCAGACAGGGGCTTGATGAAAGTTATCCAAAAATGACACCCCAGGCTGGAAGAGGAACATTCGGTCACCTGGTCTAACTGTCCCTCTCAGACCTGCCAGGGGACTGACCATGCAACTTCACTTGCACACCCTGAGTGATGTGGAGCTCGCTCTCTGACAGGCAGCTCATTCCCTTGTGGGGCGGCTCTTCCTGTGAGAGGACTCACAACCAGAACAAAGTCAACTCAAGGTAGACCAAAGAGCCCAGTTCCGGGGTCAAGGAGGCCCAGTTTGAAACTTCCTGGCTGCATGACTGTGGATGAGCCAATCAACGTCTCGGAGCCCTCATTTCCTCCCTTCAAAATCTGCCCACTCTGAAGGGATAAAAGAGAGTGAAAATACTCTCCAGTCACCACGCACCGTCTGGGAGCTCTTACGACCTTCACTCTTTCTCTCTGGGTTTCCAGAGCCAGGCACAGCCAGGGCAAGGGTGAAGGAAAGAACTAACCTCTGCCCTGAGCAGGGAGACTTTCCCAGCACTCGGTACCCCCTAACCCTCCTTCCCTCCTTCTCGTGACCCTGAAGGCCTAGCTCAGGGCAAGGGGCACCCAGGTGAGGGTGAGCCTGCCCTCACCTTCTGGGGCAGCGAGTACTCACTGGGAAGGATGGTTTTGTACCGGTTCTTCCGCACCAGCCCAGGGATGTCATACTCCTTCGGATCCACAAAGTTCATGGGGATTTCCTGCAAGATGAGGACACGGGGGAGTTAGCAGCTGTGGGCTGGCTCTCACAGACGTTGGAATCCAGGCACCGGTGTGCCCCTACCTTCTAGTCCAGACGTTTGCTTGAGTGCATGCCTTCATTCAGTAAACATTTAGTATTCAATGAGTCACTGCACATAAAAAGCATTTAGAATAGCACCTGGCACATAGTGAGTAAATAATAAATGTTATTATTATAGTCGATCAAGGGCCAACCTGGCACATAGTAGACACTCAATTAATGGCTGCTGAACAAAGAACAAGGAGAGAACCAGGGACCTGACCAGTCATACTCCCTGCGCTGCAGCCAACCTGAATGGCTTCACGGATCCGGGTTCCCACCCAGGGCGTCCCCACCGCAGGAGCTCAGGCAGTGCCTCACTCTTTGTGGTCAACATCCACCCCGTCCTCTGTCCTGTCCACCTTAAATGCCATCTCCTCCAAGAAGCCTTCCCCGATTCTCCCCGGGAAAAGAGCCTCCTTCTGAGCTCCCAAGGATATGTTTGCACCTCCCAATCATGCTCTGTGTCGAGAGCCCCAAGTTCACACTTCTCCACCTGGCATGTGAGGTTGCCTTGCATCTGGTCTTTGTTTACCGCGGGTTGTTCTCAGTGACCCGCTCTCTAGTTACAGGCAGGTCTCTTCTGTGCTGCAAACACACCCCTCTCCATCCCGCTCCAGGTCTGAGCTCCCAGCGTGCCTTCTGACTCTGCTAGCTGGGAGCCCTGATCCCACCCCTCTCCACCTGTCCAAACAGTTCCTAGGCTGTAAGTTCACCTCTTGGCCCCTCCCCACTGTTCTCCGGGATGACTCCCCAGTGCCTCGGGCTTCTTCTCCACCCCCCTCCCCTCCATCTGACCCCGCTGCTCAGCGCCTGACTACACGTAGTTTCACAGTGTCCACAGTTTTTGGACATAGTAAGTATGGGCTTTAAGTATTGAGAAAGATTCACTTTCTTGGGTTACTGTGAGAATTGAAAAAAACAAAAAAACAACCAAAACCAAAACCAATGTGTCCAAAAGTGCCCACGGAGTGAGTGTGCAGGCCATGTTCTTTTCTCTCTGGGCAAAATCAACAACAATCTACTGAACAGGAAACACCAGAGAGGATTCAAACCCCTTCTTCAAGGGGAGGTGATGATGGGGGACACAGCAGAACTGAGGCTCGGGTGGTTAAGGAAGGCTTTCTGGAAGCATCCAGTGGGGCAATGATGTGAGTACAGGCATGGGAGGAGAAACCCGGGGGTAGGGGGAGGTGGTGGTCCAGTTCGAAGTGGACAGTCGCTCTAGGGGTGGGGGGCATAGGGCTGAACAAAGAGGCTGGGCTAGCCCAACTCGGGTAAGACAGGCGATGCCCAGCCCTGGAGATGTGGAGCAGTGGGTCGGAGAGTGACTGCGGTTTTCACAGAGGAACCGGCCATCCAGTCCAGGTAGGAGACAAGGTGGCCTAGGCAAGGGGAGCTGAGGGAGGTTCATGGCTTCCCCATCCCTCTGGCCTTTCCCCGAATACTCAAGGCCTCTTTCCTATTCCTGCCCATACTGGTGAGTTACCGGATGGGTAGGTTTGAGTGAGGAATCAGCTTTTGAACCCAAGCCCTTCCTTCCTCCTCCTTTGGGGACCCTCCTGCAGAGAAACAAACATAGGGATGGCCCCCATGGGGTGTGGGGTGCACCACCTGGGGTGGGTAGAAAATCTGCAAATTCTGGGGGTCAGTATTAGAAAGCTCACTATTACGACGCACCTAAGCCTCATTTCACACTTTGCCTTCATCAACGAAAATAAAGGAGACACTGCCATTATGTCTTAGCTGATGACTGGTTGAGGGCTCAGGCAGGTAAAGCAGGTAAATGTCATTTATCGGGCACCTCAAAATCCCACAGGAGGCAGCTGGACCAGGCTGCTGCAAAGGGTCTAGAGGGGGACGGGGTGACTGGAGGGATGTCAGAGGATGAACGACGCTTGGTGATGTCAGCCGGGCGAAGGGAGGGAAAACGGGAAGTCAGAAGGAAGGCATTCTTTGACTTTCAAAGCACCGCAGTGGGCAGTGAGGACTTGGGGACGCCACCGAGCACCAGTCACCCAGCGGAGCCCTCTGCACACATTAGCCATGTCTTTCATCCTTGCAACATTCCTATGATTTCTACCCGCATTTTCCAGGTGAGGAAACGGAGGCTCAGAGGGGAAGCAGCTCGCCCAAGATGGTGGGAGAGCTGATAAGGAAATAACAAATCTATCAGATGCTGGGTTCTGGGCACCCCCACCACTGCCTTGCTAGGTGCGTGATCGGTGTGAGCAGAAAGGTCTACCCAGAGTGGCGTGACTGGCACGGGAGGACTCACAAAGAATTCTGCCTGCAGCAGGAAGGGGTCCAGGGCCTTCTCGTGAAGCTCCTTGGCCTGCAGGACACGGGAGGCGCTGAGCAGGTACTCGCGGGCTGACTCCTCACGTGGGGACATGAGATAGCCGAAGCCCTCCTCGTTGCAGCCTGGTGTGCACATGTCCAGGGTCAGGGAGACATTGGAGCCCCTCCTGGAAGGACCGGGAAAGGGGGAGTGAGTCTCAGGGGTGGGGAGGTGGGGAGGGAGAGATCAAGGGTGGCAGCGGGAGGAGTGGGAGGGTGACAGCGCCCCTGACGGGAACAGCATGAGTCTCAGCTCCGGGGCCTAGGCCTGATTCCCCGTCTCCTGCCTCCTGCAATGGAGATGCTAACTGAGGTGGGGGGCTTGGGGCCCCGGTTCCAGAGGTTCCATCCAAGGCGGCCTCAACACAGCCCTCCCTGGACTCTCTTCTGTCACTGCCCAGAGGCAGTGCCCAGCCCTGTGGCCCCAGAAAGCTCACGAGAGAGGGCACCTGACTAGAGCAGGGAAGCGATGCTCTACCCTCCACATCATGGCCTTGGTCCCGCCAGTTCTGGCTGACGCTGGCCATGAGTCATGGAAATCTCGTCCAGGAGAGGCCAGGCCCCTTGGCTGTCGGGGGAAGACGGAGTCCCGGGGCTGCATAGCAGCAGCAAAGATGTCTGCACTGGACAGGCTCTACCCCATTCGGTGTCTAAAGCGTCAACAGAACAGTCGAAGGGTGCTGACCACATAGAAAGGGAAAGCGAGTCCCAGAGAGGGGACAAGAACTGCCCAAGCTCACACAGTAAGGGAATCGCAGAGCCGAAACTAAAAGCTAGGTTTTCTGACTCCTCGTCCAGGGCTTCTTCCAAGATATCATGTGGAGAACTCAAACCTGGTGTGATCCAGCTTACCCAACGAGGCTCTGAAAAGGTGCTGACACCTCCCAAAGTATGTTCTGGGGAATACTCTGGGACATTCTATAAAAGCAGAGTGGTCAGCAGACTTTGAGGATTGCCACACGCTACCCGCTTGCTGATTTACAATGAACGCAAGCGTGTTACAGGCCCTGACAAGTCCTGTAATAAGGGAACCTACCCGAACTTACTTGAGCACGGCAGCGTATGTGTGAGCATGCACACACATACACCTGTATGTGCCTATGCGCTCGTGTGCACTAACGGCACTTCTCAGCATTTACCTTGGGGCACTCTGATCTATAGGAATCAGACCTGATGAGCGTGTGTCTACACTGGCTAAGCTAAGAGGCCAGCTCTATCCTGGGCCCTGGGAGTCAGAGTCAGGTGTCTGCCCTTCTGATGGGGAGCTGAGAGCTCAAAAGCCCACAGAGCCCACCCCTTCTCCACCCCTCCCACCTTTCCTGTAGACCCATGGACTTGACGGTGAGTGAGGCAGGGTCGGCCTCCGGCTTGATGTCCATCACGAAGTCAAACACAGGAGTCTCAGGGACAGGGTCCAGGTCTAGGAAGTCATCCTCGACCTTCTCTTCCATCCACTCGGAGTAGGTGAAGGAAGGCTGGCGGCTCACGGACTGGCGTCTATCCTCAGGGCGCGGTGGGGCGGGTGGCTCTGGGGGAGCCCTCAGGAGGTGCCACACCTAGTTGGGAAGACACAGCATCGTGGGCCTGGGGCCGTGTCAGCTGGCCCCTGAGTGACGGGGTGTCCATGAGATGGAGTCCCCTGCCCTCAATGAGTCTAGAGCAGCCCTGCTCTCCTGGGAGCCGTCTGCATAGCACCGCCCTTCACCTAGATGGGAGTTTCCAGTCCCCACCCGACTCCCTGCCCCCACCCTCCTCCAACCCTCAGTCTCTTGTGGACTGAGGTCTTCTTGGTGGGGTGTGGGGCTCCTACACCAGTCTTCTCTGGCTTTAGTCCTTCCCTCAGCTTAGAACATCGCAAACCCATCTTCAAGAAGAAGGTGTCCCTCAACCCAGGCTGGGCTCACCAGTGGAAGGGCACAGATACCCTGTCCTTGCCCCGACCTGAAACATCTAGCTCGGAAATCAAGTGGGAGCTGGGGGGGACTGGGCCTCGGGGTCAGAGGAAGGGTGCACGGAGGTCAGGCCAGGAGGTACCTTACCAGGGTGGTAATGAGGATCACAGACAGAGTAACCAGCAGCAGATTGGGGACTTCCCAGGTCCCAATGCCCAGCCAGGCCTGGGGAACATGAGACAGACAGTCACCACAGGGTGGTGGTGGCGGGGGGCCAAGTTCTCATTCATTCCGGCAGCGACAGAACTGAGGCTCTGAAAGCTTCTGACCAGGTCTGGGTGGGGAGCAGGGAGATGGGTTTCAGGGGCAAGGAAGTATCTTCTGAACTCGGAGAAGCCCCATCCAGGGGTTGGTGGGGCTAGAGGTCCCCAGTCGCTCCCTCCTACCTTGGAGCTCCCTGGAGCTTACTCACCATGGGTCCCAGCTGTTCCGGGAGTGTGAGCAAGGAGGAGATGAGGTCTGTGGCATTCTGTGACCAGATGGGGCCATAGCCGCTGAGCCAGAGCACCCCGCAGGCAAGCTGGGGCAGCCAGGGGGAGCGGACTGAGTTTGGACCCTGGGCTCCTGGCCCCCATAGTCCCCCGGCAGAGCTCACCTGCAGCCTCAACCTGGCCCCCCCAGGGTCCAGACTACAGAGCTCAGGGAAGAGCCCAGGTACTGTGTGCGCAGAGCAGGCCTCAGGACTCTCCCTGGAGAAAAACTGACTGGAGGGAGCCAAGATAAAACCCTTCCCAGAAGGGACCCCCACCAGGTACCCATGTAAAAAGAAAAGTTTCCCAGAGTTGTATCTCCATAGATGGGAAATTCTCAGAGAGACCCCTGCAGGCCTGGCTGCTGGGGAGGCCTCAAGTCCTGCTTCTCGGGTTAGGGAAGGTCTTAGCTGCTGAGGCTGTAGCTGAGACCTCCAGCCTCCTGTACACACCAGCCCGAGGGCTTGGAGTCACTGCGGGACACTGAGAAGGCCCCTCACCTCCCACGATCCCCGGGTGGCCATCCTGGGGAGGACGCGGGGGGGGGGGGGGGGGCGTCCCTCCACCTGCCCTCAGTCAGGCCCTTGTAAGGCCTGTGATATCCTTACCAGGAACTGGGAGGCGGCCAACAGGCACAGGCTGTTCCTGACAGGGAGGGAGTGGCTCCTGACGCCTCGAGGTGGTGGCTTCTGAGCTGGCTCTGAGGGCTGTGAAGGCGGTGGGGGCGGTGGCATTTCTCTCGGAGAGTCCGCGAGCCCTTCGGCCTGGTCCAGCGCCTCCATCACTACCGGCTGGGGGAGACCTGTGGAAGGCGGGACACGCGCCCGGTGACTCGGGTCCTGCCGACCCACGGCGGGCCGCTCCTTCTGGGGTTGCTGTGGCTTCCGCTCAATCTGGGATCAGTCAGCGTGGCTCCACTTCCAGCCGTCACCCTCGATTAGCAAAGCAATATTCACCTACCTTCGTCAGAAAGAGCTAAGTGTGGGTGGACAAATTATTTCTCTTTTATTTCTCCAGTAACAGAGTTAAAATGGCAGGAGGTTTTTCAGGGAGTTAGCATCGCCGTGTTTACGCAGCTCCGTTCTTTTCCATTTCTTAAGGAAACAAAAAACAACCACCTCACACTCAATTAAAAGAGAAAGAGAGAGGAAAAAAAAGACACGGCGTAACCAGGCCGTGACCCTGAACAGCCCTCCCACGCCCGCCCTCCGGATTCGTGTCTTTTGTGGTCTGTGCCCCCTGGCTGAGGCTGGAGGCTGGACCCCGGGCAAGATCACAGCCACGCGGCCCTTCGCCACCTCAAGGCCACACGGTGGGGTGTGGAGGAAAATCTTGGTGTAGCAGAATTGGTATCAAAGGTCTAGTCCTGGGTCTGTCCCTGGCTGTGTGACCCTTGGAGAGTCACCCCCTCTCTGGGCTTTGTTTCCACACCCGGGAGACGGAGGTTCAGCTCAACCCTTGGATTTCCTCCTGCTTTAGGGAGCCCTGGTGTTTCCTCTCAGATAATTTCAACACGGGGCTCTGCTACTATGAACGTGTGATCACCACTGGCTTACGTCTGAGGCGCTGGCTGAAATTTGGGATTCTGTCAGCACCCACATTAGGGAGTCCCAGATGTTGGACGCCCTCCTTTGAACCCACCTGGTTTAATCTACTGCCAAGAAGAGAGGGACTAGCAAAGTGGGTGTGTGACAGCTTGGCGGTGGGGATGGGGCTGTCCATACAGCCCTGCGTCAATAGGACGATGGACCCCTTTTCTAGTCGGGTGATTAATAGAACACCCACAGCCAAGATCAGGTGAGGCCAACGGTTTTTCTGGCCGTGTGCTTGCTCGCTCACTGGACACGTCCTGAGCGTCTTCCAAGGCCCGGATCGACGGTGTGGTGCCAAGGGCCCAGGTCCTGGTGGCGGCTGTATTTGTGTCTATCACAGGCCCCTCCTCCTAGATGCTGACCTGGTATGGCCCCCCACGTATGTGTTCCAGCCACACTCCTTGCAGTGCCTCAGGTGAGCTCACCTACCTGCCCCGCTCCCCACGCCTCCCCCTGTGCTTTGCCAACGCTATTCCCTCTGCCCGGAACATCCCTCCAGCATCCTGCTTCCCTCCCCTGCCCACTCCCCACACGCTGCCAAGTTAACTCCTATTCACCTTATAGAACTCAATCAGATGTCACCCACAGTAGGTCCTCCTCTGTCACATTTACCTAGCACCACGTGCCTCTCCATAACCACCACCAGCAAGGACACATCTGAAATGTGCAAGGCCCCGCTGTGGGTGCTTTAGACATGTGGATTCGTTCACTCTGCACAGCACTCGTATGAAGTCAGTATGCCAGCTGTCCTCATTTTATAGACGAGGAAGAGGAGGTCCAGAGAGGGTCCAAGACTCTCCCCAGGTCACTTAGCTAATAAGTGGCTGAGGTGGGTTCAAACTGAGGCATACAGACGGGCTCCGGGCTACACGGCACTGGCCTTGGTTCGTAAAATTATTTGTTGAATATCCTCTCTCCCACTTGTCTGTAAGTTCCATGAGGGTGGGAGTGGTGTCGGTTTTTTGTTCATCACGACTGCCCACAGCATCTAGCAAAGCCCTGGCATGTAAGTCTGTAATAAATATTTACCAAATGAGCGAATGATGGTAGGCAAGTGCTAAGTTTCCACTCAGTTTTCTTACCAGATAAATGGGGATAACCACGTATTTCTTTGGAAAGCTATGATGAAGAGAGTCAATACTATAAATGAAATACTCTGCATGGCACCTGGCGTCCAGCCAGCGTTCAATAAATGTCAGATCATGGTAACAATGTTAGCACATAACCCCTGCTGTCGCCAGGCTCCCAGGCTCATGGGTAAAACAGACCAGTGGATACGTGCCTCTCATCCAGTGCATTTCGTGGAAGATCAAAGTGCTGGTGGAGTTACTTTTGAAGGTTATCCACTTTTGCCCACGGAGGCCACCTACATGAGCAGACAGCTCAGATCCTGACCAGCAAGGTGAAAAAGGAAAAGCCTCTGCTAAGAGATGGATCATGCAGGAAGCCGAGAGTTTCCTCTGTTGAGAAGCAGAGGCTGGATGACTCAAGTGGCAAGGTCTCCCTTCACACCCTCAGAAAGTGCAGTCGAAGTGTGATGCCCCATACGGAAGGGTGGGAGGGGTACGGGGTCACCTGGCTAGGCTCTGCAGTCACACTCCGTGGACCTCGGGCAGTCCCTTCTTCTCCCTGTGTCTCAGTTTGCTTCTCTGCAAAAAAGAGGGGCTCTACCTAGAACTTGGTGCTTCTCAGGTGTTTCTGCCATCCTCAGAGAGGGGCCATGGGTCTTTGTGGAATAAGAGGAACACGCAATGTTGGGCTTCTGCTGTTTTAAAATTCATGGGTGCTCTGTGTTCTATACTATGGTATATCTGTACTTGTTTTGATATTAAAATAATGGGCTTTTTCCCCTCCCAAAGCTTCGAATCAAATTTCTCCTTCAGGAAAATGTGCCACAATTTATCCTGTGGCTCTGCCCTCAGGGGGACACGCACCCCAGTCTGGGAAGCACGGAACCCGCCTGCAATAAAACATGCTGCTGTTACAAAAGATCCTGTAAATGAATATTTAATATCATGGAAAGAAATTTCGATGGCATGGAGAAAGGCAAGGTGACAAAACAGTATGATCTCCTTGGCCTTAAAAATTAAGCAAGTATAAACGTGCGTGTAAGAAGGTGGCAAATACCCACCGTAAGATGAGACGTTAACATGTGACAGTGCTCGGGGAGCATGCGGCCCAGCAAACCCCTGGCACACAGTAAGTGCTCAATAAATGTTGTACGCGGTAAGTGGGACCAACCGAAGCCAGGTGTTAACAACAGTCCTTTAGAAGGGGGAGGTGACAAGGTGATTTTTTTCATTGTTTACGTATTACAAATTTCTTCCAATAGATACATGCAATGATATGTAGCTACATATATGCACATACACACACAAACATACATGTACACAGATACATGTATTTATTTATAGAGAAAGAGACATTTTAAAAAAGAGATCACTGCTCTGAGTTCAGATACCATGAGGCCTCGTTAATACTCCTAGGTTCTGGGCCCTGACTGTCACACCTAAATGCACAAGGTGGGATACAAGAGAGTGAGAGAGTATATACACAGCTCTGTGACCCACCCAGCATGTAAGAGGCACTCAGAAGACAAACCCCCTGATGACGTGCGATCATCACTTTTCCATACAAAAGATGGCAGGTTAACTGCCTTGCACCTTGGGGGGGGGGAGCATTAAAAAAAAAAATTGCAGGCTGGTTGGGCCCTCTATCCACATCTCAAAGAGAAAAAGTGAGGCTGGTTTGTATTTTGTTTTGTTTTGAAATCCAGAGAGCACCTGGAAGTCCTGGGGGCCAGATGAATCCAACTGATGGGTATTCACTCAGCACCTGGGAGACGTTCACCTTTCAGAGCAGAGTTTACTGAGAAGTTTTTCTGGGCAGAAAGCAGATGTTTAATTCAGGAAGATACAGTTTTTTAAGTTTATTTTGAGAGAGAGAGAGAGAGAGAGAGAACGAGAGTGGGGGAGGCACATAGAGAGAGAATTGCAAGCAGGCTTAGACTTGAGTGGGGTTCGATCCCATGAAGTGACCTGAGCTGAAATCAAGAGTCAGATGCTTAACTGAGCCACCCAGGCGCCCCAGGAAGGTACATTTCCAAACACACAGAATACTCTGCATATAATTTTGGAGAGGATCCACAGACTTCACGTAAAGAACCTCTGATCTCGGGGTTGGAGTAGAGGTCTGTGATAGAAAGTAGTGGAGGGGCGCCTGGGTGGCGCAGTCGGTTAAGCGTCCGACTTCAGCTCAGGTCACGATCTCGCGGTCCGTGAGTTCGAGCCCCGCGTCGGGCTCTGGGCTGATAGCTCAGAGCCTGGAGCCTGTTTCCGATTCTGTGTCTCCCTCTCTCTCTGCCCCTCCCCCGTTCATGCTCTGTCTCTGTCTCAAAAATAAATAAACGTTAAAAAAAAAAAATTAAAAAAAAAAAAGAAAGTAGTGGAAATAGGGGAGGTGGAGAACAGGTCTGGGAACTCATCTCTCTTTTAGTCTCTGTTCATTCAGCCATGAGTCCAACACACACACTTATTGAACACCAACTGTATACTTTGCCAAGCCCCGGGCCAGGCTCTGGGGGACACAACAGTGAACAAAAAGCAGTCGCCGGCCAACAAGGACCACTGTGCTCCTGGCCCCATTTGTCTTTTCGGCTCCTGGTCCCTCTCCTAGAGATGAGGTCACTCTTGTTCTTGCCCTGCCCACCCTCCAGTCACTATCCCGCTCTGGGCGCGACACCATCACCTCACCAGGCAGGCTTGCTTCCCTCGGCAGCCCCGTGAGGTAGACATTCTCATCATCGGCCCCGTTTTGTCGGTGAGAGGCGGCCGCTTGTGTCAAGGGCTGGCTTTTCAATAGTTCACAGCGAGGTAGCTGCTCTGCCACGCATGAAACCCTGACTCAGAGGCAGCTTGCTGACAGTGATTTAACATCGGGCTCCTCACGGGCTTGCCTCTTGCGCAGGGTGAAGGGGATTTTCCAGGCATGGAAATCGAGGCTTACAGAGGTCAAATGGCTCGCCCAAGTCAGTGAAGACCTGAGATTCCAACCCAGGGCCTCCTGACACAGACCGAGCCTTCCGTTTTGCTACACTGCTTATCAGGAAGGGTCACTGCAGCAAAGGAGAGAGAGGCGGTGAGAGCCTGGGAGGGAGTCCCTGCGTCTGGGGGAAAATCCTGAACCCTAACCAGCTGCATGGGGGAGGGGGTGGGGTGCAGCATTTGTGCCCAAGCCCCCCTGACGGATCCTCAATGGCCACACGGTATGGAGGGAAGAAGCACGGGAAGGCAGGTGCTCAGTATCCCTGGCCAAAGCTCTGGGGCCCCTGGGTAAGGCTTGCAAGCAAACAGCCTTCGGATTTTACCCCGGGCTTATGGAAGCCCTCTGATCGCTCTCCTGTCACCTAGCACCTGAATCCCACCATTCAACTCTGCAGCTACCATGTGCCCTGGGGCTGGCGCCGCCTGAGCTCCAGAACCCAAGGCTGCTGCTGTCAGTGACTCATCCTTCGAGCACTCCGGCTGCCAGCCCACCGGAACTGGAACAGGAGGCTGGCTCAGCCTGTTCCTGTTTACATGACGAAGGAGGTTCTGTCCCATTCAGCTTTTCTTCCTTCCCCAAACATGGCCACGAGTGACTTCTCAGCCATGCCCACATACTCACAGGGGGCCCTGACCAACAGAACATCGCGCTCAGTCCCGAGCAGGCTCTTGGAATTGCTGACAGTCAGAGCCTGACAGCCCCCAAGGGGCATCTGGTCTCGTCTGCTAATTTCAGACAGGGAAGCTCAGGACGGAGAAGGGGAGTGGCTCACTCAGGGCCAGGAAGTGGCAGAACTGGGGTTTGAACCCAGGTCTGTGGACCTCCGCGACCCATGATCTTTCTGCTATTTCCCAGAAAGATCTGGAAACCACGAGAGGATGAGGCATGGCAGGCCACTCAGGCCTATTCTGAGGTTTTGTTTGGGGAAGCCCTGAATGTAGAACCAAGGGAGGTAGGTGCTGCCAGGGGAACAGAGAAGGGGTGGAAGAGTCTAGAAGGAAGAGGCCCAATCAGCTATTTCTGCCACCAAAACTATCACACTCCTCAGCGACGTCCTGGGCTGGGAGAGGGACAACCTGGCCTCAAAAGGCATGGGTACTGCCATGGACTCTGTCCCCCCTGGGAGAGGCTAGAGTGGTGGTCTCCGTTTTCTGTCTTTTGGGGGGGGTGGGTGTGAAAGGCAAACTAGGAGTCAGAGGGGATGTGGTGGAGGGTGAGAAGATTCCCCAAAACAACATTTTCATTTGACATTCACCAAGCACCTGTCCTAGGCTCTTGAGGCTGTTTTATGTCTCAATCCTAACACTGACCAGCAGGACTCCTGGGCGTGAGAAGAGCCCTGGCAAAAAAGAAAAAAAAAAAATTCTAGCCTGTCTGGGCAAAGGCAGACTGATGGTGGGTGTGGGGTCCTGGAAGTCTGCACTGGCTCCCTATAACACGTCTACCGCACGAGTCCTGCTGATCAGCGAGCAAGAAGGCAGACATACCCTTAGAAGGAGGTAGTGAGATGACAAGAACTGGGGCTGGCAGTGAGTTAAGTACTCCAGATGGGAAGCTGGCTGAGGGTAAGGCCAAGTCTTGTTCACTGCTGCATTCCCCAGCAGTGCAAGGATGGCTTGGGAAAAGGAAACCAATTTTGGCCTAAGAAGATTCTGGAATAGGACATGGGTGCTCACCATTTATCAGCTACGTGACTTAGGCAGGCCATTTAACCTCCATGTAACTTGATTCCTGTGGTGGTTTTCAAATATGTCTGTGAGTTCCTCAACATTCTTCCCATCGATGGGAGTGGAGTCTATGTCCCTTCCCCCTGAATTAGATGAGTGCCTTGAAGATGGGAATGTGGCAGAAGGTGATGAGTGGCCGTTGAGGCTAGGTTAGAAAAGTTCTCGCAGCTTCTGCTGCTTCTCTCTGGACGCTTGCTCTGGAAACCTTCAGCAGTCATGTAAAAAAAAAAAAAAAAAAAAAAAAGTAGCTACCCTGAGGCCTTGCGGGAGGAGAAAGAAAGAGAGAGAGAGAGAGAGAGAGAGAGAGGGAAACTTGAGAATGAGACGGTGAATGCATTAAGACGCATTAGGTGCTCTGGAAAATTTGAATGCTGACAAGAAACCATCCACCTTGACCTTCAGCGCACAGGCCAATGCAGCAAGAGGGTACCTGTACCTTAGGCCCCCTAGAGTTTGATAATCAAACTACCCTATGTATGGGACTTTGGTTTTAAAGCTGATGTTCTGAGAACTCACCTCAAGCAAGGTGAGAAATTTGTACCACAAAGGAAGGGGTGGACAGCTATACTATTCTCCTTCCTGTCTGATGCCGAATTCTCCAGAACTTTCCTTAGTGACTTGCTTCAAGCTAGGGACCCTGGTTCTCAGATCAATACAAAGTGCAAGCCTGTGGGTGTGAGGTTTGGGCTATACAAGCTCTGCTTCCTCCAAGCCACAGAATTCAATTTTGTCCTTCCTCTTTTTTTTTTTTTTTAATGTTTATTTATTTTTGAGACAGAGAGAGACAGAGCATGAACGGGGGAGGGTCAGAGAGAGAGGGAGACACAGAATCAGAAGCAGGCTCCAGGCTCTGAACCATCAGCCCAGAGCCCGACGCGGGGCTTGAACTCACAGAGCACGAGATCGTGATCTGAGCTGAAGTCGGATGCTTAACCGACTGAGCCACCCAAGCACCCCGATTTTGTCCTTCCTCTTAACCAGCCTAGCAAAGCACAGCGTCTAGCACCCCCTGACTGCTTTACAAATACCAACCCGTTCAGGCCTTATGACCAGCCTATGAGATAGGTGAGAGGACTGTCCTCTTTCACAGAGAGGACACCAGGAATTCAGGAGGCCAAGTGACTTGCCCAAGGCCATCGCAGCTGGTGAAGAGCAGAGCCAGGCCTCAGACCCAGGCGGCTGTGTTTCAACATCTGTCTTCCTGACCAGACCCCATGTTGCCCGCCCTCTGCCTGGGCCTCCACTGTTTCTTCCTCCTGCCTGTCAGGGGAAGTCAGCCTGGGAAAGAGCTCCAGCCCATTCTAGGACAGAAGGGGACAGGGACCACCCCAGGATGGAGGGGAGATTAGCACCATCACACCCCAGCATGGGGGCAGGGTCGGGAGTGGGAGGGGCTCTAAGGGCGGGGTGGGCAGAGAAAAGCAGGATCGGGATGTAGATGAGGGGCAGGGGTCTGGGAACTCAGGTCTCCCTCGATGTTCAGTTTGGAGCAGGGGAGGCGGGGGTGGGGGTGGGCAGGGGTGCTGAGGACTGTCTGCAGACACCTGAGAGACTGTGCTAGGGGAGTGCGCGTGTTAAGAGGCGAGAATAGGACCCATGAGCGGATGCTCTCAGTAGGCAGATTTAAGTAACAAAAAATATCTCCAGGACCTGACCTTGTAGTTCCTCCCGTCCCCCAAAAGTGGCTTTGTTTCTGGGGAGGCAGCTTTTCTAGCGGCTTGTGGCAAAAGCTTTGGAGCCACACCAACTTAGGTTTGATGCCTGGCTTTGCCATTTGCTACCTCTGTGGCCTCCGGTAAGTGACTTAATCTCTCCTCTGGACAACAGGTATAGTAAGACTTGCCTGTTGGAGTTTGAGGATACCATAAGGTAAAACATGCCAAGTGCTTAGTCTGGTGCCCGGGCACATGGTGAATGAAGAGTAGCAGAATTTAGAGAGGAGGAGGAGGAAGAGGGGAAAGGGAAGGGAGACGGAGGGAGGGGCAGCAGTAAGGACTTCCTTTTCATCTCTGCCTGCTGGGCCCCCCAGGAGGACAATAGGTACCTTGCTCCCTCCAGGGCAGGAGTTGTGAGGCTGTAGGCCTGCAACTGGGGTTGGTGGAGAGAGTGGGCATGGACTGAGGGTGGCAGAAGGGAGGGGGGCATCTTTGTCTCTGCCAGTGCATTAAACCCAGAATGCTAACAAGCTTTCAAAACAAAACACAACTCCAGTAATCTTTCGATGGGATATAATGAAATGGTTCTATGTGAAATTGCAAACAGCTTTGTTGCTACAAACAAAGCCTCAGTTCTTGGTGCCTCTCCGGAGCGGGGGCCCAGAAGTACAAGGGTGAAAAGGGTCAACGAAACTCTGTGGGTGCGGGCCACCCCCCGCTGCCCATGCTGAGAACTGAAAGAACTGACAGAGAGGCCCCGGGGTGACGGGGTGCCAGAGGTCCTAAGTGCCTGAGGCTTAAACACAAACGCATGGCAAGGAAGGGACAGACTCGAGAGTCAGTCTACCGCCCATTTCACAGCTGAGGAAACTGAGGTTCAGAGAGTCAGAGGCGGAACGAGGATTGACACGTGTGTGTCTCACCCTCTAATTCTGTGCTCGCTGGCGAAGCCAGCATGGGAAGTTTCACAGGCACTGGCAGTGGGTTATCTGAAGGGCGGAGGCCTAAGGCCCTATGGCCGCAGAGGCCTGAGCCCTGGCTTGGGGTTCTTTGGCAAGTACAGGAAAGTCCAGGTGGCAGGAAGGGAGACTCTCAGGACAGCAACGTCCACAAATCCCAAGCCTCTAGAGGCTGCCATCCTGGGGTGGCCCCCTGCAACCGGGGAGCCTCACAATGTTGGTAAAGTGTCGAGAGGCCGCGACAGCATTCCTACCTGTGCCTCTAGCGAGCTATGTGGCCCAGGGCTTCTCACTGCCTCAGGGCCTCTGAGGCCTTCTATAAATTCAAAGAGTGTGACCAGGGGCCTTTAAGGGCCCTTCCAGTGCTAAAGGCACACACCCATTTTTAAAAAACAAATCTGAGTCCCTGCTTTAATTTAATTCAATGGTTTCCCCTCGTTCTTAGGAGAAAGACCAAACTCTATCATGGTCAACAATAAAGGCCCAGCATGCGCTGGCCCCTGCTTACCTCCCCAGCCTCCACTCATACCACCTTATTCCTAGCTCTCCCTCTCTAGCTTCTTCCAGATCCTCTGCTGGAACTGGCCTGGGAAGCCAGTTCTGGAAACCAGTGGTTCTGCTCCAAGAAATTCTCACCCAGTCCCTAAGGGGGCATGTACGCTCATACTCTCTGTGGTAGGGGTGGGAGAGGTGGGGGGATCTCCATGTCCTTCGCTTGGAGGAGCTGGCAGGCCGTGTCCGGGGACACGCTGGGGAGTACTGTGCAGTCCTTAGAGGCAAAGAGTCAGAGTACATGCAGCACCACACGATGGATCTTGGGAACAGCGCGGTCAGAGTGGACAGAACGAGATCTAACACAACCCAGTGAATGCAGATTAAAAACACACGCACACAAAATATCACCGCCCATTCTGCAAGAGCACACAGAGAGACACGCGGAAAACATACGCTGGATCCCTTAGAACACATTAACTACGGGGAGGAGTATGGCAGTGGGAGAAAAAAGAGAATGAACAAGTGGAGAAAACCAGACAGGAGCCTCCCGTAGACCACTGAGGATAACAGGGCTGCGCACCCACAAGTATGACTGACAACACGCTAATACCTAAAGCGATCATTGCCTGCCTCCCCCAAGGAAACATGAAACAAAACCACCACCGAGTTGTGAGTTGGATCAAGGCCCAACGGGGAAAGAACAATGGCCGAAGGAAGGAAGGCCTGTCATCTTGTCTGGGTCCTGGACCTGGGAGGGCTGAAGAGAGGGACACTGCTCTTCTGGCCCCATGGCAGGTTCTGGCTGCCTGGGAATCGATGCCCTCTTTAGGGGGCAGGGCTCACGGACTTGGCTGAAGCAAAGCCAACTGCCAAGGAGACCCCTGAGCCTCTTTCTCTCTGAGCTCATTCACCAATATATTATCTGAATCATTTTGTTGGATTTCTCCAGGGAGGGGGGATTTTGGGGCCTAGTGGCTGTCTCCACAGATGCCCCCAGAGGATTAACTGGCCCCCATTAAGACCCTTGGGGTTGGGTCAGCCTGAGATTCTGGTCGCGCCAGGCTGAGCGACCCAACCTAGAGGGAGGTGACTCACCCCAGACAACCTCCGCTACCCCCAACTACCACTCTTGCCTGGCAAGGATTAATTAATATTCTTGGGTGGCTAATCATTTTTTAAATGATTTTGGAATATATTGGGGGGGGAACCCTAATAAGAACATAAAGGAAACTCAAGTCACTCATAATCCTACCACGCCGAGACAGGCACTGGTTTCCTTCTGACATATTTTCTGGTATTTTTTCTTTCTTTGTGGGTGGATTTTTTCCCTCATAAGTCATTCTGTATAGAGGCGTATCCTTAGAATATGCCTCTTTGGATTTCAAGGGTTCAACTTTTAAGCAGTATGGCAGACAGCCTCCAAGGTGCCCTAACGATCCTTACCTCCTGGTATTCACGCTGAGATGCCAGACATGTAAGAAAAGCTTTCTTGGCCCTTCTATCCCAGCCCAGCACCAGGTGAATACAGCTGAGGGAGTGACCTCAGTTGAAGACACATGAGCAGAAGAATCACCCAGCTGGGACCTCCAAGACCCCCTGAATCATGAGCAAATAAGAGGTTGTGGTTTTAAGCCACAAAGCTTTGAGACCATTTGTTATAGATTAAGCAAATAGCAAAAGATTATAGCAAATAGCTATAGATTAATCTATAGCAATAGATTAAGCAAAACAAGAGGCTGGGACTTGAAAAGAAGAAATGGGCTCAAATGAAAAGACGAGATTTTTTTTTTTTTTAAGGTATAAAGAACTTCCTGGGAGCTGGAGTGATGAGTCCCTGGGCCAGGCCCAGGAGAAAGAGGCCAGCATCTGTCACTGCATATCTTAGGGATGCCACAGATGTCCATTTGTTTGAAAGGTCTTTAGCAATATCCTGTGTGGAGGCAGATAGCCTTTCTTCCCATTGTGAAAACTCCAGTCACATCACACATCCAGGTAACTCTCTAAGAATATCAGAACCATTTCTATACTGATGGAGGAAAATGGGTGATTGTCCCTCCCTGCAACCCTGGCCCCTTTCCCCACCTGACTCTGCAAGTAGACAATGCTGCCCCATGTGTCTGTGCTGGTTCAGGCCTGCGGCGGGGAGTCAAGAAAGACCCACAAAGCTATACTGTCCATTCCAGGGCTGAAGGACTGGCGGGGGACTTGATGCCCGGGCCCTTGGGAATATGCGGGGGGTTTTCTGTTCACACTCCATATCCCGGAACAATCCTCACCACCATTATAAGCTAGCATCTACAGGGCACTCAGCATGCATCAGCTTATTTAACCCTCACAAGATCTCTGTAAAGATCTCATCACAGTACTATCTCCTTGTAGAGTAAAGGATATGGAACCCGAAGCAGTCAGATAATTTACCCGAGGTGACGCTGCTGGTCAGTGGCTGAGCTGAGATTCGAACCCAGATTGGTCTGCCTCCCCACAGCATCCCAAGACGCAGCTACATGGGTTCGTCCCTCCATATCTGCCCTGGTATCTGAGAAGAGTTACCCTATACCATCACTAATCAGTAGTACCTGGGTTGGTACTTCTTTTCCCAATACAATGGTATCATTACACAATGCTCTCCAATTAGGGTTCTTAGCACATCCAAATGCTGGGTTTTTTTGTTTCTGTTTTTTTTTTTTTTTCTTCTCTAGTTTCCATTCTGAAGACTCAAGACAAAGACGATTCACTGTACCGCTAGCCGGTAAACAATCCCAAATGCATTAAAAACTTTGGATGAAAACAGAACCCCAATTATACAAAGAAATAAAAGCCAACAGAACCCAGGCTGCTGTCGACAGGCACAAGACCCCTCAGCAGTACAACTATATCCCCCCAGGCCTGTCTTCTCTATGTTTGTCTATCTGGGCTCCTGCACTTCCTACTAGACCAGTGTGAACCAATACTAGGTACCAGTTGGAGGGGTTTTGCTGAGAAAAAGGGTGAGGAGATGGGAGACATTATGAGGTTAATCTGTTCCTTAAAATGCTTTGATAGCTGGTCCCAAAAGACACGAACCAGGACCAGGCCCCTGCTCACCCCTCAGGTGACAATTTAAAGGCCATTTCTTCTGGGAAGACTTCCGTGACCCCTCAAGATAAGGTTACATTATTGGTACACCCTTCCATGGTGCCCTTCTCCTTGAAAGCAGGAACCAGGGTCTGTCTCACTCTTCACTGGGTCACCAAGGCCTGGCACAGCCTTGGGTATGGAGTGGATGCTCAATAAAAGTTTGTCAAATTGATAAAAGGGCTTTTCTTTTTTTAAAAAAAATTTTTTTTTAAATGTGTATTTAATTTTGAGAGAGTGACAGAGCGAGTGGGGTAGGGCAGAGAGAGAGGGAGGCACACAGAATCTGCAGCAGGCTCCAGGATCTGAGCCGTCAGCACAGAGCCTGACGTGGGGCTCGAACCCACCAACCATGAGATCATGACCTGAGCTGAAGCTGGATGCTTAATTGACTGAGCCACCAAGGTGCCCCGATAAAAGGGTTTTTCAATTGGCCTTTCTTCCTGGTTTCTGGCCCAAGGCCTTGTCTGTGTCATGATGGGACAGCTGTGAAAACTATAATGTGACCCTCTGTGATGGCCAGGGGCAGTCACTGCAGGTTAGGGTAATGAAGATTTCCTCAATAGTGATATCCCTTTTACTGTATAAAAGGCCACCCAGGATGGGCAGTGGGCCTCTAGCTGACACCTAGACATTGTCCCCTTCCAAAGAGGGTCAGCTTGATACCCGTGATGATTTAGAACCTAGGGCTGGGCAGAAGGTAGCCTTTAAGGCACTGGAGTGGCACAGGTGGGAGTCAGTACAAGAGTCACCAAGAGGCCAGCTGGGCAACAGCCTACTCAGGCCTTCAGGGTCTACTCACAACCTTGCACAGAATCGGTTAATCATGGCACACTTAAATCCCAGGGTGGCGGTGACTGTCATGGCTCCAGCCAGCTGTCGGCTGTGGGATGCTGTGGGAGCACCTTATTTCTAAAAGCAGAGCTGTCCTCAGACCCAGGCTGAGGCCCTTCCCCTCTGGCCATGCCAGTCCCCATGGGGCAAGGAGTCCACAGGGCCCAGTGGGTGTGCCCACGCTTTCCCTTCCAGGCCATGCTCTGGCTACTAGAACTCTCTAACCAAACATCCTGAAGCCTGCACAGGTGCAGTAGACCCTCCTGCGGCTGGACGTGGCCTCCTGCCTGGGTACCTTTAGGTTTGAGGGGTGGCCGAAGGGCTGCATCGGGGTGGCATGTGGACCATGTTTGGACCCACAGACTGACGTGCCCACATGCCACACAAGGGCCCTTGCAGAGCAGGACTCAGCAGAGGGTGGTGTGCCACCAGGGGCCTCTTCTGCAGTGTGGCCTTGGTCCCTACAAATGTCAGGAGCAGGCCAGCCCTGGGCCCGCCCTCTGGAGACAGTGCGAGCAACACCTGGTGATGTCATGCCATCACTAGCACCTACGGTGGCCTTATCCACCTCCTTCCTCCAGCCTGTACCCCAAAGGAAGCTGCTGGTGACAGGCTGGGACTGCAGTGGTGCCGGCTGGGGAAGGAGCGGAGGCCCCAGCATCAGCGGGGCTGGCTGGTTTCTTGCAAATATGAACACCTACACATGGTTGGGGGGGGTTGGGATAGTGTGAGTTTGAATGTATAAATGTGTTTGGGTGAATGTGAGCAAGTAAATGAGCAAGGAAAGGGGAGTGAGAGAAAAGAAAAGGAGAGTGACCATGTGTGCAAGACTGTGTGCATGAGGGAGAAGAAAAAAGCACGCGTGTGTGTGTGTGCACACACGCAGAGGAGCAGAGAGGGGACACCAGCGCCTGGGACTGTGCACAGCTGAGGGCCTGGGCAAAGGGTAGAGAATGGTAGGGAAGGAGTGTGCCCGCTCGTCTATAAGTGTACATGAGAAGGGGCATGGCTGCGGAAGAGAAAGAGACCTAAAGCGGGAATGACGGAGCAGGCAGATCAGTCTGGATGATGGCCCCATGGAGCCAAGAGATCCCAAGTGCGCAAGAGGAAGGAGGCTCTCAGGTGCGGGAGCTTCAAGTGGGTGTGCGCCCGTGGGGCTGCATGAGGCAGAGAGAGGTGGGGCGTGTGCCCGGGGAGCTGCGTGTGGGTATGTGCACGTGCACACACGAGCACGGGGCTGGGACAAGTGAGCACTAAGACAAGCGTGTGAGCACAGGCGGGCAGTGCCCCAGGGGGTGTGGGTGAGCGAGCCTGTCCTGAGGCAGCTGCGGGCTGCCGGGGGGGGGGGGGGGGGGGGGGTGCTGGCGATGCCTGAGGATGTTTCCACCCAGAAATCTCCATCTGGGAGGACTCCGCGACCTGCTTGGTGCTGATTCAGGTCCGGGTGACCGTGGCCGGGCATGTTGGCCATGCCGCCCCTTGCTGGCGGTGCGTGTGGGAACACGTGAGTCACGCAGGCACGGCTAACCCTCACTCCACCTCGTCTCGCCCCGCAGGAAGCCAGCTGGGAGGGGAACAGATTACTGGAGGGCTGTATTTTTACCCCATCATTATGCAATTGCTTGCAATGCCCATGAGCTCATTCTCTGAAGGCCTTGCACCCCGATTCTCTCAGCCTTTATAACCGCCCCCCTCCTTTTATGTCCAGGTTGCTGCTCAGGTCAGTGGTTCTGACTGATGAGCATTTATGGAAGTCTGCTTCTTACCAGGTTCTGGGACCATCCTACTTACAATGCCAAACCACCCCCCAGGTCCTTTCTCATGCCTCCTTCTTGGCTTTAATTTTCTCCACAGCACTTACCACTATCTGCCATGCTAAATATTTTATTTATGTTACTCAGTGTCTATCTTTCTCTAAATAGTGATGCCTATAGCTCACTTGCTATGTGCCAGGTACCGTTCTGAGCTTTTCATTAACTCATGTGATCTTACAACAAGTCTGCATGGTAGTAAATAGTATTCTTTTTTTTAATTTTATTTTTCTTAATGTTTATTTTTGAGAGAATAAGAGTGCGAGCAGGGGAGGGGCCGAGAGAGAGGGAGACACAGAATCCGAAGCAGGCTCCAGGCTCTGAGCTGTCAGCACAGAGCCCGATGCGGGGCTTGAACCTGTGAATTGTGAGATCATGACCTGAGCCCCAAAGTCAGTCGCTCAACCGACTGAGCCACCCAGGTACCCCAGTATTCTTGATTAAATTTTATAAAATCAAGGCACAGAAAGGTTAAATAGCTTGCCCATGATCATCCCAGGGGCAAGTGGTGGAATCAAGCCTAGGTCCAGAGTCCCTGCTCTTACTCAGCACTCAACACTGACCTGTGAGTGTGGAGATTTTCTGTTTGGTTCACTGTTGAATCTTTACTGCTTACAGGAGTGCCCTGTGCAGGCAGGTGCTCAACGAACATTCAATGAATGAAGAAATGAGTGAATGAAGGCTGGTCATGGAGGATGAAACAGATAGGCATTTGCTTTCAAAGAACTCATGGTCCCATGGAGGAAGCAGGGTAGAACATCATTGCAAAACATCATTGCAAAATCCAATCACAATGGCATCATGAGAGTCTAGAGAGGCCTATGACTTGCCTAGCCCTTGGAAGGAAGTGCTTTCCAGAAGAATGCAGATAAGGCAGGCACAGTGACACTGCCCATCTCTTGCAGGCTCCTCCCTGGGGACAGACACACCTTAGCTCTTCCTGCTTCAGTTCACAGGGTGCCAGAAAATGATGGGTGTCCACAGTGACAATGGCGGCAGAATGGGGGAAGTGGCCAGGGGCATGGGCTCTGGAAAGAGACTGCACGAAGTGAACCCTCACTCTACCAAACACTAGCTATGTGACCTTGGACAGACTCTCACTTCCCTGGGCCTTGGTCCTCTCATCTCTAAGTTGGGACAGGAAATGATGTGAACTACTTAGGGCAGTGGACAGGATCACGTGCGATGTGCATGTGAGAGTATTTAGAACAGTGCCTATCATAAGGAAGGCAATGTGCCGGCTCCAAAGGAGATGACCAATACTCCTCTTCCATTCTGAGTCGGCTGCTGGCTTTTGGGGAGGATTGGAATTTACCCTATTATTCTTATTACTGTAGTCTCTCTCCTGTGGTTCCACCCCATTTTCCAGAAGCGGCTCACAGCCAGGCAAGGACAAGTCTGTTTTATTCACCACTGTATTCCTAGCACCTAGGATAATACCTGACACATAGTAGGGGCTCAAAAAGCATTTGTGGAATGAATGTTTGTGTGATTATATTTATTTAATCCCTGTAAGGATAAATATACCGCTGTGAGGATAAACACTTGTATTGCTGTTGTTTCCATTTGCAAATGAGGACTAGAGGCCCAGCAAAGGGTAAGGGACTTGTCCATAAACAGCCTAAAGCCAGACTCAAATGCCAAAGCCGCTGCCCTTCCCTTCACACTGTGCTCCTTTCTGGACTCCTATACATCATGTCCTATTTTCCGTGGATTTTTTCTAGCCAGCGGGCCATCCCCGGTCGTACAATCATCTCTGAATTCTATGACTCATATCTGAATCACAGAACGCTTAATAGTTGAAAGGGACTTTTGATGTCATCTCGACCTCCCACCCATTGTGGAAATTTCCTCTCCACTGTCTATCCAGACAATACTTGAATGCCTCCAGTGATGGAACACTCATTTTCCTCCTCTTGAATTATCCAGCTCTACGACCGGACCACTTTCAGAGTCAGGAAGAAAGTTCTGCATCCCGTGGGCCAGCAGGCCTCTCTTTAATTTCTCCGTATCTGGTTTATGCCAGCCACTTAAGACACGCAGTGCGAATCTGCTGCCCCCTCCACAAAGACAACCTTTCATATAATCACAGACAGCTCTCATATCCCTCTGGAGAATTCTGTTCCTCAAGCTAGCTGTTTCGGGTCCCCAAAAGGGCACCTGTAAGATGACACCCACCCTAGACCATCTCAACAGGCCTTCCAAAGGGTTTTGAGCAATGGCACCCCCTCCTGGACACAGCATGAACTGCACCAAAGGGCTCAATCCTTACCTGGAGGCCTGAGAAAGCTTCCCCAGTAGCTGGGCCACTGGCTCAAGGTGTGAGTAAAATAACTACCTATTGTAAAGAATCATCGCTTCAGAGTCATACCTCCTTGTTCTCAATGTCCATCCTAAAGAGTATCACTGAAGACTCCACTCTAAGGTTCCTCACCGATCATGAGGTTTCTGACAAGCTACAGGTTTGGTTTGGAAAAAAGATGAAAACGTACCGTGTTACGGGATGATGATAACTTTTTTCACTTGTCAGATTTTCTATTATTCCTACAACGGATATTTGTTGTAAGTAAGAAAAAAAAAGACTTCCGTAAAAAGAAAAAACAATATGTTGAAAACTCCTCCTATTCTCCTTTCCTTTATTCCTTCCATGGCCTGGGTACTTGGTCCGCATGCTGCCACCCCACAGGCAAGAGTGCCTCGGTCGTGTCTCCGCGGTGACTGCAAGGGCCTGTGGTTCAGCCGCCCAGGTTCCCCATAAGCGCGATCAACCAGACCCGGGCGGCACAAAGCTGACACTCGCAGCCAGCTCTGTCAACAGGGCCGCTGGGTGGTTTCTCCACATTACCTGCCCCACCGTCAGCTCACGCCACACTCAGCCTGTCTGTGTTTCCTAACCTTACCTCCGGAAGTCTGCCCCGCACACCGCCGGCCGGCGGTCACGTCCCCAGCAGCCCTGGCCTCCCCAGCTCTTCACCCTTCCCCCCACCCCTCCCGGCACACCCTCGGTGCCTGCTCTTCCCTCCACGGGAGCCCAGAGCAGCTTCATATGACAACAGGTCAGAAAGACATCAGGGATTAGAAAAACAAATCCTCATTTAAACGGAGACCTTGTGACCAGCTGAGTCACTCCTCTCGAGCAAGTTCACAGCTAAGCGGGCTCTTCTCCAGCCCGTGTCATCCGGGGCTCTCTCCCTGCATTCGGAACTCTGGGGGCACCTGGGTGCCAGGAAGACTCACCCGGCAGCTTCTCGCTGCAGCACATGTCCAGGGCCCCTCCCTCGGAGTCATCAGCAGGGTGCTTCTCTCTCTCGCTCCTGCAGCAGATGGAGAACGGGAGATGAACAGGGATCAAGGCAAAACCCTGAACAAAGACAAAAAAGGCTTCTGGCTTGCCCTGCGTCCCTCTGAGTAACTCTACCCCAGCGGGGGACCCGAACAGAAGGACCGACCTACAGAAGGGACAAGCTGCAGAGGCAGGAGCAGAACTCTGCAGGCATTTTCCCTGTGGAATAATCAGCAGTAGCATTCCCTACAACCATCACCACCACCATCACCTCTGCCATGGAGGGAGGGCTTGCTATGTGCCAGGCACTTACAAAAGTTATCACACTAAGTCTCCAGCATGGATGAGGGATCAACCAACAGGCTCGGAGAAGTTCAGTAACTTGCCTAAGGTCACAACAGCTCACTAGGGCGGAGTGGGGCATGAGATTACAGTCTACGACTCTAGGCTAGGCTCTCACTGTTGTGCTGCTCTGCCTCCTAGCTCCTGTGGGTTTGAACCACGCGTGAGCAAGAAGGGGGGTGTGGGTAACACACGGTCTACGTCCAGCTCCTCGAGGCCTGCAAAGACCTTCTGCCTCAGTGGCCCGCAGAACTCTTCTCCAGAAATCGCTAGAAAACGTAGCTATACGTATTTTTTTGCATATTCTAAATGTTCTATTTCTTTCTGACATCAGAGAGCCCTCTTTCTAGCCTACCGGGGCACTTTCCAAGCCTATCATGGGGCCTAGCTTTTCTCCTTTAACCCGTGACCTGGGAAAAGGTTACTGGAGATCAGCTAGACCTCATCAAGTGTCTGTAGAGCAGACATACCCTGAGGGCAACTGTGCAGCTCGCAGGGGTTCCCCTACTCTGGGGACGGCCTGAAATCAACTATGGGCTCCAGCGGCTGTCTGCCCTTCATGTTCTGATCCCTGGCAGCAGCTGATTTATCAAGGCTAGACACACCAACTAGGTTGGGTCGATCAGATCCTCTCCCCTGTGTTTTTCAAATGCATTCCTGGGGCGGGGGGCGGGGGGCGGGGGGTGCCTGGAGTCTGCAGGTGCTGGCTCTAAATCATGGCAGCTACAGTGCCCTGGAGAGAAAGTCCTAAAAACCGCTAATGCTGCGGGCCTTGGGGCCGCTCCATCTCTGCCCATCCTGAGTCTTGAGTGGGCAACACGTCTGTCAAAACCATGAGATGCCCCAGGATCCTTCCAATAAATTCCAACATTTTAGCTTAAGCCAGTGTGAACTGATTTCTGAAATTGGCAGCCAAAAGAAACTTTAATACAGCACTGCCGGTATAATACTTCCATGAAGTCCAAGAGGTCAGCTGCCTCTCTGCCCACTGTTTCTGCAATCCTGACTCTCGGACTGGTCCTGAGGCCAGTTTCAGGCCCAGCTGCAGATCTGAAACAATTAAGGGTAGACAGACAGGGTTAAAGGTGACCCCTTTCATTCTGACTTCTTCTGCTCTCACCTGGCATTGCGTTGTTTTATCTTCTCCTCATTCTGACCGGCAGGGTCTCTGAGAATCTCAAATCTCGGAGCCTGGCCCTCCTGCAGAGAGAAGGCGGCTATCTTCAAGGCCCTTTACATGTCTCCTGAATCTCTCACTTTTCTTCCTCTCCACCACCTACATCTTGGTCCAAGCCAGCTTCTCTTGCCTAGATTACTTTGGCAGTCTTTTAACTGGTCTCTGGCATTCATTCAAGCTGGCCCCTAAAACATTCTCCATATGGTTCCAATACATATGGCTTCATAGTTTGTGCAGTTTACAATCCGCACAACTGGATGGGGCAGGCCTGAGCTAGAATCAACTGTTTTAAAACTCAACCTTTTATCATCTAAGCTTCTTTTTAAAAAATACATTAATGGCATCCTATTGTACTAAGAAAAAATACAGAAATCCTTTAACATGCTTTACTAGGTCTTGCATGATTTGACCCCTATTTATCCCTCCAGCCTTATTTTATACCCCCTTTTTCCCTTTGTCCTCTGCACTTAAGCTGCACTGGACAGGCTCTTTTCTCCACAGGGCCTCCGCACATGCTTTTCTCTCTGCCTAGAGAGCTGCCCCAGCTCTACTTCCTGGTACTTTTTACTCCTAGAACTTGACACTGTTTGAAATTTCATTTTAATTTATGCCATTATGAGATTAGCATTAGTTAGACTGTAAGCTATATGAGGACAGGGGCCACCATTTCTGTTTTATTCACCACTGTGTCTTCAAAGTCTTGTACAGTGTCTGGCTCATCATAGGCATTCAGTAAATAAGTAAATAATCACTTGTTGAATAAGTGTATGTTGCCCTGACCTTCTTGGAAAAAGCCATCAGGAACCTCAAACACGGCCATTATCTGAGCTGCCTTGCGGACAGGTCTTTGTGAAGCCACCTGGAACCCCCCTCCACAGCTGTTGTCCAGAGCAGGCACAGAATCACACATCCAGAAAGCCCCTCATTCAGAAGAGAAGGAAAATGGAGCACAGAATCCGGGTCTGACTCGGTCCGGGTAATATATCAAGCTGGTGGCCAGGGGGATTGGGATCCTGAGGCTTTTCTCTCTTTAGAGTAAAGAGCACCAGGAGCATGAGGGTTGGCTCCCGGCTGGGTGCAGAAAGGTAACCAAGGTATCTAGAAACCTCTGGAAGGGGACCCATGTGTGACTCACAGCTGTTTTCACACCTTAAGCCTCCCAGGCCCCAAGCCGTGTTCAGAATAGCTCAGGGCTGCATGTATGCAGCGGACTCTATAAATAAGCTTCCTAGAAAATGACTAATTTCATAATCAGAAAAGCAGAAAGAGTAGCACCTCTCATCTGTAGAGGAAAATGGAGCAAAAGCCCGCTGCTCGGCCTTGTCGCTGAAGGACTCCAGGCGACCTCGGCCAGAGCCTGCGTGGCTAGGCTGTTCGGGGAAGGGTTTTAATGAGATTTCTGAAGAGAAGAGATGGTCCATTCAGGGAGGATGGAGAAGCCCAGTCTCTGGACACTGCCCTCTCCCCCCCCCCCACCCCCCCCCGCCAAGAGCAGAAATAGCTGCTTGCAGTAAGATTACTGCAGGCTCCTTCTCTCTCCTTTTCCATTTCTAGGAGCTGGGCAAAAGGAGCAGAAAACTGGCCTCCTGCGACAACAGGCGGCAACTTGCTGGGCTGGCCCCGCACCACTGCCCTTACAGCCAGACAGCCCCAGAGAGAAAAGGACTTGGAGATTACCCAGCCTGTCCTTCCTTCATTGATGGAGAGTATCTGGGTGGGGACAGAACCTTCCCAAAGCCACTGCCTCATTCAACAAGCATGGCCTGTGAGCAAGGCACCAGAGCTGTCCTAGGAATACAGTGACGAACAAGCCAGGCCCCTCCCAACGGAGCTCCCAGTCATCTCTGGAAGACACACACACAAACACGACCGACCGCACCCACACCTGCTTTAATCGAGGATGACCTATTCACTAGATACCCTGGGGAGCTCGGCCTGCGGTGAGGGGGCAGGCTGTGTGTGGGGCAGTCTTCTGCAAGGGGAAGATAGCAGCAGGTTCTTAAAGGATGCTTCTAGAGGCACCTGGGTGGCTCAGTCGATTGAGTGTCCGACTTTGGCTCAGGTCACGAGCTCACGGTTCACGAGTTCCAGCCCTGCGTCGGGCTCTCTGCTGTCAGCACAGAGCCTGTTTCAGATTCTCTGCCTCCCTCTCTCTGTCCCTCCCCTCCTCATGTTCTCTCTCCCTCAAATAAATAAGACTTTTTTTTTTCTTTTTAAAAGGATGTTTCTACATGGAAGAGGGGTCACGAGGGAAAGAACTTCTTTCATGGCACAGACGGCAAGAGTAAGACACAGAGGTCTGAGACGTGAGAAACATCGGGCACTAGCTGGGAGCAAGATGGTCAGCGGGATGGGTAGGTGATGGGGGCTAGGCCCCAGGCAGAGGCACGTGACTAAGGAGCAGGCCTCACCACCAGGAATCCTGCCTTCCTGGTGAGGCAGCCTTCCACTTGACCATGGGGCTTCCCTTGACCCGAGAGGTGCCATGGACTCCCCCACCCCTAGCCTGGGCAGGGGAGGTCTATAATAGGACAGGGGACCAGTAGCATTTGGTTGAGGAAAGGACATCAGACCTGGCCGGTGGTATCTGATCCAGTCCCAATCTACTCCTTTTTAAAATTATGGTAAAACACACATAAGATAAAATTCACTCTTTTAGCCAATTTGGAAGTGTACAATTCAGTGGCACTTAATATAGTCACAATGTTGCACAACCACCACAGCTATCTAGTTCCAGAGCAATTTCATCACCCCAAAAGGAAACCTCGTACCCATTAGGGAGCCCCCCCCCCCGCCCATCCTCCCCACCCCCAGCCTTTGGTACCCGTTAATCTGCTTCCTGTCCCTATAGATTAGCCTGTTCTGGGTATTTTATATAAATGGAATCATATAATACGTGGTCTTTTGTGTCTGGCTTCTCTTACTCAGCATGTTTTCTAGGTTCATCCAGGTTGCAGCACATATCAATACTTCATTCCTTTTTATGGCTGAATAACATGCGACTGTGTGGATACACTACCTTTTATTTATCCGTCCATCAAGCAATCGACATCAGGGTTGTTTCCACCTTCTGGCTATCACTAACAGTCTGCTGTGAACCCAACGTCTCCTTTAAACTCTGCCTCCAACACACTTATGACTTTGGGGAATCTTCTCTCACCCTGGGCCCCTGAAGCCTCATCTATAACATCAGGTGGTCAGACCCCTCGCAGCCTGCGTGGCAACACCACCCTCTGTTTACGTGTGTGTGTGTGTGCGTGTGTGTGAAAGTAACGTGTGCCTGACAGCTATTCCACCATTGCTGGATGCTGGAGATGGGACCTGGACCAGCCCACCTCATCTTCCTGGAACTCATGGCTGGTGGGGGAGACACGGGACAGCTACCTGCTGCGGGATGGGTGAGTCAGCATTCTAACAGAGGTCTGTCTGGGATGGGGCAGGTGCACCTCACCTCTGTCTGGGGGGGTGGGGGTGGGATGGGGGATGGGTGGGTGCCGATAGGAGGTATCATGGAATAAATGCCAGCATTGCCCAGGACTAGTGTAGAGAAATAGCTGACAGGTTTGAGGAGGGAGGCAGAGCTGCATCCTCTTCCTGGGTGGGTGAGGGGCCAGGCGGCGCTAGGTTGGTAAAGCCTGATTCCTGGGCCCCCAGCAACCTCCGGACCCAATGCAGGCAGATGTGCCTCTACCCTGGGCTTCATGCTCCTGGGGCTCCGGGGCCCCCGGGACACCTGTCACTGTTAACATGGAGTTCCTATGACCCTCCCGGAGCTCTGATACCACCAGACCTCGCTATTCCCCGTGTACTCCGACTTCTAGGCCTTTGTTCCCACTCTTCCCTCAGCCTGAAGTTTCCTTCTCCCCTCCTGCCAGGTCTTACTCATCCTCAACATGACTTCTTTCATGGAGCAGTCCCTGATCTCCCGGGGAGAATCAAGCTCTCCCATCTCGGGGCCCCCCCACACTCCTGGCTCACTACTTCGCTCTGCCTCTTACTTTGTTCTGTTGCTATAGTTAGCTGTTTATGCACCTGCTCCCCCCACCAGCTTTCCAGTCACTTAAGAGCACCCCCACCCCCTCAGCCACCTCTGCATCCCAGGTGTTCAGGGCCTGAGCCTATTGCTGGACACATTAGAGGTCAAGTGGAAGGCAGTGTCTTAGGGTTAGTGGCTTTGGGGGCTCTGGGAAGACAGACTCTAGTTAGGATCTTCCCAGCCTGAAGAAGACAGCCAGACCATGATCAGAAAGCGGCCCATAATGCCATCGAGATGTTCATCAGCGTGTTCAGCACGTATGGGCCAAGGACATGCCCCTTTCATGGAAGACAAATGATTGGGCTGACTGCTTCATGCAAATGAGTCACACGTCCCAGCGCATGCACATGGAGAGGGCGTGTCCTCCTCAACGGGTTGAGCTGCAGGGAAGCCCACACACATCACTCACCTGGCTTCCTCATAATTCATTCCCAAGGTGTCTGGACGGGGAAAGGCGCCATCAGGGGCCAGGGCAGGAAGTTCCTCCGCAGAAAAGCACACTGGCGACGTGAACGGAGAGAAGCCAGCTTTAGAACACCCAGATGGGGGACTGAGGCGAGAGAGGGTAAGTGCCTGGCGGCACGTCACACAGCGTGGACAGCTGTTTTCAGAGAGTTAGAAAGTCCAAATGTCCTCTCGGGAGTCGCCACTCTCTTCTCCTGGTGCCCTGCTTATCCGTTGCCACAGGAGGGCCCAAGACCAGAGGTCTGTTACCTGTTATTCTGTGTTAGACCTTTCTGCCTAAATGTCTGAGTCAGTTTCTGTTGCTGGTTACCAAAGAACTCAGACTGATGTGTGCAGAGAACTTGGGGAACAGACAGGCTCTGAGCCCTGGGCTCCCAATGCTTAGTTCACTGCTATTTCCATCCTGCCAAGCTGCCTACCCTCCCTGCCCAGCTGTCCACTGTCCAGCCATCTGTCCCCACGTCTGAGCAGACTGCAAACTTGGAGTGTTCTGGATCCCAAACACAGGGTCTGAGTGTTCTCTGCTTGGGATGTGCCCAGATAAATGACGACTTCTCCTTCCTGCTCTGTTGGTGGGAGACAGGGGTGTGGGTGTGGCAGAAGGGAAGGGAAGGTGGATGCTAGAGAGGTCCAGCCTGTGGAGGGGCTCGGGCAACGTGAAGTTTTCCATCTTTCGTGTGAGTCAGATTCAGGGACTAGAACATTCGCTTGCTCAACAAGTGTTTATTAAACAGCTCCTCTGTGCAGGCCATGGCACGAACCGTAGCTCAAGGCATAATGGGGGACTGCAGGTCAGCAAAGGCAATGGTGACATAGGTGGCCAGTCCGATGAAGAAGTGCAGGGTGCTGGGGGGGCACCAGTGAGGCCCCTAACGAGGCGGGGATATCAGGAGAGGTTCCCGGGAAGGGATTTAGGATGTGAAGGAGGAGCTGGGGTCAACGGCTACGGAATGTGAGAGGGGCACATGGGCTGTTCTAGGCAGAAGGAGGGCATGGGAACAGGCCTGGAGTTAAAAGAAATCAGGGCACATACAAGAGATGGAGAGAAACTCTGTCTGACAAGGGGAGAGTGACATGGGACGGGGACACTGACTGAGATGCTCATTTGTGAAACACTTCCTTCTTGTTTTCCATCTCCCTCCTCTTCTTTCTAGGGAGGTGAGACAGACCTTAATTCTTCAAACAGCCCTCGGAGGAACAGACTTTCATTCCCCGTGTTTTCTAGATGAAAAAATGGAGATTCAGAGAAGTGAAGTGACCAGCCCCAGGCCACACAGCTAGTAATGACAGATCTGCCCCTCGCCGCCCATATTCCTAAGCTCTCTTCTCTTCTGGCTTTCAGCCTTTGTTGAAAAAAATGATCTGAAAACAGGAAGAGAGTGGACACGAACGCATCAGCAGACTTTCTTTAAAAAAAAAATTCCTCATTGTAGGTCTATGTGGCTGCAACCCATTTTACAGATGAAGAAACTAAGGCTTGGGGGCCAAGTGACTTCCAGGCTCACACAGTGGGCAAATTAGTGAAGGAGCCAGAGGGGTGGATCCTAGCATGCCTGTCTTCCTGCCCAGGGCCCTGAAGGAGCTCACTCTGAGGGGCCATTAGCTTTGTGTGCCTTCCCCATGACGGGAGTGACCGGAAGTCCTCCCCTGGCCTGTGGCCTCAGGTTTCCCCGTGTGAGGAAGCAGCCCAGAGAGACTGGTTTGGGTGAAGAGTGTAGGTGATGGTGGCAGCCGTGTTCCATTACGGAAGCAACAAATGCACTCACTGGCCAAGGACCCAGCAGCCCTGGGCTCTTGTCCGAGACCACCTTGTGACTTTGGGCCAGTCATTTCCTCTGAGTCTCAGGAGTACCAACTGAAAATCAAGAGAATCAAATTTAATGGCTTTGAAGGGCCTCTCCTTAAGGTCGAGTTCAATTTCAGGGCTGTCAAGGTGGATTTAATGAGGCGGATGGAGGGGAGTGACAAGGGACCAGCAGAGGGCGCTCCCAGCAGCAGGGAAACAAGGCCTTGGTCCATGGAGCCTGGCAAAGGCCGCCCAATCTCTAGGTGCGTGGGGCGGTTCCCACCCTAGCCAGTTACTGACAGAGGCCACGTCCAGTTCTGGTGATTAGTATCTGCTGTGGGTGGCCCTATTTGTGTGGTGAGCCCCCCCCCCCGCCCCCCCCCAAATCAGTCGAAGATTTCAGAGTTCAAAGGTCATCTGGTTTAACTATGTTTTCCAGCACTCTGAAAAACACTCATTCTGTGCCCTCTCTTGACACCTCCCCAGCCCCAGCTACAGAGTTTAGCTGTAAACTAAAGGGGAAAACTGGCAATCACCAGCGCGAAGGCATGATCGTACCTCTTGTGACGATGCTCTGGCATCTCCATTCAGTTATACGCTCACGCCTACCTGTAACACCTTGGAATATACTTTTCCCTTCACTAGAAAAGCTCCCTTTTCCCTTCCCTGCTTGGAAAGCTCTGAAAGCCCCTTCTAAGATCCTGTTCAAACGTCATCTCTTCAGCAGAACTGTCCCTGAGTCCCTTAGGAAGAACTGGGCATGTCTTCGGTTCTCACGTCTCTGTTCAGAATTGATCTACTGGTGCCCGCATCCCCAACCCACTCGGGGTATCTGTGCACAAACCTGTGCTTTACAACGAGTGCAGATTCCTCAGTATAACCCAACCAACTAGACACAGTTCTCGTCCTCCTCCTGCACACGGAGAGACTGGGACTTGGAGAGACTGAGTCATTGCTCAAGGTCACACAGTTGGTAAGTGGCAGAACCAGGCTTCAAACTCACTTTGCCTCAACCCAAGGCCCAGGCTTTATTTAAACCACTAAGCGTAGGGCCTCGGACACAGACCTCCCTGTCTCCCGTGCCTGTACTCTATCTGACACCAGGCAGATATTCAAGATCTGTTTCTTGAAAAAATAAATTAAAAGCGGGTTAGACCCCGAGCATGAATAAATGGCTCACTAAAAAACACAAAGTACAGGGGCTCCTGGATGGCTCAGTCAGTTAACTGCCTGACTCTCGGTTTCAGCTCAGGTCATGATCTCACAGTTCATGAGTTGGAGCCCTGCATCAACAGCGTGGAGCCTGCTTGGGGTTCTCTCTCTCCCTTCCTGCCCCTCCCCCTGCTAGTGCTCCATCTCTCTCAAAATAAACACATAAACTTGACACACAAATACAGGTGTTGGGATTGGACTGCCCAAGTATGAACTCCAGATCCCTCAGTAGCTGCCCAGTCTTGGGCAAGAGCCTTGAATTTCCTATGCCCTCAGTCTTCTCACCTGTAAAATGGGAATAACCAGTGTACTTCAAAGGATTCTTAAGGAGATTAAGTGAATTTTGATCCTCCCAGAAGTTTTGATACAAGATACACGGAAAATGCTTAGAACGGGGCCCAGTAAACTCCCAAAACCTTTAGCTGCCACCATCTTGCATGTCAGGTGTTGCCTGTTTCTCGGTTAATACAGCCCTCTTTCCCCACGTAGCTGAGGTCCACGGAGACTCTAGAATAAGTCTTGTGTTATGCTAATAAATTGGTTCTCAGGAAAGTAAATAAATAAATAAATGAATTTTCAAAGCCCTGATGAGTGGCATTCGCCAATTTCCCTGGTGTAAATGATCCCACGGTGGCTGATTTCAAGCTATGAATGTGGGGGGGTCACGCTGCCAGTCTTGGAGGAGGTCAGGAGTTTTACTCCAACTCTCTGTGCCTCATTTTCCTCACCTTTGAAATAGCATTGCTAAAGCTCCTGGAGGAATGCCTGGCACACTGTATCCTCTGGAAGAGTTAGCGGATATAATGGTTGTTGGGAGCTGTTAACCACACTCACTGCTGCTTGTCTGGTTCTGACCCTGGCCCGGTCCCAGCACCTGGCCTCTCGCCTGATGCCCTGGCAGGCAGTCTCTGCCTTGGTCGCTTGCCTTCTAGGACTGAGGCCTTGTCCACTCTTGCGACTCTCTCCCCAACCCACCTGGAACCAGCATTCTCACTTAGCCTGTGTCGGGTCACCACATCCACCCTGATCACAAATGGTTTTGTGCTGCTGGTATCTAACCTACCTCTGGTTTCAGCCCTAGGTGTCCCTGATGCCCACCCACCCCTGGCCCGGACTAGCTGTGCCTCTGCCTTGCTCTGGACCGTCCACGATGGTCCCATGTGTTATCTGCTTTGTTCTTCCTCACTTACAAAACCACTTCTCAGAGGGCCTGTATGCACTTCCAGAGGGGAGAGCCGGAGTTCAGAGTGAGGGAGGGTTGTCCCCCCCTTCCCCTGTCGCCCACCCACCCGCTGCAGCTAGTGAGGACTCCAGTTCCTGCCACACCCCACAGTGAGGGCCAGAGTCCCCCCACCTCTGCCTCTGATTTAACCCTACTGTGCTCAGGCCTGACCCAAGCAGTGACAGCACAGGCTGGGAAGACCCTGGTACTTTAGGATTTGGTGAAAGATTCAGGAAAACAGAGTCAGATGCAGGGCCTGAGAGAGGCAAGGCAGAGGCGGCATCTGGAAACAGGTGGGTCTGAGGCTCCTTTGCCGGGAGAGACTACAGAGGGTATAATGGAATGAGAAAGAAAGAGACCAGATGGAACCAGGAGTCAAGGTTTAGATGGAAGCGGGTCTGACCTCCTGAATTCAGATGTAATAAACATCAGCCGCATACCTACTATGCGCCAAGTGCTTTCCAATGCTTTCTTCCATTGGACCCTCGCAGCAACCTGGTGAAAGAGGTATCGTTACCTCACTTCGTACAGGAGCTAATCAGCACCTGGAAGGGTTAGGGACCGGCACGGGCGCAGGTAAGTGTCACTCTAGTCCTGCTCAGACGGCCAATGGAGAAGACGGGACAGAGCCTGGTCCTGGGCCAAGGATAGTTAGTCCTCTCAGTGCCTCGTGCTACTGCTGACCATTCTGAGGTCACACACCTTAGAGCCATCATGGCACTCGGAAGAAGGATGGACTGAGAGGCAGAGAGACCTGGCTGAAAACGCTGTGCGCTTTGCCACCTTCTCCCCACGGGATCCCTGGCCAATGTCTGAACCTCTCTGAACCTCAGTTTCTTCCTCTGGGCCGCAGGAACAACAGAGCTGCCTGCTGCAGGGCGGTGGTAAAGTGCGAGTGACTGAAGTACAGAAAGTACCAGGCCACCCGAGGCAGACATCCTCCTCGTTATCACGGCTGACCTGGCTCAAAGCTTCATTTCCTGGCTCCCTCTAAGTCAACTCCGCACAGGAGACGCTCCAGCTCTTTGTAGCAGGCGGTGCCATCAGCTACAAAGGTCTGTTTCTTTTTTCCTCGGGCTCGGTCAGGTGTTTCTGGAGCTAATGAGAACAACGCAGGGCCTCTCCAGCAGAACAGACTCCTTTTCCCTCTGGAGAGCCCCGGGCTGTTTCCAGGTCCCCCTCGTCAGCCCCAGAAACCCTTGGGAAGGTGGGTCAAAGAACTGGCAGGCTGACTTCACAGGATTCCCCAAATCCTCCTTCACCATGAAAACTGCCCCACCTCCCACGCTCACTCTTGATTCTCAGCCTTTGTCTCTCCTGTTCCTCCTTCCTGCATAGGCCTCCCTGCTCCTCCTGTCTGAGCTGTGGCCTCGGGCCCTTCCAAGGCCTGCCTCAGCACCATGCCTCCTTCAGGAAGCCTCTCCAGTGAGTCCAGGGCCCGCTGACCTCTCCTCTGGCTAAATTCTTCTCCCAGGATTTGATTTGTGACTCGGAATCTGGCAACAGCCTGCACCCCACCCTGGGCTGCTCCCTGGCTCTCCTGCCCTTAACCTGGGCTTCCGTGAGTTGCCCAGGCTAAGAAGGGGCAAAGGACAGGCTTCCTCCTATCTGGCCCACGACAGGGAGCCCAGAGCAGAGGAAGAGGGATGGGAGGCAGGGCAATGTGCATCCAGCATTTCCTTGTACACTCAGATTTGAAAGGAAGATAGGGAGGGGGGACTAAGCGGGAGCAAAAGAAGGAAGTGAGTGAAAAGTGAAAGGAAAGGGAAGGGCAGCCATGTGAGACTCAGGACCAGGGTCACAAGAGGATGGATCTAGGCGGCTCTGGATCATGCTTTAAGGCTCTCGGTGAATTATCCCGATTGTGTAACTCTTTGAAAACTGCTGGAACTTGACCTCCTCCAGGCAGCCTTCCCTGATTGACTCTGGTCTCTTCCCTGGCTCCCTGAGTTACACTACTTTGAACCCACTGACGCCATTTCCCATGATGCTAGATCCTCTGCGGAAGGGCTGGAGGTTTCTGCCTCACTGGCGGTGAGTTTCTCTCTACATTTCTAATCTATAATCAGAGATGTCTCACCGTGTCTCTTTTATCAGCTTCAGAGGGTGGCTGAGATTTGTTTTGCACAGTTGTTGTGAATCCAGTTTGCCTCCAACACAATCTTGAGACAAGGCCTGCTATGATCTTATACCCATTTCTTTACTCTCAGGTTCTGTTGGGTCTAAGACTCAATCCCTGCCCTCAGCCAGCTTCCAGCCTAGAGCATCGAATCAAAAGTGTGCTAATGTCAGGAGCACCTGGGTGGCTCAGTCACTTAAGCGTCCAACTACGGCTCAGGTCATGATCTCACAGTTTGTGAGTTCAGGCCCTATGTCGGGCCCTGTGCTGACAGCTCGGAGCCTGGAGCCTGCTTTGGATTCTGTGTCTCCCTTGCTCTCTATCCCTTGCCCACTCACACGGTCTCTCTCTCTCTCTCTCTCAAACACAAACATTAAAAAAAAATTCTTTTTAACGTGCTAAATGTCAACTGAGGCTGTCTTACAGGAGTGCCTAGGAGGGCACAATGGGAGGGTCTGGGAAGCTGCACAGAAAGACGACGAGCATCTTCAGGACAAGTGGGAGTTTGGCAAACAGCGGGGAAGGCATTCCAGGCAGAGAACACTGCTGGGGCAAAGACCAGGAGAGATGAAAAGAGCAGGGCGGCAGGAGAAAGAGGACACCTTGGTGCAGCTGGAGAGTGGGCAGCAGAGGGGACTCACACGCCATGGCAGACGGCTGTGTGCAGCAGGCTAGGGCGTACGGACTTAAACTCGGAGGTCGCTTATTCTCAGTAGGATGGAGGCAGGTATCGCCACTGGAGCTGGCATTTAGAAATCCGTGTCAGTGATGCTGGGGGTGCAACACCATGGGTGGATCCCCCAAACTGCTGTATTCCACCAAAGACCACATCTATGATACGATTCATATGAAGATCGAGAACAGACACAACCGTTCTGGTTGGCTCAATAGGTTGAGTGTCCAACTTCAGCTCAGGACATGATTTCACGGTTCGTGAGTTCAAGCCCCGCCTCGGGCTCGCAGCTGTCAGAGCAGAGCCCGCTTCAGAACCTCTGTCTCCCTCTCTGCCCCTCCCCAGCTCTCTCTCTCAAAAATAAATAAACATTAAAAATTAAAAAAAAAAAAAAAAAAAAGAACAGATAAAACATCCAGAATGACAAAACAAGGAACAACAGTTAACCTCCGAGGGCAGGTACTGACTGGAAGGGAGAAAGAGGAAACTTTCAGGGCTGCTGGAAATGTGCCACATCTTAATCCTGGTGATGGTTCCATAACTTCATTCAGTTGTCAAGACTCACTGAAGGCAACATTTAGGGTCTGCACGTCTCCCTGTTCATAAAATATATCTTTTTTTAAAAAAAAATTTTTTTTAAACGTTTATTTTTGAGACAGAGAGAGAGACACAGCATGAACGGGGGAGGGGCAGAGAGAGAGGGAGACACAGAATCGGAAGCAGGCTCCAGGCTCTGAGCCATCAGCCCAGAGCCCGACGCAGGGCTCGAACTCACGGACCGCGAGATCATGACCTGAGCCGAAGTCGGACGCTTAACCGACTGAGCCACCCAGGCGCCCCTCTTTTTTTTTTTTTTTTTAAGTTTATCCATTTATTCTGAGAGAGACAGTACACAGGAGGGGGAGAGAGGGAAAGAAAGGGAATCCCAGGCAGGCTCCGCACTGTCAGCGCAGAGCCCGATGTGGGGCTTGAACCCAAGAACCGTGAAATCATGACCTGAGCGGAAATCAAGAGTTGGTCGCTTAACCGACCAAGCCACCCAAGGTCCCCCCATAAAATATATCTCACAAATGCGTGTGAGCGCTCTTGGTTGTCACAACGACTGAGGGGGCCGCTGGCAACATTTAGAGGACGGGGCCAGGGATGCTTTCACAATGAAGAGATCTCCCACTCAAAGGCCAACAGGGGCCCTACTGGGAAGTATTGGTGCAGGCCACAGGCAGCACCAGGGGTTTACAGAGCAGAGAGAACTGCCCATTTCTGGGTTTGGGGAAGATGGGGCTTTGGCCATGATGGGAGCCCATGAGGTCCAGGCATCTCAGGGCAGTGAAATGGCGGAGAATGACCTATGACCGGCACTGCCACTCTGGGGCTTTGTGTTTGGTCAACTTCAGCCTGCTGTCCTGAAGCTGCTCAGGCCCAGGAGGGGCCCTGCACGTCCCTCTGAGACCCCCCCAGAAGAGGCTGAAAGGAGGCTAGCCTGAGTGGTCAGAGACAGCTGATGTCAGAGGGAAAAGGAAATGCCCCCCGTCTGGCCTCCGGGCCTCATGGTAAGCACCACGGATGATGAATGATCATCTTCCCCTGAAATGGAGTCTCAGGGAGGAGGGGCGCCCTGGGAGATCAGGTCACCGGCAGTGGGGCGGGACGCTGCTGCCACAGAAAACCATTTCCTGACATCATGGGCAAAAGAAGGACACAGCTGACTTACACTCAAAAGCTTGCCTCACCCCTTCCCTCAGGAAGCCTTCTCTGATCTCCATGCCGGGCAGGTGTCTCTCCTGTGATCCCACAGCCACTGGCCCTACACGAGAGGACAGCGACTGCCTTGGTCTGAATTCTGGCTCTGCCACTGACCTGCTGTGTGTTCCTGGCAAGTTCCTTAAGCCTTTGGAGTCTGTAAGCCGAGGGAAATAAAGACCTTCTGTACTGAACTGTTATGAGGATTAGGTGAGATAATATAATGAGCACTCAGAAAAAGTCAGTGTTTATGATTATCATCACAGCACACAGCAGCAGTATGGAGCACGATCACCGGGTTACTTCTCTGGCACACCTAAGAGCTGTAAGCTCCTTGTGGGCAGGGTCCTCGTGGCCGTGTGGATTCCCTGGCACAGTAAATACTTGCATGCATGAATGAACTGCATCCACTAAGACCTCTCCTGAGAGCTTTCTTTTCCACCCACGATGTCTCCACATCACAGTAATTCTTCAGAAATGGAGGCTGGATTCATTTGTACTCCATTTTCGCCTTCTTTCCTCTCTGCTATCTCTAAGGCCACGCAGAATCCACAAAAATCTACTTTTTAATTTATTTATTAAGAAACTTTTTTTAATGTTTACTTATTTTTAGAGAGACAGAGTGCAAGTGGGGGATGGGCGGAGAGAGACAGAGACACAGAATCCAAAGCAAGCTCCAGGCTCCCAGCTGTCAGCACAGAGCCCGACGCTGGGCTCAAACTCACAAACTGTGAGATCATGACCTGAGCCAAAATTGGATGCCTAACTGACTGAGCCACCCAGGCGCCCCAAGTGTTTATTTATTTTTGAGAGAGAGAGAGAGAAAGAGATTGGGAGCAAGGGAGGGGCAGAGAGAAAGAGAGAGAATCCCAAGCAGGCTCCACGCTGTCAGTGCAGAGCCGGATGCAGGGCTCTATCCCACAAACCATGAGATCCTGACCTGAGCAAAAATCAAGAGTCAGACACCCAACAACTGAGCCACCCAGGTGGCCCCAAAAATCTACTTTTTAAACGTTCATGGCTTCTTCCCAGACTCCAAACTCCTAAGACTTCATTCAGTGACCTTTTTTATGGTGGGCCCACAAAAATCCTTTTTAATAAAAGCCCCCATGGCTTCTCAAAAAGTTAAACCATATGATCCAGCAACTCCACTTCTAGGTCCATAGCCAAAAAACTGAAAGCAGGGGCTCAGGTGCGTGTTCATCGATAGTCATAGGAGCACTGTCCATGGTAACCGAAAGCTGGAGGCCACCTCAGTGCCCATCAATGGATGATGAATGGAGACGCAAAATGTGGTATGTATGTACAATGGAATATTACTCAGTCTTAACAAAGAAGGAAATTTTGACATATGCTACAACATGGAGGAATCTTGACAACATTACGCCAAGTGAAATAAGCCAGACACAAAAGGGCAAAATACTGCGTGATTCCGCTTGTATGAGGGACCGAGAACAGGTGAATCCACAGAGAAAGAAAGTAGAATACAGGTTACCAGAGGCTGGGAAGGAATGAGGAATTATTATTTCATGAACAGAGTTTCAGTTTTGCAAGATGAAAAGAGTTCTATAGATGGATGGTGGTGATGGTTGTATAACACTGTGAATGTACGTAACCCCACTGAACTGTATGCTCACAAATGGTTAAAAGAGCCAACTTTATGGACTTCATAATTTTAAAAAAGCACCCCGAACTGAACCAACAAAATGCTGGAGGGACTCCGTCTCGAATCGGAGGGTGCTGGGTACCACTCTGCCATGCCCTCAATGCTCTACTGACTTTGGCCTCCTGACTCATGACCTCCCTATCCATCCTTTCCTTGGCTCTTGCTCTGGGGTCCCCTGTTCTCTTTCTGCCCCAGGACCCAGGGCCACATCATTGGTGTCCATGAAATCAACTCACATTTTCCCACAGTCACCCCTTCCCCTATCCTTGGGCCCCTCTTTAGACCCCCCTTGGTCCCATCATCTACCCTCTTGAGGATGCTTAAAATGGATGCCTTGAGAATCAGAGACAGAAAAGTTGTGGTTGAGGATATTCACTTCTATATCGACCGATGAGGAAATGGTCAAGCAAAAACAGTAAAGCCACTGAGGCTAAAAAGAAGATCATGATGGAACACAGAAGTTATGATACAATGTTAAGTGAAAACTGCAATGTACTACAATTAGATGTGGGCTGATTTCATCTATTAAAAAATACAGACCTTTAGAGAGAGGCAAACCAAGAAACAGACTCTTAACGACAGAGAACAAACTGACGGTTAATGGAGGGGCGGGGCGTGGGGGTGTGGGTGAAACAGGTGAGGGGGGTTAAGGATTGCACTTGTCACGAGGAGCACCTGGCATTGTATGGACGTGCTGCATCACTATATGGTACACCTGAAACTCAAACTACGTTAACTAGCCGGAATTTAAATTAAAAAAATATGTAAAACAAACTGCAGGAAGAAAAAAAATACTGATCTTTAGAAGAAACAGAATGGGACATCTAAACCCATGGCTAACCTTACATTTGCTTTATAGTAAGGTCATGTTATTTTTACAATACAATTCGTTTTTTAAGGCCAGGCAACACCCTTAGGCAGATGATGAAACATACAATCTTTGGAACTGACACCCACATGAAATCCACAAATCCCCCTGAGTGGCTTCCAGAGAGTTCCAGGAGAGGGGAACGAACCCTTCCACTCTTAAGACAGACATGTGGAAGCCTCTCTAATGACTTCAACAAGCACCTCACCATGCAAAGGAAGGACAAATTTAGGGTCTTTATTTTTGCCATCACAGTGACAAGGAGATTTGGCCATGGACAGTTTATCCCCTACATTAGCCCAAAGTTAGAAATTCTCACCAAGATGCTTGCTCTTGAACAAATCTGCAAACTGAGGACTTCTCATACTTGAATGACAGCCCATTCACATCATCTGAGTGTTATCATTTTGATCATACTGCAGCTTACTATGCCATAATATCTTTATTTAGGGGTTCGTGTGGTTCCGAGGTATGAAGCTTCATACATAAATGGTCATTTCTAATATTCATTCATTCAACAACTATTTAGTGAGCCACTGCTGCGTGTCACGCTCGGCCTGCTAGTCATCAAGAATACAAGGAGAACAGGACTCTGGTTCTCTTGGGACTCATTAACACTGTGATTTCTTATTCCTCAGGCCTGTAAACATCTACAGGACCTGGCCCTGCCCCTCTCTCCTACCTCTTCCCTTACCAAACTTCCTCTCCACCTATCTCTTATAGCCCCTCAAAACACCAAGGTATTCTTACCCCAGGGCCTTTGCACTTGCAGTCTTCTCTTCTTAGAATGCTATTCCCCCTGGTCTCCCCACATCCTTTAGGTCTTTGGTCAACTATCACCTTCTCCAAGGCAATTCTGTCTAAAGGCAAAAGTCTTCCTTCACTCTTCCTCCTCCCCACCCTGTTTTATTTTCCTCCAGAGCACAGCTCACCCCCTGAAATGTCATATCTTTACTTATGTTTTATTTTCTGTCTCCCTTGGTAGAGCTTGGGCAGGAAGTTCATCTTTTCCAGCAATGTATCCCCAGAGCCCAGAACAACCTGGCACATAACAGATGTTTGTATGTATCTGGAGACTGAATGAATGAATGAACAAACTGGCTCTTGACAGTCTGGGGTGCTCAGTGAGCCAGCTTTGCAGGAGTCATTATGGTTCCCTGTCAGATCCATGGCCCCCACTCAGGCTTCCCCATTCCTCCTCCTGCTGGGCTCGCTCTGTGAATGACATTCCTACCCACTCAGGCTCAAAACCTTGCCACCACTTCTCATTCCTCCGTCCCTCCAGCACCCATAACTGCCAATTTTGGTGACCCTCTGGCCTCCTGCATCAACTCCTTTCTCTCTTCATTCTGACAACGACCCCCCCGCCCCACCTTATCTCTCACCTAGACCACGGTCATTATTTCCTACTTGGGCTCCCTCCCAGCAAGTCCTCCCCTCCTGTCTGTTCTTCACAGGGCAGCCAGGATGAGTTTCCTCATGGCCAGGCTTGATCACATCTCTCCCCTACCCAGAAACAAAGACCAGATGCCTGGATGGCAACTGCAGCTCAGGTCAAGATCTCACGGTTCGTGGGTTCGAGCCCAACATCGGGCTTTGCGCTGACGGCACAGAGCCTACTTCGGGTTCTCTGTCTCCCTCTCTCTCTCTGCCCCTGCCCTGCTTGCACTCTCTCAAAAATAAAAAAAAAATTTTAAAAAATTAAGAAAAAAAGAAACTAAAGACCAATCCCTTAGGTCAGCATTCAATCCTCCCAGAAACTGCCTCCACCTTCCTACCTAGCTTTCCGTCTCACAACCCCTCTGTTCTCCTTCTTGCTCCAGTTGGAATGAACCGCTTTTAGTTTCTACATGTGCCTTAGAAGCCCCCACTGCCTGTTTCCTGCTCATGCTGCTTCCAATACTTGAAATACTTTCCCTTCTTTCTTCTAGTGTACTCATCATTTAGACCCAACTCAAATGCTACACAGCTTCTCCAAGAAGCGGTTCCCGATTTTCCGGAAGAATATAAAGTGCATCCTTCTCAACTCTTTCCCAAAGGTCATCTGTTTCTCTTTTGGGGCAGGTGTCAGAAAGCACAGGCAACATGAGATGTAGAAGAAAGAGTTCAGAACCCGGGTTCAGATGATCTGAGCTGGACCCACAGCTCTCTGGGTCTGAGACTTACAAAGTATGCACCCTTAGATAAATTAAACTCTTGAGTCTTAACTTCCCCATTCATGCAATGGGAACAATCACACTATGACTATCATGGGTGTGTTAGGAGAATTACATGTAAGTGACAGCGTAAAAAAAGCTTTGGCACTAATAAATGACTAAATTCGGTCATGATCAGCAGCTAAACCACTGGTAAACAAAAGTGTGACTTGTCCCGGGGAGGTTTCATGGAGGTCTCTTGCTGGATGAGCCCTAAATCCAGGAATAGGTCAGTGGGGAAGGGATTTTCTGAGGCAGAGGGACTCTGAGGCCCTAAAATCCCATATCCTCAGGCAATCCGAAGAGGGAAGAAGTAGAGGGTATATCCACAAAGCTGGGGCCCTAATGGTATTAATAGCTACCGATTCCGGAGCTTTTCCTGTGCCCCAGGCACTGCGCTAAGTACCCTACATAAATTATCTCATCTCATTTTATTCCCTCACAGAGTAATAGAAGAGGAAAGTCAGGCCCACAGCAGTTATATAAATAAGTGCTCCCCTCCCCCACCCCACCCTTCCAACAGTTCAGACCTAAAAGATATCCTGAAAATTTCCAATCCAGTGATCTTACTTTTCAGATGGGGAAACTGAGACCCTCAGAGAGGTGATGAGCATTTACCGAAACTGTGCAGCCAGTGAGGAAGAACCTGGGCCTGGAACCGAGATCTCCTCACTCCCAGGGTGGGAGTCACTGCTCGGCAAAAATCCAGGGGTACCACTCATTTTAGAGTATATGACAATGGCGGCTCTGGAGGACAAAGCCATTTATGTGGACCACAATGTGGGTGGTGGTCCTTGGAGTTATGCCACCTAGTCATCCTGGCTCTGCTCCGTGCCAGGCTGCCCACCCCACTCAGGAAGGCAGCTCTTGAGACGAGAGCCTCAGGCCCCCAGAAGCCGAATACTGCCCTCCTTGCCAACCATCTCCTTCAACGAAATCTCCTCAAAAGTGACTGACTTCATCCATTCACCATCCAGCTTGCACTCCTTCAACGTACCTCTCGGGGCACCCTGTCTGCGCCAGGCACCGGGCTCAGCTCTGGGGACACCCAGCTGCCCTTGAGGGGAGCCTTGCCCTGAGTTACCACCTGAGCCTGGTGAGGCTGTAGCTCAAGCCTCCACCAAAGCTTTGTCAGCAACACCAAGGGCCATACTGAACAGACATCAAGGAGGAAGGGGTGGCCCGACATCAAGGACTTGGGGACCTCTGCAAAGAGATGATGAAAAGGGCCCAGCTGGAGTAGAAGACCCAGGCCCTTAAGGAGGAGGAGAGAGTGACTGGGATGGCATACGGTCAGGTCAAGGTGGGGGAAGGGGTGGACTCCTGAATGCCACGTCAACCGGTCCAACTGAGGACACAAGCTCAGTGACCCCTGGGAGAACCCAACACTCTGGAATCTGATCTCTGGCCTGGAGCTGCTTCATTCTCCCAAATTAAATCCCAAACCTGGAGTGTTTGCTTGCATGAGAGAGCTCTCCTTTGGGGCTGACTGAGGCAAACTAAAGGCCAACCCTCCCCCCCCACCCCCCCATCCCCGTCCCCCCAATAAGGATGGTAGCAAATGAATGGCACCTACCGCTCCAAGTAGAGACAGGGCTGGAATTACAAAGAAGCTCAGATGAATTTTGGGGTTCAGGGGCTTCAATGGGTATAGGATTGAACTATGTAGGAAGAAAATGAGTATGAAAGCCAGAGACCCTAGATTCGAATGCAGGCTTTGTCACTAACTCTCTGGTGACCTTGGTCAAGCCACCTCACTGGACCTCAGTTTCCCCATTTGTAAAGTGAGGGGCTTAAATGAGTTCCAAAGGTTCTTCTGATCCCGACCCTCTAAGCCAGTGATCCTTACTAAGGCAAGCCCCTCAGGGCTCTGATTCGGACAGTCTCGGGTTTTGCAGGAGCCTGGGCCTCATCTAGGAAAAAGGGGCATGCTGGGGGAGGGGAATGCGCTGGGCGCTTATTTTGGGGGTGGGTGGGGAGCGGGTTGTTTAAGCTACACGGTTGGTCCGGGGGAGGCGAAACGAAGGGAAGGCTGGGAGCCGCGTTTTACAGGCCAGCAGGCTAGCTGCTATCTCCAGCCTCCCTCCGGGGCTTCAGACCCTGGAGAGGCAATGCAGCCAAGAGCCGCGCACCAGCCTCGGTTGCCGAGGCTCGGACCCGGGACCACCGTCTCGATCCTTCCCGGGAGCCGTGCACGAGCTTCGTGGGGAGTGGCTGCTGCTCTCTCCCCGGTACCCAGCGGCGGGACCCCTCCCCGGCGCGGGGCCCCCTCCCCCAGTCCGGGGGCGCAGGGAGCCCCATGGGGGCGTGGCGGTGGCGGGCGCCGGCTTCTCAGCCCCGGGGGCTGGAGGAGGTCTCGGTCGTGGGGCCGCCCGGGAGGGACCCCACGCCCTCCACCTACCGGCTCCCCACACAAAGGCGCCCACGGAGGCGCCGCACTTACCGGCCAGAGCGGGCTCCGGGCGCCGGCGAGCGGGCGGGCGGGCAGGCTGGCGGGAGGATGTGCGCGCGCGAGTGTGCGTGTGTCTGCGTGTGTTCCTGTGTGTGTCTGCGCGAGTGTGTGTGTGTGTGTCTGTGTGTGTGTGTGACGGGGGCCGCGCCGAGCTCTGTGCGTCTGCGTGTGCGGGGGCGTCCGTCCGTCGGTCCGTCCGCCCCGCGCTCCGTCCCGCGCTCCGTGCGCGCTCCCTAGCCCGGCCGCCCCACCAAATGCGCTTGGGCTGCGGAGTCGCCGGCGCAGCCGCCGGGTCAGCGCGGCACCCCCCAGCCCCGGCTCCGCCCCGCCCCCGGGCGGCCTGGCGCTTCTCCCCGGGAATTGCGCAGGGCCCGCGGGGCTGGCGGGCGGGGCGCGGGAGCTCCGGCAGCGCCCAGGGCCCAAGCGGGGCGGGATCTCGGACCCCTAGTCCCCAACCCTGATCTCTGGAGCCCCCTCCCCCCCTACTCCGCTCGGAGTCCCCGCGCGCGCCGCCCCCGCGCGGAGGTTGCCTGGACAGGGAGGGCGGGGGAGCTGGAGAACCGCATGCATTTCATTCATGATTTTCCCTTCACGGGAGCCCCGGGCCCGGGCTGCGCCTATTCGGCGACCGCCAGAGGGACCCCAGCGGGGCCGTGCGCACCGAACCCAATGCGGGACGTACAGACAGATGGGGGTAGAGGAAAGCGAGACAAAGGGGTCAGTGCCGTGGGGGGTGGGGGGGGCATGCATGGAAAGGGTGCGGTGGCGCTCCCCGATGTTGCCCGCACGATGCCAACACCTGCACAGAGTGGTTGCATACCCGGGCGCACACGGCGCCGGGTGCCCAGGACCTGCTTCAGGGCTCGGAGGAGGCACCTGCCTTCCCACTCTTCCCTCTTCAGCCTCTAGGGAGCAAGACCGTCCTCCACCAGGTCTCTCCCGCCTGACGCTCGCCGCTGGGCGCGCACCTGTCTTGGCTTTCTCGTGGGCACCATGGGCCGGGATGCGCAAGGAGCTGCCCACGCACCCCAGAATCCCACATTCCTCAGGCTGGCACCCTGCTGGCCGGAGGTTCCAGATGTTCCACCCAGATGGGGGCTTTTTGAGGCGTCAGGCTGCACGCAGAGCGGGATCCTAAGCTCCATTTCTACATGGGGAAACCGAGGCGCACCACCACACAGGTCTTACCCTGGTTCCAGCCACCATCCTCTTTCATCTGGATTTCTGCAATAGCCTCCTGACTGGTCTCCCTGCTTCCACCCTTGGCCCCCTGCAGTTGATTCTCTACACAGCAGTCAGAGCCATCCTTTTAAAACGTAAGTCTACTCCTTCACTGGAAATCCTACAGTGGCTCTTCATTTCATCCAGGAGAAAACTAAAGCCCCTATAACAGCCTGCAAGGCTTCTCAAGATCTGGCTCCCTTTGAGCTCCAGCTTCACTTCCCACCATTCCAGTCACACTGGCTTTTTTAAATGCATCACCAACATGGCACCCACTCTGTGGCCTCTGGACATTTGAACGGCTATTTTCTCTGCCTGGAAACTTCCTCTAAGGTAGTCACATGGCTTGATCCTTTACCTCTTCAATGTGTCGCCTCAAAGAGGCCTTCTGTGACCATCCTATTTTAAATTGTAGGCCTACTCCCCCTATTTTCTCCATGGTAGTCATGACCTTTGTTGTGTGTTTCCTGTGGCTCCCTGACCCTTCATTTCCAGCTCTCACCTCAGTCCTTTGGCGTTTCAGTCATCCAGGCTCACCGAAATTCTGTTCTCTAAACAAACTATATTTTTCCCATTTCTAACCTTTGTTCATGCTGTGCTTTCAGCCTGGAAAGCCATGCCCCTGTATTTTACCTAGTTTATAAGGTCCAGTTCAAATACCTCCTTCTCTATGGGGCCTTCACTCATATCCCCAGGGATACTCAGTACTCATTCCTGTCTGCTGTGACAGCAGTTCCTTGTCTTCCCCCCCCCCCCCCACACACACCCCAAGCACACTAGAAACTCCTGGGAAAGGGCTGGGTCTCTTATCTCTCCCATCAGTACATATTTGTGTACAAAGGCATTGATTGGAAGGCCTGGATCTTGATTAGTCTTTTTCCCTAGGAGGGGCACAGAGGCAGGCTAGGTCTCCTTCTTATCCTTAAGTAGTTGCCTGTGGCGTGAGGGGAAGGGTCAAATGTCTGATAACCAGGCTGTGATGGTTGGTCTGTATGGAAGCGGGGGTAGACATGTCAGTTGCTGCTCAAGGACTTGCTCTCCCTCAGAGAGCATCTTCTCTGTCCTTCAGCATAAGGCTGATTCTCCCTGATGGCGTCCATGGAACAATAGCAGCGACCGTAAACGAACACTTAGTATGCTCTAGGCACCATTTTGTGTATTTTCAGTGCGCTGCTCTATTTAATCTTCATGGTAACTTTGGTTCCCCATTTTCGGAAGAGGAACCAGAACGAATAAGTGACTTAAGGTCCCACAGTTGATATGTGAGGGCGTGTGTATTTCAAATTCAGATCTAGCTAATTCCAAAGCCCTAGTTCATAGAGCAGGGGTGCCTTAACAGTGAAGGCCCTGGGGGCTGATGGAGGGGGTGGGGGAAGAAAAGGGCTCAGAGAGCCTCTGCAGGATCAGCCTGGCCCAGATTCTTTTTGAACCCGGCTCAGGAGTCACAGAAGCTTGGCACTCCAGCAGGGCCAGGACTTCACAGGTTTCTGTCAATGGTGCTTGGGTTGTCCTGTGGTGGAGGCTAGTCATTGCCCTTCAGAAAGACAACTCCAGAAGGCCAGTGCTGCTTCCCAGACATTTGCAGATGGTTGCTCTAGGTTCCGAGCCCAGCCCTAGCTGTCAGATGTGATTAATAATGTTCATCTTGGGGCGCCTGGGTGGCTCAGTTGGTTGAGCGTCCGACTTTGGCTCAGGTCATGATCTCACGGTTCATGAGTTCGAGCCCCGCGTCGGGCTCTGTGCTGACAGCTCGGGGCCTGGAGCCTGTTTCAGATTCTGTGTCCCCCACTCTCTCTGCTCCTCCCCTGCTCACACTCTGTCTCTCTCTCAAAAATAAATAAAGATTAAAAAAAAAAAAAGAAGACAATGTTCATCTCAAAGGGTTGCTGTGAGGAACTGTGGTGATATATATAATATACTTGCATGATATATACCTATATGAATATACCTATGAATTAGTAGAGGCTCAAAAAATGATCTCTTTTGCTCCTTGTAGGGCATTTCTATCACATAGGGATAGAGCTAAACTAGTCTTCTTACCTTGTTTCTGTCTTGTGCATTCTCTTCCTGTTGTAGAGTTTCAGACTCCCACTGTCTGGGCACCCGAGGGGTACCCTAGGGTGCAGTTAAGGAAGGAAAGTCTAACTTTTATTAAAGGCTTTAAAAACAAGATATTCCATGTTATGTCCCTGTGTTCGCCCCTTTCATGTGCATGAGTACATTAGGAGGGACGCACTGTTATTACCAACAGGGAAACTGAGACCCAGAGAGGTCCAGGGGCTTCCCCATGGCCTCAGTACTCCCTAATTAATGGCTGGAGTGAGATTCTGGCCGATATCTGACTCTGTGCCCTGAGCAGCACCTGTCTGTGTCTTAACCCTATCGGCGTGGAGAGTGAGACCACCTATTTCCTTTCTCTTCTCTGATGGAGAAGAAGGAGAATTCTGTGAGTCCCACGGCAATGAAGTCGATGGGGCATTGGGAGGATTTAGGCTTATTGGGTCACTTTGTGTGACTCATTTACCCTCTCTGGAGGAAGGGAGGAAGAAAGGTTTGCGAAAGAGGAGGGAAGGAGGAAAGAAAGATGGTCTGAGTAACCAGAGAGTGTCTTCCTGGTGGTTTTTGATGGGCTCTTAGAGATTAGAGTCAATATTTCTTGCTTTTGGTCTCACTTGGAATTCACTCTACTGATAATGAAATGTTTTGCTTCAGTGAAAATGTTCCCCTATCCAGATTTTATTTATTTACTTACTTATTTATAACCCACCCCAATCCACAAAGGATTTGAGGTAGCTTACCACCGGAGCAGAAACCATAAAACAATTTTAAAATATCAATAAGGACGGAGAATCAGGACCAAGGAAAATGTAAATAAACTTTGAGAGAGAAGACCAAGCCTTGGTAATTACAGCTGATTCTTATCGAGCTCTTCCTGAGTGCAAAGGAATTTGTGTACATTATTTTATTTAATCCTTAAAAGAGCCCTGTCAGCTCAGTGTTACTATTGTCTTCATTTTGAGGCATAGGAGACTGAGGGCGAGGGAGATCGGCTATGAAGCTCCAAGCTACGTAGCTAGTGAGCAGTAGAACCAATATTTGAATCTAGCTGGATTTTGGAACTCATGCCTTTCACCCCTGTCCTGTCCTGCCTCTCCAAGGGGCAAAAGACCACCAATGTGCAGACCATAGGGGCCTCTAGAGTACTGGGATGGAGCCTCAAAGCCTGTTCTGATCTTCTTGGATGTCAAAAAGAGAGGGAAATAGTTAGCACATGGAACTAATGCCCTCCCAGCGTTCAAGTCTTAGCTCAGGCGTACCTCCTTGATGAGGTTCACCCTGACCACTCTCCTTAATAGCGGAGCCTGATTCTTCCTCCCGCTTCAGCTGCCCCCATACCCCTTTACCTTTTCCTCCAAGGATGGCACATTTTACCTTCTAACATACCGGGTAATCTGTAAACCGAATTGTATGTTTGATATGCCATAAGGTATTCTTTAATATACTCTTTATTAATACCTGTATTTAAGAATTTTATTTATTTTAATTTTAAATTAGACAGATTAACTGTTTAATGTACTCACTGTTTCATCGTCCGTCTTCTTCCACTAGAACACAAGGTCCACATGGGCAGACACTGTTGACTGTTTGGAACACTTCATAGATCCCAAGGATCACAGACAATGCCTGCTATATAGATAGATTTTTGTTGAATGCTTGAATGATTATTTCAGAGAGGAAAAAAGAGACCAAGATGTCTAAAGTGGCAAAGTAGGTCACTTTTTTTTTTCTAGCTCATATTTTCTTTCCTTCCTTCCTCCTTTCTTTTCTTCTTTATTTTTCTCCTGTTCGTTTCCATACAGAATTCAAGGTAACTCTAGCACTAAGCTCTCAGAACAAGTCTTCAGGAAGCTTTTCCTGATGGTAGACTCTTATGGACCCCATGGCCAATGACCTTAGTGTCATTGTTAAGCAAATGCATACATGAGATTCATGGAGCTGATTTTGATGAGGTCTCTCGACAAAAGCTGGGCATCATCCCACATCTAAATTGGTCAAGGTAATTCATTTAGGGGTCTGGGAATAGTTTCCAAGTAGCATTCCCAAACTTGGGGTTTGGAATAGATGCTGTGGGGATGGAGATGATGGGCAAATTAAAAGCGGGCCATTTGTGTGAAATAATTGACTTAAAAGGAGAGGACATCTTTGTGTTCCTAAGAGCTCACCTCCGGAGTCATATTTCCTGGCTGCAAGCCTGAAGAGTGAAAAGCCAAGGACGTTAACAAGGTTTGTCAGAGGAGAAGCTGAGCCGAGACCAATTGCTGGGGTGGATGCGGGTTGGGGTGTGATGTGATCTTGCTGTAGGAGCTGGCCTCAGATCCGGGCCGAGCCTCTGGGAGCCGCAGACACCAGCCTGTCAGCTCAAGGTGAAGGCCAAGGACACCTGGCTGCCAATCCCAGGAAGAAACATCAGAAACACTTGTGTCAGGAGGAGTGGGAGTCAGAACTTTGTCTCTCTCTGGGATCCTACGAAGCAGATTCATTCGCCAAATGTTTTACAGAGGGCCTCCTCTGAGCTGGCCACTATTCTAGAGGCTGGGTCCCTGTTAGAAAACAAGACAGCTTCCCTGCTCTCATGGAATGTACGTTCTAGTGGCAGCACACTGCCTATGGACTGGGTTGAAATAACAAATAAAAGGATGATTTCAGATAGTGGTAAGAGCAATGAAGGAAAAGAAAAAGAGACGAGGTGATGGAGAGTGAAGGCAGGGGGAGGGCCACCTCTGACTGGGTGTTCAGGGAAGGCTGCTCAGAAGAGATCACATTTGGGCAGAGACCTGAGTCACAAGAAGGAGCTGACCATGCAGAGTAGGGGAAGAGCTTTCCAGGCAGAACTTTCTCTTGTAGGCACAGCAGGGAGGCCAGGGAGAGATGATGTGATAGAGGAGGCTGGGGGAATTTGGGTTTCATTCTAATATGCTGGGAGCTACAGGAGGCTTCTGCTTGGGGAGAGTGATGGGACTTGACTTGAACGTGGCATCCTAGAGAGCAGCAGCAGCAGCAGCAGCAGAGAAGCACTGAGAATTCCGGCCCTCTGCTCTCATCCCCAGAGGATGTCAAGTCCAGTGGTTCCCAGGCTGGCTGCATCTCAGAATCATTTGGGAGATCTATTTAAAAAGTATAGATTCTCGGGTGCCCCACCCCCCGCCCCTAAAGTCTGACTCAGTAGGAAAGGGTGACGTTTGATCTTAAGAAAGTTCCCCAGATGGTTCTGCTGACTGGCTGGTAATAGCCAGCCAGTTAAGACCCCCCCCCCCCCGCCCACCTTAGGAAGAGTATACTGAGTGTAAGGAGAAATTCCTTGTCTGAGGTCACACAGGGTGTTAATGGCTGATCTGTCTCCTGACCCCAGAGCAGTGATGGCTAGGGTTTTCTGGCAACAAGCCACAGAAGTGACTATTGGCTAACACAGGCACAGGGGAGTTTATTGGAAGACCATGGTGGAGCTTGTGGATGGAAGAGAAGGCTGAAGGACCATGCTTGGAAAGGTGGGAGTCAGGTTTGTAGGTTTGTAGGGTTGGAACGTCTCCACAGTCACATCCAGATGTCACCATGGAGATGCACTTGACTTGGTGTTCTTTCCTTCCTGCCACTCAAGACTCAAAGTCCTGGGAAAGCGAGAATCTGATTGGCTGGGTTCTGGTTGTAGACTTACCCCACCGGCTAGAGGAGGGCACACCTTGACTGACAGTCCTCTCCAGACTTCACCCAAGAGGAAACCAGGCATCTGTTACCAAAAGAGCAGCCAAAAAAGGTCCATTACATCTGGCACCTCAGAGGGTTGTATAGATTATTCCTCAGTATCATCATTTCATAGTAACACTTAGTCATTTATAGAGTGCCAGGTACTATTCAAAGCATGTTACATACATTAGCGAATTTCACTCATACTTTAAGGCTATGAGGCAGGAACTGAGGTAGGTAGTGAGCTAGGAAAGTGCAACACAGAGAAGGCATGTAGCAACTAACGTCTCCATTCCGCTTTTGTAGGTTCCAAAGGTCATTTACACCTGTTGTCTAATTTGCTCCTGATAATCACCTGTAAGTAAGATGAGGCATTTTTACAGGTAAGGAAAGTGAGAGGGCTTATGCTCTGGAGTTACACAGTAGGTGGAGGAGTCCTTGGATTCATATATTCACTCGCCCATTCACCATCCATTCGTTCATTCATCCCTCCGTTTACTCATTCATCCATCCATTGGCTCCTTCTTTCATCAAACAGCAAGCGGCTCTCAGGGGTCAGGACTGTGCTAGGTTCTGGGAACTCCTTGGTTGACAAGCCTCAGTTTTGTTTTGTTTTGTTTTGTTTTTCTCTCCAGGAGTTCACCAATTCCAGGGCAGAGCATTTGGGGCAGTGGCCAGAGGAGTCTAGAGCATGAGCAAGCCCGGAAAAAACAAAACAAACCAAACAAAAAACAAAACGAAGCGGCTCGTGTTAAGGAGTTTGGATTTTTGTCTTGAGGGCAACGACAGAAGGATTTTAAGCTGGGAACTTGTGTCTTATGAGGACAACTCTGACTGCCAGTATGAAGAATGGGCTGGAGAGAGAAGAATGGCGGAAGGGAGAAAATTTTAGGGTGATTCAGGTGAAAAAGCATGGCTGCCTGGATTAGGAGGTTGGCACTGGTGATGGAAGGAAGTGAACAGAGTTGACAGTTAAAAAAGTGGAATTGACAGGGCTTGCTGGTTGGCTGACGGTGGAGGGTGAGGGAAGGTTTTAGGATGAGGGCAGGGTTTCTGACTTGGGCAACTAGGTGAGGTGCGGCACTCTACATTGTGGGTAAAGGCTAGCTGGGGAGCCATTTGGGTGTGGGACATGAGAGCTCAGTTTTAGACGTGTGGTGTTTGAAGTTCTAGTACAACAGGGACAGGGAGGGATATCGACGTGTGTGGACCTTTTGCCTCCAGGTCCTGTGATCTACCCAGAATGCCTTGCTAAGTGAGAGCCTCCGTCTGTAAAGACCACTCAGAAACCCAGAGACTGCCAGATAAACTTGGAAATCCCCTACTTCATCCCCTTCACATCTCAGATGAGAAAACAGAGGTCAGAGAAAAGCTATTCCTGGAAGTGGTTGGCCGAGCTAAACCCAGAGCACGGGGCTTCCCAGAAGCCCCTTCCCTGCCATCCCATAATACTCCAGTCCAGAGGGCACACACCAAAAACACTTGTGGCTCAATCCAGATTCCAGAAGGGCTCTGTTTGGACTGCAACTAAATCAAACTAATTGTCATCATTAAAAAAAAAAAAAAAAAGATTAAGACATTTCCAGTACAAATCTATATTTAAAAAAAATACCAGAAGATCTGGCAACTTCAGCCTCCTGTGCCTGCATGACAGTGACCAGTGGCGCTGGAGAGCAGCCGCTCCCCTGAAGGGGGGCGTGTCCAGCCTGCTGCAGTCCCCAGTCTTCTCCCCATTACTCAGAGCGTGTGCTATTTGCCACTTGTCAACAGCCTTCATCTGTAATTTTCTTAAGGAGGAAAGTGATGTGTTTTTTGTGACATGACCAAAATGTCTCTTGTCTGTCCCCAGCTGGCTTCATTTCCCTGGCCTCTGAAAGCATTTGAGTTATGACCCTTCCCCTTCCCCTCTGTGAACCACACGTCCCTCTTTTGTAAAGTGAGGCCCTTGAATATGACAATTCCAAGGCCCTCCACGTCGGCACTTCGGAAACGCGTTCTGCTATTGACAATGCATAATTGTTCTGCAGGTGGTTTTTGAGGGATTGCTCAACCTTGACTCTTTGGTCCTTGAATTATGATTTATCTAAGCCCTCGGAAGAAAAATGCCTTTTGTTTTGGGAGTTTATCCTTCATCTTTTGATTTTGAAAAAAAAAAATGAGTACTTCAAACAATGCAGCATAGCTTTTGTTGCTAGGAAGACAGCAGCACCAGAGGCTGCCTGGAGACAGGGCCAGCAGAAAACTCTTGTCTCCCTGCCCTGCCCTGCCCTCCTCTCCCCTCCCCTATTCTCCCCTTCCCCTTTCTCCCCTCCCCTTCTCTCTCCCATCCCCTCTCCTTCCTTCCCTTCCTATCTCTCCCCTCCCTTCCCTTCCCTTCCCCTCTCCTCTCCTCCTCTCCTCTCCCTGCTCCTCCCCTCCCCCTCCCTTGCCCTCCCCTTCTCACCCCTCCTCACCCCTTCTTTCCCTTCCTTTCCTTTCCCTTCCCATCATCCCTCCCTCCCTGTCTTCTCTCTCTCTCTCTCTCTCTCTTTGGAGCAAAGATGTCAAAATCAATAATCTCTTCTGAAAAGATCAGTCTTATCACCAATAGAGTTTAGGTTTTCCTGAATCCAAAAGGTTATTGCTAAAGAACCACCCCTCCCCAGCCAAACGATTAAATACTCAGTGAAATGAACTCTTGAGTTTTAATTCTGGCTCTGCCATTAGACAGTCGTTTCACCTTGGGTAAGAAATTTATTTTTCTCTGGGCTTCAGTTTCCCCACCTATAAAATGGAAGGTTGGAGGAAATGCTTGAACGCTCTTGCCTTTCCTTATAGCGCTAACATCATAGGAGACCGCCAGAGATTTAGAGAATAAGGCAGCACCAGCAGGTCTCTGTGACTCTCCTTCAGGGTCAGCAAGACCCTGATACCTCTTCACTTTGAAGCCATAATACTCAGCAGTAGGTCTTTGACTTGCTCCTCTCTGACTCTCTGGGCATTTAATCGGTGGTAAAGGAAGGATTTCTAGCCACCCTCCTCCGTAGATGTAATGTGCCCCTGATATCTGTCTTGCTAGGTAATCTTACTTGTAGCATCGTTCCTTTGTTGTAGGACCTAAATATCTGTGATTATTTAATTCCTCAAGTCCGGTGTCACCCTAAGACTCTGCAGGTCCCCAGCCAGAGATGACGGAGATGATTTAAGCAACAAGTGCGCCCCCTGGTGACCTATGTAAAAATTGCAGAAAGGCTCATGCGTTCAACAAATACTGAATTTAGAATCTTGCCTCTGCCTAACCCTCAAGGTAAGATTTTTAAAAAGGGCATAAATGTCCTGTAAAGCAATATACGGCCTAAAAATAGAATAGTGACTGTTTCTGAAGGTTGTATGTCCACTCCCAGAGACAACTTTTGCCCATTTGACGTATCCACCAGTTGGGGTAGCCGATGTGTTGAGATCCACTCTGCTATCCTCCAGTTACGCCTGTTTCTCAGTGCAACGGTGGGATTGGTTATTCTAGGACATAATCTCTCTCCGTTGTTGCAGGTGTAGAAACACATGTGGCAGGAGTCCTTCTGTTTTGTTTTTTTTTTTTAATTTTTTTTGTGTTTATTTATTTTTGAGAGAGAGAGAGAGAGAAAGCGACAGAGCATGAGCAGGGGAGGGGCAGAGAAAGAGAGAGGCAAAGAATCCAAAGCAGGATCCGGGCTCCAAGCTGTCAGCACAGAGCATGACATGAGACTCGAACCCACGAATGGTGAGCTCATGACCTGAGCGGAAGTCGGACGCGTAACCGACTGAGCCACCCAGTTGCCCCGCAAGAGTCCTTCTTAGGACTGCTAGAAAAGGGTAGGGATAAGGTTAGATTCACTTATTCAAATGATCAAATACTTATTGTGTACCTACTATGTTCCAGAAACTTCCTAAGTGACAGGTGTACAAGTTGCGAACAAAACAAAGTCCTTCTTTTATGAGCTTACATTTTATTGGGTAAGGGGTGGGGAGAAAACAAGCCCCAATACTCCTATCTAATCAGAGATTCTCTGAGATTCACCAATTCCAAGTAATGGTAATCTGGTTTGGCAAAAATTTCTAACAGTGATTTGGCCAGGGACTCAGGGCCCTAAGGAGATTTAGTATATCCGGTTGAGAGCAATTGAGGCCTCAGGGCATCGTTCTGACAGACAGAAGCCCTACCCTTGGAAGTTATTCTGGGTCCTGAAAGTAGAACCTGAGGGAGGCTGGTTCAAGGTCTTCATTTTCCTAGTTATATGAGAAGAGGAGAGAGAGAGGAAGGTATACAGACATCAGGAGCTGCATATATTCACAAATCACCAGATCTGGAAGACCAACTTAGAGATGATCTCTTATAATATCCCCACTTTAGAGACAGAGATCCAGAGAGAAGTACTTTGCCTGAAATCACAATTGATGATCATTAGCACAGTGGAATTAAAAATTGAATTTATATGTATTGATAAGGAGAACAATCGTATTACAAATCAGTGTAAATAGTCTGATTCCAATTTTGATTAAAAATTGTATGTGGATGGGACATCTGGGTGGCTCAGTCAGTTAAGCTTCTGACTCTTGATCTCAACTCAGGTCTTTTTTAAAAAAATATTTTATTTATTTATTTATTTATTTATTTATTTATTTATGAGAGAGCACAAGAGCGAGTGAGAGAGGGGCAGAGAGAGATACAGAGAGAGAATCCCAAGCAGACTCCACCCTGTCAGTGCTGAACCTGACATAGGGCTCAAACCTATGAACTGTGAGATCCTGACCTGAGCTGAAATCAAGAGTCAGATGTTCAACCAACTGAGCCACTCAGGCATCCCTTGATTTCAGGTCTTGATCTCAGGGTTGTGAGTTCAACCCAGGCTACACTGGGTGTGAAGCCTGCTTTAAAAAAAAAAAAAAAAAGAAAAAGAAAAAAAATCGTATGCTATATTTTGGAGGTGAGATTGCAAGGGTTTAAAATTTTTTGGCACATATTGATGTACTTTTAAAATATTCTACAGTGAGAGTACACAATTATAAAACAAAAAATAAACATTAGTCAAAACAACTTGTGTTTTCTTTTTATTTTTTTTTAAGTTTATTTATGTATTGGGGGAGGGGGGCAGAGGGAGAGGGAGTGAGAGGATCCCAAGCAGGTTCTGCTCTGTCAGCGCAGAGCGTGATTCAGGACTTGAACCCACAAACCATGGGATCATGACCTGAGCCGACATCAAGAATGGAACGCTCAACAGACTAAGCCACCCAGGTGCCCCAGAACTTGTATTTCCAATGATTCCAGGGAAACAAACCTAAACCCAATAGCAGTGGTGGAATATATATATACATATATTTCTTTCTCTTTCTTTCCATGTTCATGATTCTTCTGCATTTTATTTAACAACTGTTGTAGACATTGCTAGCCTTCCCAATAGGCAGTTCTTCCCTCATTCTGGGCATCCAGCAGCATTCCCTTGCCTTGGGGATTTCCCTGCCTTGGCTCTCGCACTTATCACATTACTAATGCTGCCCAATAGGTTATGATCTGTGTGATCAATGGAAACGGCCAGAGGTTGCCTTAGGGCCACAGCATTTAATCTCCAGTGCAAGTCTCTGTAGCATCAGTGAACCCTAAGCCTCATGTTGAAAGGGAAGTAGTTTAAGATGTAAGTTTCCTGCACTGCTGAGTGGTGGACCTGGAGGACAGTGGCTCTGAAAGTGCCCAGACATGTTGTGGACTTTGTATGAAAAGGAAATAAACTGGGGCACCCGGGTGGCTCAGTCAGGTAAGCGTCTGACGTGGGCTCAGGTCATGATCTCGCAGTTCGTGAGCTCAAGCCCTGCATCTGGCTCTGTGCTGACAGCTCAGAGCCTGGAACCTGCTTTGGTTTCTGTGTCTCTCTCTTTCTCTGCCCTTCCCCTGCTCATGCTGTCTCTCACTGTCTCTCAAAGATAAATAAGCGTTAAAAAAAATTTTTTTTTAAAGAAAAGGAAATAAACTTCTTCTGTGTTACATCAGTGAGATTCTGGTGATGTTTATTACCACAGCGTTACCTAGTCTGTAAGGACCAAATACAGTAACGCATACCAATGTATATAGTAAAAAGAACCATTAGCATTTTGTAAAATGTAATCAATGAAATGTACAATATTTAGAAATTTTTATGTCACATTTCACACTAAATTATATGTGTAGTGAATAATCATCCTGCGTTTGATTTAAAATCAAGGTCAGTTTTTGTTTCCATTAAGGAATATTGATGTGTAATGACCAGTTAACTGAATTACAGACTTGTACTATTGGGAGAGGCCTCAAAGTTTCATCTTGCACATCCTACAAGTGCATACAGAGGTATATCAAAACCATCCGCTACAGATCAGTACAAATGAACTGTTTGAATTAATGGACTCCAAAACCTTAATAACCAGTCCTGCCAGGAGACCTTCATGAAAACTGAGACTTTGCAGTTACACTTCTGGAGTTTTGGTTAAGGAGGCCTCGTACAGGACCCAGGCGACGGCATTTGAAGAAATCTGCCATGTGATTTCAATCCCAGGTCTGGGAATCGCTGGTCAAGAGGATGACTTCAAATCGCACTTGTGATTACTTCAGTTTAGATTTCGTTTCGGTTTTGTGCCCACGTTGAAACTGAACTCACCTTTGCAATCTCAGGTCAGGGTCTCCAGAAGCGGGGATTCCTGTGCACATGATTCGTGAAGTTGTGCATTCTGGAGGAACCTGTAAGGAAACGAGGAAAGTCAGGGAAGAAGAAGAAGCTGCCCCAGAGTATGATGTCAGCAAAGGTTGTCATCATCTTCTTGCAGGGAGCTCTGGCGTATAAATGGCACCACACAGTGGTCCCACTTTGAGCCAAGGGATCTGGGCTTCTGTACGCCCCCAACAATGGGCGATCATTAGTCATAGGCAGCCTGCACCAGGGGTAACGTAAACTGTGACATGCATTCAGTCGGCCAAGGATAACTGGCTGGTGGAGTAGCAAGTGTGAGCTGTTAGCGGGAATTCAGTTGGCAGCTGGGGGGTAAGTATAGCAAACTGGGAAACGGGATCCCAGGGGCGCCAACGGCGTCTGCTTTTGCCCAGCCAGCCCCAGCACCACTTAGAGGCACTTGCTTCTCTCCACCTTGTCTCAGCTTCTCAGGATTCTGGATGGCCACAAGCTGTCATGAAAGTTGCAGGATATAAGATGACTTTCAAGCCCCCAGCTCTGGGGCTGGCCCCAAGGCTACACAAATACTTCTCATCGCCTTTCTGTACCACCCGTGGCAGATTCTCTTTACCTCTGTTGGCATTTCTCTTTTTCAAGTTTACTTATTTATTTTGAGTGGGGAAGGGGCAGAGAGAGAAGGGGAGAGAGAATCCCAAGCAGGATTCTCCCCACAGCTCCGCGTTCAGCGTGGAGCCCAACATGGGGCTTGATCCCGCTACTGTGAGATCACAACCTGAGTCACAATCGAGAGTCGGCCGCTTAACTGACCGAGCCACCCAGGTGCCCCTCTTTTAGCATTTCTGTCGGTCCAGGTGGCTTGACTGGTGGAGTCACTTAGACACTCCGGGTCTGAACCTCTTTTTATCATGCTCTTATTAGGCCATGGTTACTACCTTTTGCCCATTTACAGTTAAACTTGGCACAGGAGTAAGAAGGGACACTCCAGTGGCAAACATATTCCTTTCTACCCCCAGTATGTGGTAGCAACCCTACCTCCTCATAATAAAGACCAGTTACTCCTGGGAATATGATGGTGTCTTTCTCTGGCTGGTGGTGTGCTGGCACAAAGAACTCAAAATGTCTAGGAGGCAGCCATAATTTTAAGTTCAAAGAGACTCTTACTCGGTTCCCTGGTATAAGCATGCTCCCTCTGGGGACCTCTAGATTTCCAGAGTCCAGAACTGTAGATAGGGGAGGCACCAATTCCTTAAGTGGGTCACTGGGAGTAAAGGTAAGGGGGACCACTCTCACTTCGATATCCTCATTCCTGGACCCAAGTATTCTACCCACGGAGGACATTCCGCCTATAGCGGCCATTGGTTTGAAAATATGTGACTCTTCAGCTGCAACTTTAAGAGGCCAATTCACCAGTATCAGGTTGGCCACTCTGGGATAATGCGATGTGTGATAAGGGCAGGGGATTCCACGCGCCCACTGCTTTTTTCTTTGGTCATTGATAGGGTTCCTTGGTCCAAAGCAATGTTATCTGTATTTTCATGCCGGTAAATGAGATGCTCTGCAGGGATGGGACTGGAGCGAGGCAAGAGGGGTGCCTAGGATGCGAACTTTAGGATATCACTCCCTCCTTTGTACTCCAGATGCTTCACTTGCCTCACCTTGGTCCTGGCCCTGACTCTGTGAGTCCTTGAATATCGGCGCAGGTGGAGGCAGGAAAGGCAAACTGAAATGCGTAGAATACGCGTCAATCCTAGTCACGATGAATTGCTGCCATTTCCAGGATGGAAGCTTCCAGTTACAGCCCACATGTCAACAGGTTGCTTGTTGGCCTCCTTGGGGGGCAGGAGTTTTGGAGTTTCGGTCTTTGTTGCTGACAGATTGGACATCAGAAGCAGCGGTAGCCAGATCAACCTTGGTGAGAGGGATGTGGTGCTGCCACGGCCCAGGCGTAACCTGCAACTCTGTCACCATGGCTGTTCCACTCATGATCCCATTTCAGCAACACTCAGGTGGCCAAGGACAGAGGCTGGCAGGCATCTGTCTAATGGATCCCGTCCACTTGGTTATTTCATGCATCTTCTGCAGCGGGTGCCCTCTGGTGGGCATTAACATGTGATACAAAGTATACAGTTCCGGGGCTTTTAGTATATTCACAGTTGGGCAGATATCACCACAGTCCAATTTTAATATTTTTCTTTTAGCGTTTTTATTTTTGAGAGGGAGAGAGAGACAGAACGTGAGTGGGAGAAGGGCAGAGAGAGAGAGACAGAGACAGACAGAATCCGAAACAGACTCCAGGCTCTGAACTGTCAGCACGGAGTCACAGAGAGCACAAAGCAGGGCTCCAACCCACGGACCACGAGATCATGTCCTGAGCCAAAGTCGGATGCTTCACCGACTGAGCCCCCTGGGCGCCCCAGCCACAATCCAGTTTTAGAACATTTCATGGCCCCAGAAAGAAACTCTGTACTTTTAGCAGCTAGTCCCCATTTCTGCCCCTCTCCCTTTCCCTTCACCCCAGCCCCAGGCAGCCACTTGTCTACTTTCTGTCTCTATGGATTCGTCTCTTCTGGGTATTTCACATAAACGGAATCACATAATACGTGGTCTCTTATGACTGGTTTCTTTCACTGAATGTAATGTTTTCAAGGTTCATCCACGCCGTAGCATGTTTTAGTACCTCCTTGTTTTTATTGCCAAATGATAGGCCATTGTATGGGTATACATTTTGTTTGCCCACTCATCAACTGACGCGGGTTTAGGTTGTTTCCACCTTTTCACTATTAGGAATAACGCTGCGGTGAATGTTTGTGCACGTGTTTGAGTAGACATGTATTTTCCTTTCTTTTGGGTATATTCCTAAGAGTGGAATTGCTGGGTCAGACGGTACCGTTATGTTTAGCATTTGGAGGAACTGCCAAACTTTTCCACGGTGGCTGCACTCTCTTACATTCCCTCCAGCAATGCATGAGTGTTCCTCTTTTCCTGCCACAGATACGTCTAGTACCGTGGGGTCTGTGGGCCCTACGGCCCAAGTGACAGGGTTACACATACTGCAGATTGAAATCACTACGGGGCCCTTTCTGGCTTTGGGTTACCCTCAACACTGGCATCCTTCCACATCACCGTGGGGCAGCGCGGTATCCCCCAGTGCGAAATGTGCTACTTCCAAAACCCAAAGAGGCTTAGCCAGCCTTGCGCTTCTTTCGTGGGGGCAGGAGGTGTAAGGTACAGTATCTTGTCTTTGACTTTGAAGGGGGTGTTCCAGCATGCCTAAAACTACCAAACCCTGAAAACTTCACGGATAAGGCAGGCAGGGCCCTGAATTTTTAAATATTTATCTCCTAGATATCCAGAGTACTTGTCACTTCTTGACCAGCAGGTCAAATTAATATGATGGCATCAATATAATGGACCAATACGGTATTTTCTGGAATGCCCAGGTGGCTCATGTCTCTTCTGAATATTTTGCGACAGAGAGTGTAAGTGTCGTATATACTCTTGTGCATCCTCCCTGAAACAAATTTCTTCTGGTCCTCCTTCCTGATGGGTATTAAAAATAACGCCTTTGCCAGGTCAAAAGCAATGCCATATACCAGAGACCACGTGACTGTTCTGGTAGAGACAGCAAACGTAGCATGGCATCTGCCCTTGGCACGGCTAGTTGGTGGATGTCAGTGTCCAATGTTGTCCGCCATATTCATCTCCTTTGTACAGGGGCCAGACTAGTGGACTAAATGCATCATTTAAGTATTTAAAAAGTTTTTTTTTTAATGTTTATGTATTTTTGAGAGAGAGAGAGAGAGAGAGCGAGCAGGGGAGGGGCAGAGAGAGAGGGAGACACAGAATCTGAAGCAGGCTCCAGGCTCTGAGCTGTGAGCACAGAGCCCGACGTGGGGCTCGAACTCAAGAACCATGAGATCATGACCTGAGCCGAAGTCAGAGGCCCAGTCGACTGAGCCACCCAGGCTCCCCTGCCTCATTTAAGTATTTGAAGGGAATACCATTCTCTGCCATTTCCCCCGGATTGCAGCTTTTAAAAATTTTATTCTTTTGGCTAGTAAAGGTATAGTTTCAGGGACTTCTGAAACTATATGATCTTTCATTCACAATAGCTTTTACTCCATAGGTTAAGGAACCAGCATGGGGCTTTTGCTAACTGCTAAGGAAGACCATTCCAGTTATATATATATATATATATATATATATATATATATATATATTTATATATTTATATTTAAGAGCTGGAGAGATGACCACCAGCTGGTCTGTGAACTCTGTGAGTTCACGGTGAGACAGACCTGGCTTAGCATTCCATTTATTACTTGACTCCCATGTGCTACTTCTCTAACAGGGGACAAGCGTGGCACTTCGGTTCCCTGGGTTTCTGGGTCAACTCAGACTCTGTACATAATAGCCCTCAAAAGATCCAGGCATTCTCCTCTACCCAGACATTGTACTATCCCCAGTACTGACAGTTAGTCAACTACTTTGGAAGGACTGGAGGAATCACTACTCTACATACTTAACTGTGGTATTTCACTTCCCCAAGGGGACTCAGCCTTTCTTTCTTTAAAAAAAAAAAAATTAAGGGGCGCCTGGGTGGCGCAGTCGGTTAAGCGTCCGACTTCAGCCAGGTCACGATCCCGCGGTCCGTGGGTTCGAGCCCCGCTTCGGGCTCTGGGCTGATGGCTCAGAGCCTGGAGCCTGTTTCCGATTCTGTGTCTCCCTCTCTCTCTGCCCCTCCCCCGTTCATGCTCTGTCTCTCTCTCTGTCCCAAAAATAAATAAAAAACGTTGAAAAAAAATTAAGATATGGCTTTTTACAGAGGTTTTATATTTTGAAACAATTTCAAGCTTACCAAAAAGTTGCAAGAATAGCACAAAGAAATCTTGTATACCCTCTCCCAGAAACCCCATTCAGGTTTCATCAGCAATGTCCTTTCTAGGGGTGCTTGGGTGGCTCAGTCGGTTGAGCGTCTGACTTCAGCTTGGGTCATGATCTTGCAGTTTGTGGGTTCGAGCCCTGCATCGGGCTTTGTGCTGACAGCTTGGAGCCTGCCCTGGATTCTGTGTCTCCCTCTCTTTCTGTTCCTCCCGAGTTTGCACTCTGTCTCTCTCTCTCTCTTTCAAAAAATGAATAAACATTGAAAAAAAAAAAGAATGTCCTTTTTTGGGTCACCTGGGTGGCTCAGTGAATTAAGCATCTGCCTCTTTTTTTAAAAATTTAGTTTTAGAGAGAGAGAGAGAGAGAGAGCACACCAGTGCACAAGCAGGGGAGAGTCGAGGGAGAGAGAGAGAGAATCTTAAGCAGGCTCCATGCTCAGCGAGGAGTCAGATGCAGGGACTCGATCCCATGACCCTGGGATCATGACCTGAGCCGAAATCAAGAGTTGGGCACTTAACCCACTGAACCCCTCAGGTACCCCATGCATCTGAGTTGATTTTGGCTCAGGTCATGATCTCACAGTCGTGGGATCGAGTCCTGCATTGGGCTCAGCACTGAGCATGGAGCCTGCTTAAGATTCTCTCTCTTCCTCTCCCTTTCTCTCTCTCTCTCTCTCAAAAATTTTTAAAAATTTTTTAATGTTCATTTATTTTTGAGAGAGGGAGAGAGAGTGTGAGTGGGGGAAGGACAGAGAGAGAGGGAGACGCTGAATCGGAAGCAGGCTCCAGGCTCCGAGCTGTCAGTGCAGAGCCCAATGCGGGGCTCAAACTCACAGACCATGAGATCATGACCTGAGCTGAAGTTGGTCAGCTTAACTGACTGAGCCACCCAGGCGCTCCCCAAAAAATATTAAAAAAAAAAAAAATAAAGAATGTCCTTTTTAGCCTCCAATCCAGGATCACATGTCACGTCTCTGTGGTCTCCTTCAGTCTGCAGCTTTTATGACTTCTACATGTTTTTGAAGATCACAGGTGAGTCATTTCGTAGAATATTCCTCAACATGGTTGTGTCCACTATTTCCTCATGATTAGCCCCGGGTTATGCATTTTGGTCAGAATACCACGGAAGCAATGCTGTATCCTTCTCGTTGCAATCCGGCATGATGTGGATTTGTCCTATGAATGGTGGTATTAATTTGATCACTTGATCGAGATGGTGTGTGCCATGTTTCTCCATTTACAGTTACTTCTTTTTCCCTTTGTAAATAGCATGGATTTTGTAAGGAAATACTTTAAGGTTATACTAAATCCCATTCCTCATTCCATTTGAATCCTCTAGTTTTAGCATCCATTGAGATTTCTTGCCTTAACTAATTATTACTCCAATGGCTGCCAAATGTTGATTTCCATCTATCTTTTTTCAGTTGGCATTCTACTATAAGGAAACACTTTTTCTGTTTCCCATTTTTTTTTCACTTCTATGTCTTTGTCATTGTGGACTCACTGATGCCTACTGTTTATTGAGTTATAATCTGGTACTATCAGCACTTATTTTGAAGCTCATATTGTTCCAGATTTTTCCTGCGTGAGTCCCCATAACCTGATTTCTGTGTCTGTTTTATATGTCTCCGTCATTCTTTGAGTGCTTCCTTACTTCCTAGAATAATACGACTTTTCCAAGGTCATCTTTGTTTTCTTCCTGCCTCAGTCCTGGGATCAACCATTTTTTTAAGTAGACTTACTTCCTTTAAATGGAGAATGGCATTTAGAAACTAAAATCTATTGGAGTATTGCTGTTTCCAGCCCCCACATCCTGCCACCACTTGGCAGACCTAGGATGTATGTATGTGTGTATGTGTGCATATACATAGAGATAAGTATAGATATTTCTGTATCTACATATGTGTATATATATGTATAGTGATATTATTAGCAATATATTAGCTTACAATAGCTTACACCTACACCTCCAATTCCAATGCAACACCAACCCAAGTTTGCCTTTTCTAACTATGAGAAATCTGACTCCCTTTATGCCCAATATATTTATTTGCTGAATCCCCCCTCATATAACTGATAATCTGACCACGCTGGGCCAGCATTCTGCTTGGACCACCTCCTCATGCAGGCCCTGATTTTGCCCTGCTGGTCTGCCTCACCCCTCTGCTCTGATGTCCTCCTAGCATGGGCTTGTCAAGCTCCTTTTCAATTGGTGGGCTCTGGGTCTGAGACCTGGCTTAGGTCTGAAAACTGGATAAAGCATCATGACAATCTGTTGAGGTGGCTGACCTCAACCTTCTGCTCATTCACTCTTGATTTCTTTTTATTATGTATATTAAGTGATATACATATCACTTTGATATCTTTGATGCCCGCAAATATTTATTGCCCCAAGGAATACCGTGCTCCACTTTCCATCTCCATAGATTCCTTCAGGTCAGGCACCCCCCTGGCTGCTACTCTGATGTTGCTGCCCGTTATGGTTGATTTAGGTCATCTTGTCATTGATGATTAATGCTGCCATCTGGCCTCTACTACTCCAGAATCCTATCATCCCTTTTGAAACCAGAGAGCCCAGCTTTGTAACAGCATCTCCTACTGCCAGTTCCAGCTTGCAGAGGACAGCCACCATGGGGCTTCTCAACCGTGCTGACACTCCCCTCATCATTCATTCCTTTTCACCTTGGTAGAGGTAGCATCCTCTGGGCTGTTCTGAGGAGCGGAGCCTGAACTGGGGATTCTTGCACAAGTGATTAGATAATGGAGTGTCCTCACAAAAAAACCATGAAAGAATGGGGGAAGCAGAATGAAGAAAAGGGCAGAGCTGAGCATGGAAATGGTTGCATGTAAAGTCAAGTCTCTGACACAAAAACAGACACTCAGATCAATGGAACAGAATAGAGAACCCAGAAATGGACCCACAAATCTATGGCCAACTAAACTTTGACAAAGCAGGAAAGAATATCTAATGGAATAAAGACAGTCTCTTCAGCAAGTGGCGCTGGGAAAACTGGACAGCGACATGCAGAAGAATGAACCCGGACCACTTTCTTACATCATACACAAAAATAAACTCAAAATGGATGAAAGACCTCAATGTAAGACAGGAAGCCATCAAAATCCTCAAGGAGAAAGCAGGCAAAAACCTCTTTGATCTTGGCTGCAGCAACTTCTTCCTCAACCTGTCTCCGGAGGCAAGGGAAACAAAAGCAAAAATGAACTATTGGGACCTCATCAAAATAAAAAGCTTCCGCACAGCGAAGGAAACAATCAGCAACTGACGGAATGGGAGAAGATATTTGCAAACGATATATCAGACAAAGGGTTAGTATCCAAAATCTATAAAGAACTGATCAAACTCAACACCCAAAAAACAAATAACCCAGTGAACAAATGGGCAAAAGACATGAATAGACAATTCTCCAAAGAAGACATCCAGATGTCCAACAAACACATGAAAAAATGCTCAACATCACTCATCGTCAGGGAAATACACATCAAAACCACAATGAGATACCACCTCACACCCGTCCGAATGGCTAACATGAACAACTCAGGCAACAACAGATGTTGGCGAGGATGCGGAGAAAGAGGATCTCTTTTGTCCTGCTGGTGGGAATGCAAGCTGGTGCAGCCACTCTGGAAAACAGGATGGAGGTTCCTCAAAAAATTAAAAATAGAACTACCCTATGACGCAGCAATTGCACTACTAGGTATTTATCCAAGAGATACAGGTATGCTGTTTCGAAGGGACACATGCACCCCCATGTTTATAGCAGCACTATCAACAATAGCCAAAGTATGGAAAGAGCCCAGATGCCCATCGATGGATGAATGGTTAAAGAAGAAGTGATACACACACACACACACACACACACACACACACACAATGGAGTATTACTCGGCAAGCAAAAAGAATGAAATTTTACCATTTGCAACTACATGGATGGAGCTGGAGGGTATTACTCTAAGAAAAATTAGTCAGGGAAAGACAAATATCATGTGACTTCTCTCATATGAGGTCTTTAAGATACAAAACAGATCAACATAAGGGAAGCAAAAAGAATATAAAAACAGGGAGGGGGACAAAGCATAAGAGACTCTTGAATATGGAGAACAAACAGAGGGTTACTGGAGGGAGTGTGGGAGGGGGGATGGGCTAAAGGAGTAAGGGGCATTAAGGAATCGACTCCTGAAATCATTGTTGCACTATATGCTAACTAATTTGGATGTAAATTAAAAAAATAAAGTTAAAAAAATAATAAAGTCAAGTCTCATCTTGACTTTGAGTAACATGGGGACTGAATCACCTTGAGACAAGAAGGAGAGGCTCTTGTAACTTTGATCCCCCTTGATCAGGCACCTCGGGGTAAGGTGGCTCCATTCACCCAAGGACAAGCCTCAAAGTCGCTGGTCGAGCTATAGCAGTGGCGCCTTCACCAGCTGGTGGATGGACAGATGGAAAAAAACCAACAAAAAGAGTTTCAGGGATCTAGACAGGTCACCAGCAGTGTCTGCTATACCCAGACAGGCCTCAACCATAGGTAATTCTGAATCTGCTTATTTTGTGTCTGCTCCCTCACAGCTGAACATGACTAGAGAATAACATCACTGAATGGTATCACTTTAAAAATGACTGACAGCTTCAGGGCGCCTGGGTGGCTCAGGCAGTTAGGCATCTGACTCTTGATTTCAGCTCAGGTCATGATCCCACTGTCATGAGATTGATCCCCACTTCGGGTTCCACGCTGAGCATGGAGCCCGCTTAAGATATTCTCCCCCTCTCTCTCCCTCTGCCCCTCCCCACCCCTAAAATAAAAATAAATAAGAAGAAAAATGACTGACAGCTTCAAAGAGTCCTTAATGCTGCAGGCAACAATAGTATCTCTCCCCAGTCCATTCATCTCTGTTGTTCCTACATGACTGTTTGGTGACTTCTTCTTTCCTTAAGCCTCTGATACCTTCTCCATCATCTTCATTGTCAGCTGATGACCTTAAGAAGGACAATGGAAACAATCAGAAGAGAAATTCTCCAAAGTTCCAACTCTCTATCTGTCACCTGCCAACATCTTTAACTATGTACCTTCTCGTCCCTTTTGTTACTATAAGTGAACCATCCCTTCCCTGCTGTTACTATAGGTGAACTGTCACTATTCCTACTAAGGCCAACCCCCACGTGGTAGGAGTGGGGGGTTGGAGGGTGCAGCTCCTCCCAGATGGCACTGCTGGTCTACCAGGAGCTACTCTCATCCAAGTGTAAGGACTGTGCGTCCCAGAGCTGGGAGGGAGCAGGGTAAGACATATTTTGACCACTCTCTCCTACTTTCTGATCTCTTGCTGGTGCCTCCCATTGGCTGAACCAAGGAAGCCCGTATGTTATACTCAGTAGTAAGTAGCCTCCTGGGGCACAGGGAAAGGCTGAGAAGGGTGGAGAATCAGTTGGGGTTGGAGCAGGTAGACAATAGCCACCACACGTGCCATCTGTATACTGATGGTTTTCAAATTTGTATCTTCACCATAACCTCCTAATTCCAGACACATATATCTAGTTTCCTGTTGAACCGGCCTATCTATTGCTGCATAGCAAATTACCACTAATTTAGAGGCTTAAAGCGGCACATATTTATTGTCTCAGAGTTTCTGTGGGTCAGGCGTCAGGGCATGGCTCAGCCAGGTCCTCTGCTCAGGAAGAGCTCATGAAGTCGCCACAGAGGCACATGATACCTTTCATATGGGATCATATTTGGCTCCAAGGGTTTCACCTAAAGACTGTGGGTCTGTATGGTAGAGGTTTGCCTGCCAGCAGTAGGAAGAATGTATTGTTCCACGGAGGATGAAACGGAGACCATGGAGAGGAAGAGCCTTGGGAATCAGTTGCCATTTGTTGACAGATAGTATTCTTCAGTCCGGGCTGAATCTGCACACATCAGGACTGTTTTGAGGACCGTAGTGGCCATGACTTTTGGGTAGTTTCAAGTTGTCTTCCTGGGGGAGCATGATTGAAACAATTGACCCTATCTCTATCATACAGTTGTGTTGGTGAAAATTTATAGGGAGGACCCAATGCTGGGCTGTTCTGCCCTTTGCTTATGGAGACCCCCAGAGAGCTGCAAGGAAAAGAAGACACCTCCCTCTGGTGTGACTGCAGTCATTTGGTTGTGGGACAAGTACAGTCATTCTTCACACACTTGCTGTGATGCTGAACTTCAGATTTTCCAGAAGGAGGAGCAGAGAGAAGAAGTCTATGGGCCGACACTTGTTAGAGATACGGGAGTCTCACACACTTGAATGGATAGGTCCCACAGTTTGGTGTAATCCAAAGCCAAATGAATAGGAATTCTTTTTTGGTACCTCTAGCAACTAGAGAAAACAATGTCTAATGAACTTTCTAGGCTCTCTGGCAATTCACATGCTGACTTCGACTTACCCTTCCATCCTCATTTATTACTACTATCCCTCTCCTATTTTCTAGCAGCATCCTCCCAAACCCTGTCCATAAAAGACATAATGGATCCCAGAACCTCGTCACACTAAGTCTGGTTAGAATTGGAGAATTCCTCTGAAGACAGCACTCAACAGACTCTACCAATTAATTGACATTAACCTGAGAGAGGAAACCTGCGCATCATTCAAAGCTTCCTGAGTAATTTTTGTGCCTTTCCTGAAATTACCTCGTGTCTGCCTGTCTGCTTTCCCTGTCATCACGTATTCCTATCAAAAATTTTGTCTAGGGGAGGAGCCAAGATGGCATAACAGCATGGAAGTTTTTAGTGTGTCTCACGTCCATGAAACAAAGCCAGACCAACACTAAACCATCCTGCACACCTAGAAAACTGATCTGAGGATTCACACAACAATCTGCACAACCTGAACCACAGAACTCAGCAGGTGCACGGCGCAGAGAGGTGAACTGGGGGAGAGAGAAGCCGCAGAGGGCAGGGAGCCGCTTTTGAGAGCAGAGAGAGGACGGAGATAAGGGGGTGGGAGGGAGAATACGGGAAAAGCACCTCCCCCCGCAAAAGCAGCTGGAGATAAAGTGGAAAAGTGGAAACAGCTGCAGGGACTGAACTAAAAAGGGAGAAAGGGAGAAAGGAGAGGGTTTAAATTCCATTAAGACTGTAAACAGGGGGAGTGCAGAGTCTGCAACTCTGTAGCTTGATACTGGTGGTGCTCTGGTGGGAAAGGCGAATCCCCAGGAACAGAATGGAGTCCCGCGTTTTTCAGGCCACACAGGGAGAGGCGGTTCCCCTGCTAGGAGGACACCTGGTAAAGGCTGTGTGGCGCCCCCAAAGGCAAGGTCCCAGTGGACCTGGGAGAACAACCACATTCACTGGTGCTGGAACAAGGTCATTAAGGGTGAAGCCTGGTGCCAGATGTATGTTCTGATATTCCATAATCCCTGAAATGCTGCTGCTACACTATGTCGTGAACTTTTTCTGGGGCGGGCTGGCACCTGGCCGCAGTCTCTGGGCATCGGCAGCAGCACAGACCCGCAAACATTCCAGGGGGCTGCCGGCACCCGGCCAATGCTCGGTCAGACCCTCCTCAGAGGGGCAGAACAGGTCAAAGACGCAGTCCCTCAGAAGTAAGGGGTCGGGAAAAACAGCTGCATCAGAGACAAAACTCAGGAGGGAGGTGCTGCCTGGGGCTTGGTCACGGACTGTATAAAAGGAGGGGGTGAACGGAAGCCGAAGACAAAGGACCAGTGCGCGATTGCTGATCCGGGAGAACAGAGTTCTGATATTAGAGATTGGGTACCTGGGTTATGCCATTTTCACCGGTCCCGCACATGCGCATACGCACCTACAAGCTCCACAACAATCCACCCCAGTAGGCTAGCAGCACCATCTAGTGGAGAGAGGAGCCGTTGCACTGAGCCCCGCCCACCTGGGCCAACCTCGCTCTTCAGGAACACAAGTCTCACCGCCTGCTTAGTTTATGGACTATAAAGCGCTTCATAGTTTGACTTCTAGGGGAAAACAAAGTAATTTCAGTCGTATTTCAGTCTGTTCACCAGTCCATCTCTTCACTTTTCTTTCTCTCTTTTTTCTTTTTCTTTTTTCTCTTTTTCTTTTCTTTTTCTTGAATACAGAAAGAGAAAAAATTCATTTTTATTTTCAATTTTTATTAAGAATATTTTTAATTTTTTTCTACTATATTTTTTACTTTTGTGTAAATTTTTTCAAATTCTATATTACTTCCATAATTTCATTTTAGTCTACTTCAGTGTATTCATTTTTCAAATTTTCAAACAATTTCCTTTTTTTCTTTCCCTTTTTTCTCCAATATATCAAGCCCCTTTCTACACCCAGGCCAAAACACACCTAGGATCTAGCATCATTTATTAGATTTTGTGTGAGTGTGTGTGTTTGTGTGTGTGTTTAATTTTTTAATTTTAATTTTAATTTTTTTATTTTAATTTTTTTACCTCATTAATTCCTTTTCTCCCTTCAAGATGACAAAGTGAAGGAATTCACCCCAAAAGAAAGAGCAGGATGACAGCCAGGGACTTAACCAACACAGATACAAGCAAGATGTCTAAACCAGAATTTAGAATCACGACAATAAGAATACTAGCTGGAGTCGAAAATACATTAGAATCCCTTTCTGCAGAGATAAAGAAGTAAAAGCTAGTCAGGGTGAAATAAAAAATGTTGTAACCGAGCTGCAATCTCAAATGGATGCCACAGCAGCAAGGATGGATGAGACATCACAGAAAATCAGTGATATAGAGGAAAACTTATGGAGAATAATGAAGCAGAGAAAAAGAGGGAGATTAAGGCAAAAGAGCACAATTTAAGAATTAGAGAAATCAGTGACTCATTAAAAAGGAACAACATCAGAAACATAGTGGGCCCAGAAGAGGAAGAGAGAGAAATAGGGGTAGAAGGGTTATGTGAGCAAATCATAGTGGAAAGCTTTCCTAACCTGGGGAAAGACACAGACATCAAAATCCAGGAAACACAGGACTACCATTAGATTCAACAAATACTGACCATCAACAAGGCATATCATAGTCAAATTCACAAAATACTCAGGCAAGGAGAGAATCATGAAAGCAGCAAGGGAAAAAAAATCCGTAACCTGCAAGGGAAGACAGATCAGATTTGCAGCAGACCTATCCACAGAAACTTGGCAGGCAGAAAGGAGTGGCAGGATATATTCAATGTGTTGAATCAGAAAAATATGCAGCCAAGAACTCTTTATCCAGCAAGGCTGGCATTCAAAATAGAAGGAGAGAGAAAAAGATGCCCAGACAAACAAAAATTAAAGGAGTTTGTGACCACTAAACCAGCCCTGCAAGAAATTTTAAGGGGGACTCTCTGAGGGGAGAAAAAATGAAAAAAAAAACCATACAAATAAAGACCAAAAGCAACAGAGACTAGAAAGGACCAGAGAACACCCCAGAAACTCCAACTCTACAAGCAGCATAATGGCAATAAATTCATATCTTTCAGTACTCACTCTAAATGTCAATGGACTAACTGCTCCAATAAAAAGACATTGGGTAACAGAATGGATAAGAAAATAAGATCAATCTATATGCTGTTTACAAGAGATCCACTTTAGACCTAAAGACACCTTCAGACTGAAAGAAAGGGGATGGAGAACAATCTATCATGCTAATGGTCAACAAAAGAAAACCGAAGTAGCCATACTTATATCAGACAATCTAGACTTTAAAATAAAGACTGTATCAAGAGATGAAGAAGGGCATTATATCATAAGTAAGGGGTCTATCCACCAAGAAGACCTAACAGTTATAAACATTTATGAGCCAAATGTGGAAGCACCCAAATATATAAATCAGTTAATCACAAACATAAAGAAACTCATCGATAGTAATACCATAATAGTAGGGGACTTCAACACCCCACTCACAGCAATGGACAGATCATCTAATCAAAAAATCAACAAGGAAACAATGGCTTTGAATGACACACTGGACCAGATGGACTTAGCAGATATATTCAGAACATTTCATCTGAAAGCAGAGGAATATACTTTCTTCTCCAGTGCACATGGAACGTTCTGAAGAATAGACCACATACTGGGACACAAATCAGCCCTCAACAAGCACAAAAAGATCAAGGTTATACCATGCATATTTTCAGACCACAATGCTATGAAACTTGAAATCAACCACAAGAAAAAATTTGGAAAGGTAACAAATACTTGGAGACTAAAGAACATCCTACTAAAGAATGAATGGTTTAAGCAAGGAGTTAAAGAGGAAATTAAAAAGTTCATGGAAGCCAATGAAAATGATAATACCACAACCCAAAACCTCTGGGACGTGGGAAAGGCAGTCATAAGAGGAAAGTATATAGCAATCCAGGCCTTCCTAAAGAAGGAAGAAAGATCTCAGATACACAACCTAACCTTATGCCTTAAAGAGCTGGAAAAAGAACAGCAAATAAAACCCCAAACCAGCAGAAGACAGGAAATAATAAGGATTAGAGCAGAAATTAATGCTATCAAAACCCCAAAAACAGGAGAACAGATCAATGAAACCAGAAGCTGGTTCTTTGAAAGAATTAACAAAATTGATAAACCACTAGCCAGTTTGATCAACAAGAAAAAGGAAATAAATAAAATCAAGAATGGAAGAGGAGAGATCACAACCAACACAGCAGAAATAAAAACAATAATAAGAGAATATTATGAGCAATTATATGCCAATAAAATGGGCAATCTGGAAGAAATGGACAAATTCCTAGAAATATATACACTACCAAAACTGAAACAGGAAGAAATAGAAAATTTGAACAGACCCATAACCAGCAAAGAAATTGAATTAGTAATCAAAAATTTGTCTCCCCCAAAACAAGAGTCCAGGGCCAGATGGCTTTCCAGGGGAATTGTACCAAACACTTAAGGAAGAGTTCACACCTATCCTCTTGAAGCTGTTCCAAAAAATAGAAATGGAAGGAAAACTTCCCAACTCTTTCTATTAAGCCAGCATTACCTTGATTCCAAAACCAGAGACCCCACTAAAAAGGAGAACTATAGACCAATTTCCCTGATGAACATGGATGCAAAAATTCTCAACAAGGTATTAGCCAACCGGATCCAGCAATACATTAAAAAAATTATCCCACGACCAAGTGGGATTTATACCTGGGATGCAGGACTCATTCAATATCTGCAAAACAATCAATGTGGGTCATCACATCAATAAAAAGAAAGAACAGGAACCATCTGATCCTCTCAATAGATGCAAAGAAAACATTTGACAAAATACAGCATCCTTTCTTGATAAAAACCCTCAAGAAAGTAGGGGTAGAAGGAGCATACTTCATGATCATAAAAGCCATATATGAAAGACCCAATGCTAATATCATCTTCAATGGGGAAAAACTGAGAGCTTTTCCCCTAAGGTCAGGAACAAGACTTGGGTGTCCACTCTCGCCTCTGTTATTCAACATAGTATTGGAAGTCTTAGCCTTTGCAATCAGACAACACCAAGAAATAAAAGGCATCCAAATCATCCAGGAGGAGGTCAAACTTTCACTCTTCGCAGATGACATGATACTCTATATGGAAAACCCTAAAGATTCCACCAAAAAAACTGCTAGAATTGATTAATGAATTTGGCAAAGTTGCAGGATATAAAATCAATGCACAGAAATCGGTTGCATTCCTATACACCAACAATGAAGCGACAGAAAGAGAAATCAAGGAATCGATCCCATTTACAGTTGCACCCAAAACCATAAAATACCTAGGAATAAATCTAACCAAAGAGGTGAAAAATCTATACACTGAAAACTATAGAAAGTGTATGAAAGAAATTGAAGAAGACACAAAAAAATGGAAAAAGATTCCGTGCTCCTGGATAAGAACAAATATTGTTAAAATGTCAATACTACCCAAAGCAATCTACATATTCAATGCAATCCCTATCAAAATAACACCAGCCTTCTTCACAGAGCTAGAACAACCAATCCTAAAATTTGTATGGAACCAGAAAAAAACCTGAATAGCCAAAGTAATCTTGAAAAAGAAAACCAAAGCTGGAGGCATCACAATCTCGGACTTCAAGCTATACTACAAAGCTGTAATCATCAAGACAGTATGGAACTGGCACAAGAACAGACACTCAGATCAATGGAACAGAAAAGAGAACCCAGAAATGGACCCACAAACATATGGCCAACTAATCTTTGACAAAGGAGGAAAGAATATCCAATAGAATAAAGACAGTCTCTTCAGCAAGTGGTGCTGGGAAAACTGGACAGCGACATGCAGAAGAATGAATCCGGACCACTTTCTTACACCATACACAAAAATAAACTCAAAATGGATGAAAGACCTCAATGTAAGACAGGAAGTCATCAAAATCCTCAAGGAGAAAGCAGGCAAAAACCTCTTTGATCTTGGTTGCAGCAACTTCTTACTCAATACATCTCCGGAGGCAAGGGAAACAAAAGCAAAAATGAACTATGGGGACCTCATCAAGGTAAAAATTTCTGTACAGCAAAGGAAACAATCAGCAAAACTAAAAGGCAACTGAAGGAATGGGAGAAGGTATTTGCAAACGATATATCAGACAAAGGGTTAGTATCCAAAATCTATAAAGAACTTATCAAACTCAACAGCCAAAAAACAAATAATCCAGTGAAGAAATGGGCAAAAGACAGGCATAGACACTTCTCCAAAGAAGAGATCCAGATGGCCAACAGACACATGAAAAAATGCTCAACATCACTCATCGTCAGGGAAATACACATCAAAACCACAATGAGATACCACCTCACACCCGTCAGAATGGCTAACATGAACAACTCAGACAAGGACAGATGTTGGCGAGGATGCAGGGAAGAGGATCTCTTTTGTACTGCTGGTGGGAATGCAAGCTGGTGCAGCCACTCTGGAAAACAGGATGGAGGTTCCTCAAAAAATTAAAAATAGAACTACCCTATGACACAGCAATTGCACTACTAGGTATTTATCCAAGAGATACAGGTATGCTGTTTCGAAGGGACACATGCACCCCCATGTTTATAGCAGCACTATCAACAATAGCCAAAGTATGGAAAGAGCCCAAATGTCCATCGATGGATGAATGGATAAAGAAGTGGTGTATATATACAATGGAGTATTACTCGGCAATCAAAAAGAATGAAATCTTGCCATTTGCAACTACGTGGAAAGAACTAGAGGGTATTATGCTAAGTGAAATTAGTCAGAGAAAGACAAATATCATATGACTTCCCTCACATGAGGACTTTAAGACACAGAACAGATGAACATAAGGGAAGGGAAACAAAAACAATATAAAAACAGGGAGGGGGACAAAACAGAAGAGACTCATAAATATGGAGAACAAACTGAGGGTTGCTGGAGGGGTTTGGGGGGGGGATGGGCTAAATGGGTAAGGGGCACTAAGGAATCTATTCCTGAAATCATTGTTGTGCTATATGCTAACTAATTTGGATGTAAATTAAAAAAATAAAATTACAAAAAATTTTGTCTTAAACTATGCACCTCCTAGGACTGTGTGCATATCAAAAGATCAAAAAGATAGCTGTATGAAGGCCCTTCCCCGCGGCTGCCCCATGTTTGCGACCTATCCTTCTGTGTTTAGTTAGCCCTGAGACGGTAGTTACTGGTGGTCAACATCCCCTGCTCTACTGAGAACACACTGTAGTACAATACCTTGTCCATTTCTTCATCTCCCACAGGGTCCGAGTGCTCTTCTGGTGTTGATGCCTAATATTTACTTATTAATCAACTGATGGCTGGACAGAAATGGCTGTCCCTCCAGCAGAATGTGCAATGTGGCATCAGTCCAGATTCCAAGCAGGCTCTGAATAGCGGAGGGCAGTGCAGCATAGGTCTGAATAAAAACAGCCTGCATTTGACACTGATTTGTGTGGCTGGGTGGCTCAGAAGTCCTTTAGCATCCATGTGTTGTTCTACAACCCTTCCCTTTTGCTGGTGACAGATACTGATTTCCTGAAAAAGGATGATGGTTTGTGAGTAAACGGGAGGCCTTGAGAATGCACCATATCCTGTCTCTTGGTCCAGGTGGTCATGTGACAGGGCTGGACCAATGAACACCATCCACTGAAGTTGTTTGGGGTTTTTTTTGGGGGGGGCGTGTTGTTGTTTCTGGACTCGATGTGGCAAAGAAATTTCCTTTTCGTATGGAGCCTCTAGAAAAGATGAGGGGAGGATAGTTTATCCCCTGAGATCAAGGCGATGAGAGTTATTCCCATCTGTTACAAGGGTATGAGGGACTTTAAAAAATCTTAGGATAAATGGGATTGTGTTTCTGCCAAGACATCTGTGTTGTTATGGGCTGTGCGCATGCTTAGGGGGAAAGTGTGAAACAGTCCCAGGGGGGCAAGGAATCTTGGTCTTAATTTTAAGACTGTACATGGCTTATTTTGGACCCCTCATTTGTCCTTCTCTCTTTCGTCTCTTGTACTTTTAATTTCCAAGTCACAGTGGATTTTTTAAAGATGTTTATTTTTTTATTTTTGAGAGAGAGAGAGAGAGAGAGAGAAAACATGTGTGCAAGTGGGGGAAGCTCAGAGAGAGGGAGACAGAGGATCTGAAGCAGGCTTTGCGCTGACAGCAGAGAGCCCAACGTGAGTCTTGCACTCATGAACCATGAGATCATGACCTGAGCTGAAATCTGATGCTCAACCAACCGAGCCACCCAGGTGCCCCATGAGTCACAGTGCATGTTTGTTCTCACGGTCATTTCCGCCCCCTGAACCCCTGCTTTCAGCTCTTTTTTCATATGTTTTTCACACACCAACGCATATGTGTTAAAAAGCTCGTACAAAATTTTGGTTAGTGTAATAAACTTTAAGTTTTGGTGTCCATGCAAACTTATCGTGTTGTTTATCAGATAGCAAAAATTAGAATGTAATTTGATAATTAATAATAATAATCAATTACTAACACCTATGTATCACTAGCAGTTGTAATCACCTTATATATAAGCATACCGGATTCCCTAACAACCCTCTGAGTTAATATAAACATGAGTTAAAAGTCTCTGCTGTTATTATCTTTTGTTATTCAACACAGTTGGATTTATAGGCCATTTTTTATCCTCTCCACATTTTTCTAATCAACTTTATTGAACTCAAATTTACATATCACAAAAAGTGCCCACTTTGTATTCATGACGCACGGAAAAATGAGTTTTGACAAATACATACATCCTTAAAACCTCAACCATCAGTCAAGATACAGAACTTTTCTATTACCTCCAAAAGTTCCTTCGTGCTTTGTTGCGATCAGTCTCCCAAATCCACCTGAGACAACCACTTGTCTGTATTCTGTTAGCAGGGAGTAATTTTTCCTGATTTAGAGTGGACTATTACATTATGTAATCTTTTGTGTCCCGTCTCTTTCTTCACGTACTCAGACTTTGTTCTTTTTATTGCCGATTGTACTCCATCGCGCGAATTTACCAAAATTCATTTATCTGTTCATTTGTTGTTAAATATTTGGATTGTTTCAGGTCTTTGGATATTGTGAAGAAAGCTGCTGTGAACATTCATGAATAAGGCTTGTGTATATGTATATTGTTACATCTCCTGGATAAATACCTAGGAGTGAGATTTAGGACCATGTGGAAAAGTGCATGTTTAACTTCATAAAGACACGCCATCTACTTTTCCAAAGTAGTTGTACCTTTGTACATCCCCACCAACAACACGGAAGTGATCCATTTCCTCCAAATTCTTCATAACCTTTTGCGTTTCCATCCAGTTTGGAATATTCTCTAACTTCCCTAGTTGTTTTTTTATTTTCCTTTAATCACGGGTTATTTAGAACCACATTACTTAATTTACGAGTATTTTGTAATTTGGGCGTTTCTCAAATATCTTTTTGTTATTGATATTTTATTTAATTCTTTTCTGTTTGCAGAAAATACTCTGTATGCTTTCGATCCTTTTAAATGGATTGGGACTTTAAATGTCATGAGCCTGGGTAGGGTCGATCTTGTCAAACTTGAATGAAATTTTCTTGACGTTTGATGTATTTAATTATTTAATTTTTTTTTTTTAAAAGATGACAAGTAGCTCAATTTGGTTGCAACATGAAGCTCTTAAAAAGAAGACCCAGGACATAAAACTGAAAATGTTTTCTGGACATAAAACTGAAAGTCTATTGCTGACAAGAATCACGAGTTCGAAGGAGTACGTGATAAATCCCTTATCTTTTAAAGGAGTTAGTAGGTTATGCCTGATACAGAAAGCTGTGAATTTAATCTGTAAACTTATCATTCAAAGTTATAAACAGAACTACTAAAAATTAGAAACGGAAGCTATAAATAGTGATTCCCCTGGGGGACGGACTGGGAGGGCTTTTGTCTTTTATTTTACACAATCCTATGTCATTTGAAGAAAATATTTAAAATCTGTGTGTATATTGCTTGTATAATGAAAAGAAAATGGTCCCACAAACAAAACAAAACAAAACAGAAGGATAGAGTGGGCCATGCCATGGAGGCCTTGAATGCCAATAACAGTGAGTGCACTTTTTTCTTTAATTATAAAGCCTCTTGGTGTGGGCTCATGTTACCTAGCAGTGGTACCCGAACTCGCTCTGGGCTGTGAAGGATGCTGGATGGGTGGGGATGGGCAGGGTTGAAGTTGATTAACATCTTGTTAGGTTTTGTGTGTCCAACGAATCTGGGCCTCCAGCGGCTAGTGGGCCTCTGGGAAGGAAGTCACAGGAGCTGTCTGGCATCTTGATAAGCCTTCCTCAGGCACCAGTTTCCACTGGAGCTCCTACAGTCCACCCCCTGAGAAGGCAAATAGCTAAGAGGAAAACTTCCCTTTCTGCGTGGTCCACCCATCCTCGCCAGTGAAAAGAATGGAGGAAAGGTAAGGATTTCCTGAATGATTATCTTACTTTCAAAGCCAGTGATAGTTTTTCCAATTAGTTCACATCTTCATGACTCCATCCCCGGGTAGACACCCCGGGTAGGTGTCTGTTGGGGCTCCCCCAGGAAGAGGCAGGAGGGCAGGAAATGTTTCCCTGACAGCTTTGGGTGCAGATAACCTCGGCTGTGGGAGATCCGATTAGGGTAACCAGAACTTTTCTCTTTTCGGGCTCACCTTTCTGTATTGCTTTGATTCCTCGAAACATTCAAATCTGCAAAATGGGAAAATAGTGGACGATAGTTCATATAGCAGAAGACCAGCTGTCATTTGCGCTCACAGGGACATCAGAATATGTCTGAGCATGTGCACAACCCTCTCAGATGGGATGACTAAATTCACACCGTGGAATGTGAGCGAGCAGGCTAATCCTCTAAGGAATGACTCTATCTCACGGAGAGATCTCACCTCAGTGTTTCTGCCAACTTTTGCCTCTCAGACTCTGTGATGTTCTTTCCACAGCAGGCCTCCTTCCTATGACTCAGTCCCTTGCCGGTTGCCTCACAGGCTGCTCTCCTGAGGGAGAAGAGTCCAGAACGCTGTTTCCTTTTCACAACGGCTTTCACCCACCTGTTTCTAGCTCCGGACTGTATTGACCGTTCTCTCATGATGTTTCTGAAATTTACCTTCCTCTGGTAGATTCAACATCCTCCCTCCCCCACATACTCACATACGCTCACACCCAGTCACACAAACACTGACTCACGTTGAGTGCATACACACTCAAGGTAACTTTGGGTTGTCTATTTTGTTTCACTGTGCACTAGAAATTATAGTTTTGGTGTTTTTTTTTTCTTTATGTGTAGCTCAGCGGAAGAACCGCTGGGGAAGGGGAGAGCATTGCACTTATGGTTAGAGATTCTGCAGATGGGTGGTCTGGGAATAGATCTGGGCTCTGAACCTAAAGCTTAGTGACCTAGTGCCTCAGTTAATGCTGCGTGCCTCCGCTCCTTGTCTGCAAAGAGACAATAATGTTAGCACTCACCCTTTAGGGTTATTGTGCACATTGAGTGAGGAAAATGCACCTAGTACCTGGCAAGCAAGTCGGTATCCCATCATCTCTAGCTGGGACTATTAGTCCAAATGCCAGCTGTGCCCTTGCCCTCTGGCTCCTGAATCTACCTCGATTCGCAATTTTCACTCATACCAACCTGAATGCCTTTTCTGGTTGCCCTCACTCACTCCTCAGAGCGGCTGCAAGGATTAAATGAGGCAATGCATCTCATGGGTCATCTGAGGAAGTGGCAACTGTAATTGTTATTTCCCCCTCAACACGTGTGTATTCCAACCCCCCCTCCCCCTCCGGACCTGCTTCATTAGACTAAGGTTCAGCCTGGGGCTGAAACCGGCCTACAGACAGTTTTAGTAAATGAAGTCTTCCTGGAATACAGGCGCACCCATTTGTTTAGGTATTGTCAATGGCTGCTTTCACACTATGATGGCAGAGTTGAGTCATTTCAGTAGAGACCCTCTGGCCCACAAAGCCTAAAATATTTTTAATCTGGCCATATGCAGAAAATGTTTGTTGCCTCCTATGCTAGAGTAAAAGATGAAGGCAGACTAAATTTCGTTTGAGGTAGAGATGAGAAAGGAGAATTAGGTATTCAGGGCACAGCTGAGTGGGCTGAGGTATGACTAGGTGACTGGAAGTTGGGGAGACCCAACCACGGAGGCTTCCAGTGGCATTCTAAGTGTGAAGCTTACTTGTGATCCAGCTTGACCTGGTGGGTAAAGTCTAGAACCAGGAGGAACCACCCGGAGAGAAAATTACTTTTGGCAACCAGAAGAGTGAGTGTGTGTATGAGGAGGGCACTGCCTAGAATTGAGTGGGGAACAAACGGTAAGATATCTGATTCTTTGAGACCAGGCAAAGGCACAGAAGGTCGAAGCTGCCCAGATATTCTAAGATCCTGCTGTCTACTAGCACTGAAAGTCAAAAACCATCAAATCCCTGAGCGGGAGTTGTGTGGCGGCCATGTTACCCTAACCCCTCCTTCTATGGATGGGGATGCTGACGCCAGAAAGGGGAAAGGCGAACCCAAGTTTACACAAAGAGTTGGTGGATGAGGGGCCAAAAGTTGATCTTAGTGCACTTTGCACCGAGCTAGATTCTGAATCCTGTTTCCTCTTCTGTTTCCAGATGTTGTCCTGGGAGCTGAGAGAAGAACCCTCCCCAGAACTTTGAGAGAGAAAGATTCCTTTGTTCCACCATAAACAGCCAGCTACAGTTCTCAATTAAGAATGATTTTTTTCCCGGGGGCCCCTGGATGGCTCAGGTGGTTAAGCGTGCAACTTTGGCTCAGGTCACGGTCTCACTATTTGTGAATTCAAACCCCACATCGGGCTCACTGCTGTCGAAGTAGAGCCAGCCTCACTTTGGATTCCCTGTTCCCACACCTCCCCCCCACCCCCACCCCTGCCTCTCTCCTGTGTGTATGTGCTTTCTCTCTCTCTCTCTCTCTCTCTCTCTCTCAAAAATAAATAAAATAAATATTTGAAAAAAATGACTTTTTTTCTGATTTGTGCTTTGGTCTGATGCTACCATTTCTTGTTTGAGGGCTGTTGTTAGAAACAACCAATGAGAGGTCGTGTAATAAAGAATCTGGCTGCCCTTTGTCCCTGGTTCTTGGGAAGTAGCATCTAAACCCTTGGAATCTCCTGAGTGATTAGGAGTGTATTTGTTACTCATGGTGGGCTTTTCAGACCATACCCGATAGTTTATGGTAATGCAGTGACTTGTGGTGGGCCTTAGACAATTTATGCTAACCAGATGGGGGTTACTCATGCTAGAAAGACCAACCATGAGATTAGAGGGTTGGGGCTTTGAGTCCTGGGGAGGGGAATGTCCACCAAGACCACATGGCCAGTGAGTCCATTAATCATGCCTACGTAACCTAACTCCGATAAAAATTCTGGATACTGAAGTTCGAGTAAGCTTCCCAAGTTGGCAATGCTCTGAGTATTGCCAAATACTGGTGTGCCAGCAGGGTGACACATTTCTGAGGACTTCAAGTCCCAGACCTTGCCCTAAGTGCCTCTTTTTTTTTTTTTTTTTTTGGCCTAGTCCTTATTTGTATCTCTTTGCTACAATAAAACTGTAGTCATACGTACAGCGTTTTTCGGAGTTTTGTGAGTCATTCTAGAGAATTATCGAACCTAAGGGGGTAGTGAAAAACCCTGAATTCGTAGCCAACTGCTTAGAAGTAAGGTTGGCTAGAGGTCCCCCAAACTTGCGGCCGGTGTCTGAAGTGAGGCAGTCTTGTGAGGACTGTGCCCTTCCCCTGTGAAGTTTGGTCCTACTCCTGATGGACGGTGTCAGAAGCCATTGCAGAGGCTCATGTCTGTGTGTTCTGTCAGGTGTAGTTGAGAATGTTGAGTTATGAGAGCGTCCTAGGGGCAGAGTCCATTCTGATCTTGAGACAAAGTCCAAGGCGGTTCTCCTGGGAAGTTGGCCTATTGATATATATCACAAATGTGTGACTGACAAGACTTTGGTCTTCAAGCCTGCTGGAAAATTCGGGGCCCTGAGGGGTTTGCATGGTAGACATTTCAGTCTCATTCCTGACATCACTTTGTCCCCAGCCCTGAGTGTCTTTTTTTAAATGTTTTGCCCCAATGTTTAATTCATACTGTCATGGATAACCCAGATGTCCTTGGGGGCCTTGCATTCTTCTCTGTCTCCAGGATCTCTTTTATACCTGACCTCTTTTTTCTCTGTATATCTTTCCAGAAGAAAGCTCATCTAACTTGATTTACACGCACCCATACACACCACTCCCCCACCCCTCACGAACCTACCTACATTATTTGTAAGTGTGACGTAGACCTCACTGAAGATTTGAAGGTCATGGGAAGAGCTCATACGCCATGTAAACAAATAATCTATGTGTAAATATTACACAGTTCGGTTTTCCCTTACTAGAGGTTTCTCACTGGCCCTTTGTCCTACCTGGTACCCAGCCAACCACCTGCCATCTTGCTGGTCCCTCTCTTCCTCTTTCTTCTCTTATTCTTTCCTCCTTTCTCATGAGCAACAATGAATTCTTCACATTTTCTCAGTGGCCTAATGTGTAGGAATCAGTTATCTCCTTCCTGGATTTCTCTCAAAGGGAACGGATCCTCTGTGGGAGGAGGGCAAGGCAGGAGCCTCCTACCCGGCCATCTTGCTCTTGGTTGTATTTTCATAGTCCAGCAATGAGCAATCGTAAAATGGGGTAAAAAATATCATGTACAATAACATTAGAAAACATAAAATACTCATTTGACAAAAGGTGTGCAGGACTTGTGAAGTGGAAGCCACAAAAAGTTGTTGAGAAACATTAAGGAAGGCCTAAATAAACAGCAAACAATACCATGCGTAGAATTTAAAGACTCTTTATTCTAAGATGTCAACTATTTCCAAATGAATTAAGAGATTCAACACAATCATAGAATGTTAGAGACGATCAAGGGGTGCAGAGATTAGCCCCGTCCCCATAACCATTTTGTTCTCCTCAGGTAAGAATTCTGAGAGTTTCAGAACGGAGAAAGGACCCCATCTCCCAACACTGATGGCACCATGTGACTAGGCGCCGGCCAACGAGAGGTGAGCAGAAGTGACATAACTAACTCCTGGGCAAGGCTTTAATAGAAGGATCATATCTTCCCAGCCAGGAGCTGAATGGGGCTGAATGAAGATGTGACCGAGAGCCATAGAGGACCAAAAGGATGTGATTTCCTCTAGAGGAGGCAGGAGCATCAAATTGGAAGGAACGTTGGTGTCTGAAGGCCTTGGAGTATTTTAGTCCAGGTCTAATAAACTGGGTAGCAACATGTAGGCAATGTGTGCTTGCATTGTGAGGTTTTTTTTTTGTTGGTTTTTTTTTGTTTGTTTGTTTTTTGTTTTTTAATTTTTTTTAACGTTTATTTATTTTTGAGACAGACAGAGACAGAGCATGAACGGGGGAGGGGCAGAGAGAGAGGGAGACACAGAATCAGAAGCAGGCTCCAGGCTCTGAGCCATCAGCCCAGAGCCCGACGCGGGGCTCGAACTCACGGACCGTGAGATCGTGACCTGAGCTGAAGTCGGACGCTTAACCGACTGAGCCACCCAGGTGCCCCGCATTGTGAGGTTTTATAATTAAATAATAAAGTATATCATAGGGTCATTGAAAGTTCACCAGAGCCTCACCTCACTTCTCTTGTGTTTATCATAGTAATAACGCATTCATGTGTATTATTTCTTTCCAAATGATGGAGAAAAGTGTACAAAGTGACACTATCCCTGAATCTCATTCTCCAGAGGCCACCACTTATTACAATTTCCATTCTTATTTCTTTTACTATTAGTAGCTGAGGATAGCAAGTTTATATTTCCATTTTTAGTTTAGCAGCATTAACAAGTGGATCAAGAGACTTCTCATAAAATGTGAAGAGATCAGCACATACAGCATAGTCTTCTACCTCCATTTCATGACATTTATTTGCTTATTTATTTTTATTTGGTGTAGCTATTAAAACATTTAAGTCTTATCTCTTGTGCCTTCCTTTCATGCGTCTCATGCTACAGTCAAATTAAGCTACTTGTCTTTTTTTTCTTTTAATGTCATTTGAATTAGAAACTATTTCAGGGGGGCCGGGTGGCTCGGTCGGTTAAGCGTCCAACTTCACGTCAGGTCGCTGTCTCACGGTTTGTGAGTTCGAGCCCCGTGTCTAGCTCTGTGCTGACAGCTTGGAGCCTGGAGCTTGCTTCGGGTTCTCCGTCTTCCTCTCTCTCCGCCCCTCTCCTGCTCCTGCTCTGTGTCTCAAAAATAAATTTAAAAAAAAGAAACAATTTCAGATATTCAGAAAAATTCTTTAATGGATTTATTCAGCAAGTGTTTATTATTTTTTTTATTTTTAGAGAGTATGAATGGGGGAGAGCGGCAGAAGGAAAGAGAGAGAGAGAGAGAGAGAGAGAGAGAGAGAGAGAGAGAGAATTTTAAGAAGGCTCCATGCCCAGGGTGAGCCCGATGTGGGACTTGATCCCATAACCCTGGGATCACGACCTGAGCTGAAATCAAGAGGTGAACGCTCAATTGAGTGAGCCACGCAGGTACCCCATCAGCAAATATTTAATAAGGATCTTATTATGGGCCGAATTGTGTTCCCCGGTGCCTCCACCCCCCCCTCCCCCCCATTGTGTAGCAGTCTGCTTGCAGTAGGCTCCTTCCTTCCACAGACTGTGAGCTCCTTGAAGATGAGTATGTTGCCTTTGAATCTCCATTGCCTGGCACTGGGGCTGGAACATAGAAGATGTTCAATTATTATTTATAGAATCAACAGAAGAATGGCTGAGTGACTTTGCTATGAAAAGCTCACTTAACGATAAATTCAAGATTACAAGTGGTTAGGTTAATTGCAAAGTTCCGTTAAATGGCAATTATGAAAAAGGATACACTTGTATAAATATTTTATTTTTACTTAGAACTCATTCACCAAAAATGAAGGAGAAAGAAGGACTTCCCTTTGAATGTGGATTAGCAAATAGAGTTCTACTCTTTCTTGCAGAAAGCACATCCGTTAAGCATTGTTTATGATTTGCAGTTGGATTTATTAAAATGCAGAGCATAACATCATATGTACAGCATTCTGCATGAGGATATTTTTCAATATCGGTCGATTTTTTTCAATCTAGTATAGTTGTCAGGATAATTCAATAACAATAATTTTGAGACTGGCTTTTTTTGCCCTTTTAAACATTCATAATTTTCATTAAAATTATAATTCTCCTTTTATTCTCTTATTACATTGATTCGCATTTCATTTGGTTTAGGTAATTACATAAACAAGTCCAACTGGCACAGATGGGATTAGAAACAGACCCAATTGGTTCTTGTGATGCAGGTTAAGTCAGCGCTCTAGGGTCCAGGCACACTAGAGAATCAGCGAATGGCCCCGAGGGCTCAGCGTTTATTGGACATCAATCAATATATGTTCAAAGTAGAATGAACAGGATTGGTTAAAAAGATACAGTCTACCAGCCAGAGACCTATTTAAAAGGTGTTTGCTCTACACAGAAACAGCACAGTGCTTGACCAGGTAGGCTTAAATAAAGTTTGTTGGATTCATGCATAAAGGAACAGTTGTGGATGTCAGCTCCCGCGGGTGCCAAGAGGGACTTTCAAATCTTTTCCTTCTCCCTGAAGGAAATACGTGGATATCCTGCTTGACCCACCCCAAGGTGAAGCTACAAGGACAATCATCGTTAGCTTTGGGAGGAGGAAGGAGCTCAGGAGCAAACGCTTTCCTTCTCTCGTTTTTTGCGCCCCCAGAGGCAGCAAACAGATCTGCAACGAAAGGGCACAGCCTTTCTCAGACCAAGGGACTCCAGAGGGCACTTTCTCTTGGGCCGGGGGATGCTTGCGCTACCGTGGTGCCTGGCTACACAGCCGGTCTTTTCAGGAAGCCGGACGATACCATGATTTTCAGGTAGGAGCTGCTTGAGAAAAATAATCTGAACCGCTTCAAAATTGCAGGACAAGTCCCGTGCACTGGGCGTTCAAAGACATGCTATCTGTTCTTGCAGACTTCACAGCGTGGCGGAGGAGGAGGCATACAGATGAATCACTACGGCAAATGTCGTAAGGGCGATAAGAGAGACATATCAGGGCCCAGCAGGTTCAGTGTGGGCGGCAGCGGCTAACTAAGCTTAAGCATCCAGGAACTCTGTCTCCTCGTAGCCACCGTGAAGAGGAATGTCCCTGACATCAAAAGACCCAGTTGCCCAGGTGAAACCCAGCAGTCTTTGATTCACACACTAGATGGAATTTTTCTACAGACCTCCTCATGATGTACGTAGTCAGCCAAAGCTGTGGGACTGATGCAATCACAGACTCCCAGGGCTGACTCTCACAGGAACCCTCAGTCTAAGCCGGTGGCATCACATCAAAGTATCGTGTCTGGTGCATAGGCTACAACCGTCTCTTCCTGCCTCCTCCCACGACCCAGCACTCCAGCTGAGCCAAACCTACAGCCAAGCCCTCCTACGGCATTTGGAAATCAGGAGATGCACACAGGATGTAGAAACGGCAGCGGGCTGGACAGAGATGACCTTTGGATCTGGAGTCAAGGAACCAGGGTTCTCAGTGCCGAACCGCGTTACCGTCATGACTGATGTATTTGGGTGGAAAAATAGAAAACTGTGGTTGGCTTCATTCTCATAGCTACCTTGTGCTGTCTCCTGAGTACTCGAGTTCATTTGTTAGCTCCTCTCTCGGAAGGCAAGTCTGGGGGCAGCCTCACCATCTGTGAGGAGCAGACAGCTTGTTGTGCTGTCACACCATCTCATGGGGGCCCCTCCCTGTCTGCCGAGTTCTGTGAGGGCCGAGTAAACCGCTGGCAGAGAACAGTCCAGCATTCTGTACGGAGTCTAAGTTTTTATCAATACAACTGACACGACTAGGGAAGGATCAGATGTTTGCAGTCCTGCCCTTTGTGGGAACTGGCCATGAAACTGACAGAGTCACAGCCAGAACAATCGGTACAAAATCTTGAGGCTTACAGAGTGTTCCCAAACCTAATATCTGCAAGCTAATAATAAGTGATTCCCAAGATAATTTTTATCTTGAAATCGATGCAGGTTGCAATGGCCAAATTAGAACTGGTGAAACATATTTCTAGACTCTACACTGGTTGAGGCCAGAGCTGAATAGCCATTCACCAATTCTCAAGAGCAAAGGCCATGGTTTTCTTTATTGGAACCTAATTCCGGCTTATCATCGTGCCATGGACAAATGCCGCCGGAGGACTTTTGATAAACTGAATTACCTGAACTGTTTTTATGCAGGTAGAGAGTATGCCTCAAAGGACATCGTTTTCCTCAAGCCCGGAAAACCCAATGAAGTTAAAAATAGCAGAACTTTCTTATTCAATCTTTCTAACTGCAGAATGCCCCCAGTCATAGGATCAAATGTGAGTCTTAGGAGAACATAGCCTGAGGGAAAAATAAGGGATCTTCTTTTCCTATACCATCAGATAGAAAACAATTATGAACAAGGGTTTTATGGTTTTTGGATAGTGATCCTTTCCATTGCAGTGAAAATTGGCAAAAAAAGAAAAAAGGATTTGATAAGGAAGATTCAGAAGATTAATGCTTTCTCTTGGAAAAACTAGAAGAGCCAGATTAAAAACAATCAATTTGAAGGCTTTGGGGATTCACTGAGGCATTTCAGAGGCTCGAGGTTGAGAGAAGAGTGAATAATGGCCAAGTCTGACAGGGCAGTGTCGACTCTCAAAGTCATTTCTGACCGACCAGGGCAGAGACTTCGTCAATGACCCCAATGTACTCCCAGGGGCACCCTCCACTTGTGTCCCTGGGAACACAAACGAGACTTGAGCACCCACTGTGCGCTCACTGATTCTCAGAGCCACCCTGCTACCTGGGAATTACTGTCCCTGTGTTACAGAGTAGGAAAACAGAGGCTTGCAGAAATTAAGAAACTTACTGAAGGTTGCACATCTTTGGAGTCCTGGCAGCTGAGTTCAAACCTGGTCCTCTCCAACTTTAAAGCCTAGGCTCTCTCTCCTGCAACACAGACCTTCTACTGACATGGGAATGTTCTGTGATCCAAACATCCCCACTGACTGTCCTAGAACATGACATGTCCCCAGGAGGCAGATATGTCTGGACAGGCTGTGTGGGATGACAGACAACAGGACTCTGGGCCAGCATTACTTCTGCTCTGGGACAAGGGCTTCTGCTCAGGGTCAGGAAGTCTGAAGTCTTAAGCATGAACAACGGAAAAATCTCAGTGACTGTAGAGAGGTTCACCCACCAAGGAAAGAGGAGATCATGATTTAGGGTCATGAAGGGAATGTGAATGTGACTTCTTGCCATGACATGGTGAGGATGCCTTAGGCTGTTGGGCCAGAAATAGCTCAATGTGTCAGCTTTATGAGGACAGGAAAGGGTTTACTCTTGTCCATTGCTGTGTCCCCAAGGCCTAACTCTGTGTGGGTGACACAGTGGATAGTCAAGAAATTTTTAATTGACAAATGAATAATGAATGAAGGAAGGAATGAATGAATGAATGAGGAGCCTAAGGGTAGTGGAAAAATTTAGGTTCAGTGTAAATAAAAAATTCTTAATGGAATTCGTTACCCAGAGACACACACATAAGGAAACGAAGAAAATTTCATTTCTCAGTATTCCTTCTGTGGAAAGTTCTGGTGTGTGTTAAAGAATTCCTAATGCCTGCACAAATAACTAGCGATGGCCACTGTGAGGTCCCCAACCCAGGGAGGGTCACCACATGGCTTGAGTGACCAACCAGAAGAACTAAGCACATAATTTAGGGAGAGGATTCAGAGCTTAACTGAATTTCTCTGCATTTTAGAGGAAGACGAAGCAAGGCTAGGAGGAGAGAGACAGCACTGGATCTGGATAGAGGTAGCTGAGGCATAGAAATACAGAAGGGGATTATGAAGTGATTTTTCTATGAGATGTATTGTATAAACCCCACCTATTTTCCCTGCATGTGATTCTGAGTATTCTTTGCAGATTAAAGGATTTGTTTAAGAGAATGGGGAGGGGGGCGCTAAAAAGCTTGTATTCCCACTTTATGAAGGGCTTTGACTGAAAAGAGAGATGCTCTTGCAGATTCCAGGTGAAAAATAGGGACCAACTTACTCGAAGATGAACTGTAGCAGCTGATTGAGTCCTTACTGTTATTACCTTTTCAATCTTCTACGTAGTCAAGTGAGGCAATGACTAGTATCATTCCCATCTTGCGTGTGACGAAACAGAAGCACAAGGGGGTTGAGTGATATGCTCCAGGTCTCAGGCCCAAAAGTGGTAGAGCCTGGATTTGAATCTCTAGCAGGGAGAAACTTAGCATGTCTGGCTCGTCATTGCCTCTATTTCCCTTGCTGCTGTGACCCATAGCTTAGAAATTTCTGCTCAGCCCTGCCTGTAGGTATGTCACAGATTTGCCAAAACTGCTCTTTACCCAAAAGCTACCTCACCCAAAGAGATAAGGAAGTAGCCAGAGTGGTCACCATCCCAATTCCTCAAGAGTGAGGAATGGCCATAACTCAAGGGAGAATGGAAACTGTGACCCATAAAGTTATGGGGTTGAAAGCAGAGAGTTTAAAACGTGTTTTTCACAGAACTGCTTCCCGCCAATCAGCTATTTTGTCTTTTGAGACCCCCACTAACAAACCCACTGGCACCTGGGCTCAAGGTCAATTGATATGGTTCCAGCCCGGGAACAAGCAAGGCCCTGCATTCCTTAGCCCAAGACTCCACCCAGTTTATACCAGCTCTCAGGCCATGCCCCTAGCCCCTTCCCCTTGTCCTAAGATAACCTCCTGAGGTCAGGGACTGAATTTTGCCTCTTGCTGATGTTGTCTCTACCCCAAAGTGAACATGGCATAGATGTTACACAGCGTTTGCTCAATGTACACGCTCCACCTTTCCTCATGAATAAGTTTTCCCACCCTTTTCATCCATACGTCGGTCATCTCCTACTCTGAATTTCCCCTTTAAAAACCCCACAGTTAGTGGGTTCCAGTCTTGCGTCAGGCTTTGTGCTGACAGCTCAGAGCCTGGAGCCTGCTTCGGATTCTGTGTCTCCCTCTCTCTCTGCCCCTCCCCTGCTTGCTCACATTCTCTCTCTCTCTCTCTCTCTCTCTTTCAAAAAGAAATAAACAGTAAAAAAAAAAAAAAAAGATTCTCTCCCTCTGTCCCTCCCTTGCTTGTGTGCTCTCTCTCTCTCTCAAAAAACCCCCCAAAAACAAAACAAACAGTTACAAATACTGTGTACTCCCATCTTTAAAAAAAAACAACAACATTGCATTTGATTCTCAAGGCATCTATGATGATAATGAGAGATTATTCCGGAGAAGTGGCACCAGATACGGAGATGCAAAGAGTGAAACAAACATACTGAGGAGATACAATGAGAAACTGACCGACTCGCATACAGAGACGAAGTCCCAGGAAACATCAACTGGGAGGAGGCCATAAGAAGAGATGGATTTTCCCCATTTGCCATCACATCTCATTTCCATCTTCTCTACCCGCCTCTCTGTCCTTATCGTCCTCATCAACGGGCTCCCTCTGTCTCTGGCTCCTGGTTGCTTTCAGCAAAAGGGAGACACAGACAGGAGCTGGAGGGCGCGAGGAGGGCGGCTGGGGGTTTGTGACTTTCTGGCTCTCTCTGTCCACCAGGCTGCAGTTTGGCAGTGGAAGTGTTACTCTGCCTGAGGACTTAGAGCCCGTCTGGTGGCCCTTTCCTACCGGCACAGCTACAACTACCCCTACAGCCACAGCCCTCCTGAGTTCTGGTAACTTCTCCTGTCTTTTAAGCCTCGTCATAGTAAGGCTCCTGCCATTACTTTCAATTGGGAGTATCGGTCACCATCCCATGTAATTTCCTCTAAATCTGCCCATATTGATAAAGTGTCCCTTAATTAAACTCTTCTGAATTATCCCATTTTAGGCCATCTGTTTTCTGCTGGCATCCTGAGAGATACTGAAAGGAAAATAAGTTTCAAAAAGCAAGTCAAACAGATGACGAGGTTATTCACAGCACTTTAGCTTTGGGATGCGTGCGTGTTCCCAATCTTGCTCCCTAAATTAAGGAAAGCAACAGATTTCTCACCATGACAGCACAATCTGAATGGTAGGGAAGGAGGCGAGAATGGGACAAGGGTCTACCGAGGGGAACAATGTGGATTAGCAATTCGGACTTCCACGGTCAAGGCTGCCAGCCCTGAGAGTGGCCAGAAGGTGCCAGAAGGTGCTTCATGCCTCCTGTCTTTTCCTGCTGGAGCCCCTGTGGCTCCCCGAATACTGCTCTTCCAGATCAGGTACATGTGTGAGCAAGAAGAGGAAAAAGCCAACAGTGGCTCTGGAAAGAAATACTTGATGAAGGCATTTTTCCTCCATTTTTTTGGCTGGAGGTGACAAGCTGCCCTGTATTGTCCTGTGATTGACTGTCGCCACAGGACGCTTCTTTGCCCTGGGGAGCTGCTGGCGGCAGCGGTGGCGGTGGTGAAGCCTGGTGCGGGAGCAAGGCTTATCGAGATGCTGGACGGCCCCTGTGACCTCCTGTGCGGGGATCTGCTGGCGTGTGAGAGTGTGGGGTTCTCTGAGTCGTGACCCCTCACGAGATGTTTCTCGCCATTTGAGTTGAGTCTACTCCCCTCTCTCTCAACCTCTGCTTGTCCCCACCCTGTCTGCTGCCCATGCCTGCAGAAGAGTGGTGTTCTGTAGCCTCTGGCTGCCAGCTGTGTGGGTAGGGAGCCATGCCAAGCAATGTGAGCCTGCGCTGGGAGGCTTTATAGCTAAGAATAAAGACACCCTCCTTACTTGTCATTCAAGGCCCTCCATGGCCTGCCCCACGCTCTTTCATTGTCCTAGGAGTAATGCACGCAGGTTTACATTTTCTTTCCTATTGACATAGAAGTGGACCAAGTGAATAGTAAGTCTTCCCGAGCCCTCTCCTTCAGAAGCAATAACTTGTTTCAGTTTTGTTTCTAGACTCTTTTCAATCATAGATTTGATCTGGGGTTTGTTTTTGTTTTTGTGTTTTTAGATTCTAATGTTTATTTATTTTTGAAAGAGGGAGGGAGAGAATGAGCCAGGATGGGGGGCAGAGAGAGAGGGAGACACAGAATCCGAAGCAGGCTCCAGGCTCTGAGCTGTTTGCATAGAGCAGATATGGGGCTTGAACTCACGAACTGCGAGATCACAACCTGAGCCCAAGTCAGACACTTAACCCACTGAGCCACCCAGGTGTCCCAGTTATAGATTTGATTTGTAAAGTATTACTTCTGTCTTGTAACCTGTCAGTATTAACAATAGGATCAACCGATTCCTTATATAAGATGTAAAGAATTCAGGATATGGCTGACGATTTGGAATTAGAAGGCTGGGAATTTAAAATAACTGTGATTAATAGGTTAAGGAATCTAGCGGACAGAGTGGACAAAAAGCAAGTGCAGATGAAGACTATAAGGAGGAGGAAATGCTAAAAATAAAAACGTTATAACATAAGTGAAGAATGCCTTTGACTGGACTAGCTATAGCTTTTCAAAGAATCCGTGGGCCTCACAATATGGATGGAACTAGAGTGTATTATGCTAAGCGAAATAAGTCACTCAGAGAAAGATAAATATCATATGATCTCTCTCATATGTGGAATTTAAGAAACAAAACAGATGAACATAAGGGATGGGAAGGAAAAATAAGATAAAAACAGAGAGGGAGGCAAACCATAAGAGACTCTTAAATACAGAGAACAAACTGAGGGTTGACAGAGATGGGGGTGGGGTAGAGAAAATGGGTGATGGGCATTAAGGAGAGCATTTGTCGGGATGAGCACTGGGTGTTATACGTAAGTGATGAATCACTAAACTCTACCCTTGAAACAAATAAATAGGTAAATAAATAAAACTCCAGAAAGAACCAGTGAGCCTCAAGATAAGTTAATAGGAACGTCCTAAACTGAAAATCAAAGAGAAAGACTGAAAAAAAAAGGGAACAGAATGGTCAAGAGCTGTAGGATGATTACAAGAGGTAAAAAATACATAGAATAGGAATATCAAAAGAAGAGAGAAAGGAACAGAAGATATATATGCAGTAATAATGGCGAAGAGCTTTCCAGATTATTTGCGGGCACCAAACCACAGATCCAGGTAGCACAGAGAACCCAAACCAGGATAAATAATAATAGTAATAATAGCTCTTCCCGTAAGTGGCCTGAGATGATATCTGAAAATTGTTCGCTCTTCACCTGACCCGGGAACCCCCACAAAATCATGCCAATCAAGAGGTTCAAGCCTTCATGTTCACTTTAAGAACACACGTGAAACTGCCCAGGCCTTCAAGGGTAGGCATATCCGAAAAGTCACCACGTCTCTGAAAGACGTCACTTTGCAGAAGCAATGTTACAACGCTACAATGGTGGAGTTGGTAGGTGTGTCCAGGCCAAACAGTGGGGCTGGGCACAGGGTCGGTGGCCCAAAAAGAGTGCTGCATTTTTACTGCACATGCTTAAAAATGCAGAGAGTAAGGCTGAACTTAAGGGTTTACATGTAGATTCTCTGGTCATGGAGCACATCCGGGTGAACAAAGCCCCCAAGATGCGGCACAGAACTTACAGGGCTCACGGTCAGATTAACCCACACGTGAGCTCTCCCTGCCACACTGAGATGATCCTTACAGAAAAAGAGCAGAGTGGTCCTAAACCAGAAGAGGAAGTTGCACAGAAGAAAAAGATATCACAGAAGAAACCGGAGAAACTAAAACTTATGGCCTGGGAATAAATTCTGCATAAAATACATGCAAATAAAAGTCAAAAAAGAAACAACAACAGACCCTACACCTACGTATTCATTTCTGGGGCAGACACACTGCTCTATATGATACTATTATGATAGATGTGTGATAATCTGCATTTGTCAAATCCATTGAGCTATATATACCACACAGAGGGAACCCTAAAGTAAACTATGGACTTCAGTTTATAATAATGTATCAATATTAGTGCATCAATTTTAATAAATGTACCACATTAATGGAAGACATTAGTAATAGGAGAACCTGTGGGCGGGAGGAATGGGGATGGGGAGAGAGAGTAGACAGGAATCCTCTGTACTTCCTGTGAAAATTTCCCATAAATCTAAAAGCGCTCTACAGTACAAAACTATTTAAAAATAAATAGGCGAGGGGCGCCTGGGTGGCTCAGTTGGTTAAGCGTCCAACTTCGGCTCAGGTCATGTTCTCACAGTTCGTGGGTTTGGGCCCTGCTTTGGGCTCTGTGCTGACAGCTCAGAGCTCAGAGCCTGGAGCCTGCTTCAGATTCTGTGTCTCCCTCTCTCTCTGGTCCTCCCCCGCTCACACTCTCCCTCTCTTTCTGTCTCCGTCTCTCAAAAATAAATAAACATTAAAAAAATTTTAAAAATAAAAATCAATAGGCAAACCACCAACAGGATGAATATTTATAACGCACCTAACTAAGGAAAGACTCATGCAGCATGTATACAAACTCCTACAAATAAATAACAGAGAAAGGGAAACACTTAATAAAAACGGGCAAAACTTAGACACTTCAAAAAAAAATACAAGTAGCCAACAAGCACAGGAAAAGATGCCAATTTCACAAGTCACTTTGGAAATGCAAATTAAAACACGACGAGTTACCACTTTATACTCATTAGAATGACTAAAATTCAAAAGACTGGCAGTGTTTGTGAAGAAGGATCTGGAAAAACTGGCACTTTCAGACATCGCTGGTGGGAATGTGCAATAGCATAACCACTTGAGAAAGGAGCTTGGCATTTCTTCAGAGTCAAGCAGACATCTTTCTGTGACCCAGCAAATTCACTTCAGGTTACTTATCCGAGGGAAATAAAAACATATATTCAGAAAGAGATGTGAATAAGAATGTTCACGGTAGCTTTATTCAAAATAGCCAGTGATAGAATACTACATAGATACCTATCCGTATGAAAATAAACCGGTGCACTCACACAATGAGACAGCGCTCAGGTTTAGCAAAAAGACTGCTGATATATGCAATTGCCGTGGCCTGGGTACATCCTAAAAATATTACGCTGAGTGATACAAGATAGGAACAGAAGAGTACATTGAATGATCCTAAGTATGTGAAGCCGAAGATCAGGTAAAACTAATCTTTGGTGATAGAAATAGGAATAAAAAAAAACCAAAAAACAAAAAACAAAAAACAAAAAAAGAAATAGGAATAAAGATTGCCTCTGGGGCAGGAGGAGTATGTAACAGGGACATGTGGGAACTTTCAGAGGTGATGAAAATGTGTTATGTTTCGCTTGGGGCTCGAGTCACGTGGGCATACCGTTGCCAAAGCTCACTGAACTGTGCACTTGTGATCTGGCAATCACTCTCCCCTGATTGTACCTCAATTAAAAAAGTAAAAAATTATTAAAAGATGCAACATTTGAACTTAATATATTGTTTTTATAGAACGTGTAACTTTAGAGGTATTTGTAATCAGATTTATACAACTAACGTTGGGAGCTCTGCAGAATAAGAAGTAAATCTGACAAAGATCCTGTTCTCTGAGGACTAGAGAAGAGTCTAGTGTTCCAGACGTTTTGCCACGAAGGACCGGAGAGCTTCTGGGAGGGAGAACCAGGGCGAGAGCACTTGGGTGGGGGTGCAGCGGGAGTGAGAAGGGACCCCTATGAGGTTCCGCAGGAGGGCTTGGGACAGGAAATCATAGCAAGACGACCTGCCTCAAACCTTAAGCATGCTTCAACGTCGATTTATCCGGTTATAAAACTTAACTTTGCTCGCACAGACTGAAAATGGCGAAGGAAAAACTCACGGATGGTGACTCAATTCTGGGAAATGGGTGTTTAGCACAGGCTTGGTTTAAAAATTCGTCATTTATTCGTTTGTTAAGTCTTGGATTCAATAAACATTAAGGTAGGGACATATTCTAGGCCCTGCCAAAATCAAAGAAGACTGCTCTCGAAGGCTAGTCTGCTCTTTAATTCTTTCAATTTTATGGAGACAAGATGCAGGAGGGTGACCACAGAAACTTGCCATGGAATGTTCTTCCCTTCCCTCCCAAGTTTAGCGCCCAAACGAATTTAGACCGTCCTGCGCTGCTTTCAGCCTGTGCTGAAGGTGGGGTTCTCCTAAAGTGGACCCCGGAGTTGGTAGAGTTTGGGGTGCAGCGAAGGCCCTGGGGAAGGCCGTCCCTGAGGCACGACACTCAGTGTTTGTTTCACAGGTACCGCCGCAGTCCTCACGAGGGAGGATATTATCTTAACCATAAGGTTTATCTTACAACTTTAGGGTTTGAAGGTCAGGGGCCCCAAGGCCGAGAGAAGTGAAGAAAACCTCCCCAACCGATAGGGACAAAGTTGGTTCTCAAAGCCACATTTCTCTGACTGAGGCAGACGCCAAATCAGGGCACCAGACTGTTTCCCGACATCGCCAGAGTTTCCTGAGGCAGGCGGACTTCGCTGTCATCCCCTCCCGATGCGTCTTGCAGGGCCCTCTGGAGAACCATCCTGAGGGTCTTCCGCTGCCGGGGCCACCGCTGCCTGAAGGAGCCAACAAAGAAGTAAATGATGGGGTTGGCACAGCTGTTGACACAGGACAGGGTGAGCGCAGCCAGATAAAGATACCAGAGGGACTCATCAAAACCCTGCTGAATCCAGAATACGAGAAACCAGTGAATGCCGTAGGGCAGGCCGCAGAAGAGGAAGGCCAACACTGTGAGCCCCACAGTCACATACAGCCTGGTCAGCTGCATCCGCTGGGAGCCCCACAGCAGTCTGGTCAGCAGGGCCAGGCTGGACCCAGAGAGAAGCACAAATAAGAAAATCAGCCAGGCGGCCGTGACAAAATCAAACACCAGACACAATCCAGGGTCAAAATCCCTAAACAGGAAGCCACAGTACTCCCCTTCCAGGATGCTCAGCAGCAGGGAGAGGGCCCAGAGCAGGCCACACGTCACAGTTGACGTGTGTCTTGGGCGGTGGCAGCGGTACCAGATGGGACAAAGGACCGACAGGCAGCGCTCGGTGCTGATGGCGCTGAGAATGCTCACGCTCGCGATGTAGGCGAAGGTCCACATGGTGGTGAAAAATCTGGGGATGAAAAAGTACACCGAATGGAAGTTGATGAGCGCCTCCAGGGCATATACAACCTGGGAGGAGAGGAAGAGGAAGTCAGCTCCTGCCAGGTTGAGGATGTAGACGGAGAAAGCGTTCCTCTGCATGCGGCAGCCCAGCAGCCAGAGCACGGTCACGTTTCCCACCAGCCCGCCCAGGGCAAAGATGAAGGTCAGCAAAGTCACGATCAGGATTTCCACGTTGTTACTTGGAAGATGGTCCTTGTCACTTCCATTCACTGGTGTGAGTGTGCCCTCCCAGGCCGGGGCTGTAGGATCGATGCTCAGAAACCCTCCACTGGTATTCCTGGGAACACAAATAAGACTTGAGCACCTGCTGTGTGCCCCCTGATTCTCAGGGCCAGCCTGCTACATGAGGATTACTGTCTCCATGTTACCGAGGAGGGAAACGGAGGCCTGCAGAAATTAGGATACTTGCTGAAGGCCACGTTGCTCTGAAGTTCTGGAACCTGGATTCAGACCAGTTCTCTCTAACTCTAAAACTGGGCTCTCTCTACCGCAACATGGACCCTCTACTGACATGGGAATATTCTAGGGCTCATGCCAGGTCTGGCGGGGGGAGGCAGGAATTGAAAATTCTGGACGGGTTATGTGTGATGACAACAGGACTCTGAGCTTGGCATTCTTTCTGCCTGGGACTGAGATTTTCTCTTAAGACAAGGAAGTCAGAAGACTCAGGCATAACCTGTGGACAATCTCAGTGACTTAGTGTGGTCCATCCACCAGAAAGGAGATCGTGATTTAGGGTCATGAAAGGAATGTGACCTTTTTCTATGACAGGTGTGAGTATGGCCAAGCCTCTTGGCCAGAAATGGCCCAGTGTGTGAGCTCTATGAGGACAGGAAGTGCTTTTCTTTCTGTCCATTAGTGTGTCCCCAGTGCCCAGTTCTGTTGTGGGGGACACAATGTAGGTCACTCTTACAATGGATTTCTTTCTAGGGCAGCCAAAATCATAAACTTAAAGTACTTCTAAATACCTGTGTACTCCTACTTTAAAAAACAAAACAAAACAAAAAACCCTACAAAATTGAAATCAGTTCTCAAGGCATCTATGATGATAATGAGAGATTATTCCGGAGAAGTGGCACCAGATACGGAGATGCAAAGAGTGAAACAAACATACTGAGGAGATACAATGAGAAACTGACCGACTCGCATACAGAGACGAAGTCCCAGGAAACATCAACTGGGAGGAGGCCATAAGAAGAGATGGATTTTCCCCATTTGCCATCACATCTCATTTCCATCTTCTCTACCCGCCTCTCTGTCCTTATCGTCCTCATCAACGGGCTCCCTCTGTCTCTGGCTCCTGGTTGCTTTCAGCGAAAGGGAGACACAGACAGGAGCTGGAGGGCGCGAGGAGGGCGGCTGGGGGTTTGTGACTTTCTGGCTCTCTCTGTCCACCAGGCTGCAGTTTGGCAGTGGAGGTGTTACTCTGCCTGAGGACTTAGAGCCCGTGTGGTGGCCCTTTCCTACAGGCACAGCTACAACTACCCTTACCGCCACAGCCCTCCTGGGTTCTCGTAACTTCTTCCCCTTTCTCTTCAGGCCTTATCTCTGGGGGCTTCAGTCAGCATCCTTTATAGATTTTCCTTAGCTCTGCCCATACCTGTGTAACCAGACCTTTCATTAAACGCTCCAAATATCCTGTTAGCTTGTGCCCTACATTTTCTGCTGGGGTAATGCCAGATACAGGAGCCACAAAACAAAACAAAACCCCACCTTTGAATAGCAAGCAAATCTGTGAAAGCGGAGGTTGTTAAAACAATTTAGCTTTGGAGTCTCATGCCAGCCTGCCATCTTGCTCCCTAAATTAAAAGTAGCAAAACAGACCTCTCCATAGTTGCAGATTTGAATGTTTGGAGAGAAAGAGAGAGTATAGGGAGAGAGGATAGAAGCAAAAAGAACTTGGTGGATCCTGTTTGGCTCTCCCACAGTCCAAGCTGCCAGCACCCAAAGCATCATGAGGGAGCTTCATGCCCCCTGATTTGCCGTGGGGTGCCCCTGGTGTCCTGCATGCCCTACCTTGAGATGAATTCATGAGCATGTAGACTAAGAGAAAGAAAACAAAACTGCTTTTGCAAGAAGATAGTTCTTGAGCAGGCTCTTACCTGAGCACCATTCTTCTTTCTGGAAGCAGAGAATAGAAAAGGAAGAGCTTTCCTGAGATTGGCAGGTAGTGGAGAATGTTTCTCTCCCCTCTGGATGGCAAGATGTCTGCCGTAGCAGGAGTGAACTTCGGTGACTGCCTGAGGCTTATCAGGATGCTGGATGACAGCCCCTGTGATTTCCTGCCGAAAGGGCACTGGCAAATGAGATCCTGGAGATGTGTCAAACAAGAAACTTCACGAGATGTTTTTCATTTGCCATGACTCCAATCACTTATCTCAGCCTGTCCCCATCCTACCCCATCCGGTCCCCCGCCTTGTGAGGAATAGCTAGCTGCCCTGGAGCCTTTTGCTGCCCTCTGTGAGCCTGGGCAGTAAACCATCCACCAAGCAGTGTGAGCTTCCATAGCTAAAGAATTGTTTGCTTGGCATTCAAGGCCCTGCGTGGCCTGGCTCGCTTGACCTTTTTAAAGTCTGTTCAGTTATAATCTTTACAGCCGATGTGGGGCTGGAAAGCACAACCCCAAGATCAAGTCGCATGTTCTACCAACTGAGCCAGCCAAGCTCTCCTTGATCTTTTAAAAATTTAATTACAGAAGCAAGGTATGCACAATTAATTTTATTTCAAATGACACTGGGGTGTATAAAGTGAAAGTGAAGTCTCTCCCAATTGTGTTCCTCAGTAACAACCAGTATGTCTAATTTCCATTCTTATTCTTATTCTTCTTCTCCTCCTCCTCCTCCTCCTCCTCCTCCTCGTCCTCCTTCTTTTTTTAGAAAGAGAGAGTGTGCCAGCAGGGGAGGGGCAGAGAGAGAGGGAGAGAGAGGATCTCAAGCAAACTCTGCCCTCAGCATGGAGGCCAAGGTGGGGCTCGATCTCACAACCCTGAGATCATGACCTGATGACTGGAGCTGAAATCAAGAGTCGGACGCTTAACCAACTGAGCCACCTAGGCGCCCCTCTTGTTTCCATCCTTAATTCTTTTAGATGCTAAAGTTATAGCTTTGTATAATGAAACTACATTTCTGCTTTCGATTTGTCAATGCCAACAACAGGTATATTGAATTCCCTTTATGAAAGATAAGGAATTTAGCACACTGCACATATTATCACCAACCTCCCTCTACCGTATGATATTTGTTAGCTAGATTATTTTCAGATCATCTAGAGCCTTAGCTCTTATGGCTTCCTTTCACGTGCCCGTGCCGCAGCCAAATTGAGTTTAAAAACTTAACCGTGAAGTATTTAAAGCGATCAGAAAAATTTATTTACTCATTTGTTCATTTACTCAAAACCATAGGTTTGTTGTGAAGATTAATGGATTAGTTATGTAACAGTTTAGAATAGGGCCTCATAGGGGCGCCTGGGTGGCTCAGTCGGTTGAACTTCCGACTTCAGCTCAGGTCATGATCTCTCAGCTTGTGAGTTTGAGCCCCACCTTGGGCTCTGTGCTGACAGCTCAGATGTCAGCCTGATGGGTCCTGCTTTGGATTCTGTGTCCCTCTCTCTCTCTCTCTGCCCCTCCTGGCTCATGCTCTGTCTCTCTCCGTCTCTCAAGAATAAATAAAACATTATGGGGTGCCTGGGTGGCTCAGTCAATTGAGTGTCCGACTTCGGCTCAGGTCATAATCTCACGGTTCATGGGTTTGAGACCTGCATCGGGCCCTGTGCTGACAGCTCAGAGCCTGGAGCCTGCTTAGGATTCTGTGTCTCCCTCTCTCTCGGCCCATCCCCTGCTTTCTCTCTGTCTCTCAAAAATAAACATAAAAAAAGAATAAATAAAACATTAAAAAAATTAGAATAGAGACTCATAGTAAGTACTATATATTCACTAATTCTTATGATGATTTTTATTACTATGTCGTTCTGGAAGTCTAATTCAATACATGTTAAAGTTTCTTTTTTCTATTTTTCCACATCACTTACATTCTTTTTTATTTTCCACCTCTTCGTGTGCTAGGCAGCTTTCTGGATAATTTCTACAGATGCGTCTTCTAGGTTACTAGTCTCCTTTCCGCTGTGTCGTTTAATCCATTCACTGAATTTTATTTTATTTATTTTATTTATTTATTTTTTATTTTTTTTCAACGGTTATTTATTTTTGGGACAGAGAGAGACAGAGCATGAATGGGGGAGGGGCAGAGAGAGAGGGAGACATAGAATCCGAAACAGGCTCCAGGCTCCGAGCCATCAGCCCAGAGCCTGACGCGGTGCTCGAACTCACAGACCGCGAGATCGTGACCTGGCTGAAGTCGGACGCTTAACCGACTGCGCCACCCAGGTGCCCCATTCACTGAATTTTAAATTCGCTTTTTATGGTATTACTTTCTAGAAGCTCTGCTTGAGATTTTGCTTTCAAATTTGCTTGGTCATTTCTTCATCTCTTGATGCTGGCTCCCATTGTCAAATTTCTAACCTCATCAGCCCCAGCAATATTATGCTTCTCTGATAATTCCCGCGCTGAAGTCTATGTATGTCTGATTTTACCGCCTATTATTCCTTCTATCACTTTCATATGGTGCCTTGTTTCTTCCTGTATTTGTGATTTTTTACTATGAGCTGTTCACTTTCCTTGGGACTTACCTGCAGGAGTTCTTTGAGGCCTGAATTATACTGCATTATAGCTAAGTTCCTCCAGAGAGGTCTTGTGTTTTCTTTCGCTAGTTGACTGGGGGACCTTCCCAGCATGGCTTTCAACTTTTGGGATGTCCCCAGAGACCTCCCCTGTCATTTGATGTTTTAGGACCACAACGTGATACTGACTTGTGGCTACAAATTCTCAAGCGAGAGAATTTTTCTTCACTCAGAGCCAAGCTTGATCAAGCAGTTTCTCCATAGTTTTACTTCTCAACTAAGAGAAACATACTGAAGGTTTAGTCTTTGGGGGTCCCAACTTTCCATGGAGCACCTCGCCTAGATTTCTGACCTTTGGGTTGCCCTAAAACTCTATCTTCTAGAAGCCTATATGATAGGAAATGTGCATCTCCTGAGAGCACAGGGGATCCATTTAAGGAAATTAAGCAAGGAAGTAACTTTATCAGCTGTGTGCTTCAGAAAAGTCCCGCAGGCTGCGGAGAGGAGAATGTATAGAATACAAATGAAAATATAAATCTCCAGTCATACCGCTACAAGAAAAACAACTGCATGAATGTTTTGGTATATGCGCACAAAACATCCAACTATTTATGCTGTTTGGTAATATATAGCATACTTCCGATTTGATACTTATTCACTGTGGACCCTGTTTGGTGTCAGTGCCTCATCTGTAAAATGAGATGCTTTCCAGCTGTGATGAATCTAAAACTAGGAAATCCCTGGGCCTGTGTCTCTCCCTCATGTGCCCTCCCCCACTCCCTTGGATCTGGTCCGTACCAAAGAGAGTGGAGACCTCAGATAGGGCTCTCTCCAAGGCCAGATTTGATCCCAAGGTGATTCTCATCTATCAGGTCCTTAATAGTTCCCAGAGACTCCACTTTTCATCACGGTCATAAACTCATCAGTCTAGGCCCCCTCCATGGTCCCAAGTCTTGTGTTATGAATTCTTTTCATTCGAGTTGACAATGCAGGGCGATGTCATTTAGAAAGTCCCTATAAAGAACAGTTTTGTTATATAGTGGGGGGGGGGGGGACGACGACAGTGAGAGATTGTGTGAGTATGTATGTGTAGCTGATTTTACTATGTGAACTTGCACAGTTATACTTTGGGAGGGTGTGGCCCATCCCTGTATCTGAGCCTCTTCTCATTCTGCTCCATGGGGGACCGCCAGCAGCTGAAAGCCAGGCAGATGCCATGAAACCAAGGTGGGGCAGGGGAGGGGGCATCCTGATATCATCTGAACTCTGAATCCCGTCATGCCTGGAGCCAGGTTCCCTCACCGAACCTCAGTTGTTTGAGGCAAATAATGTCTATTTTTGCTAATTTATTAGCAAATTTATTTTGGGTCTAATTTATTTTGGGTCTCTCTTTTGCTCACACAGCCACCAATAGGTCCCTATTAAAACATTGATCACATAGCACTTTAAGCCTCTGAGGACATATTTCTTTCCTATTGCACTGTGAGTGCTTTGAGAATAATGAGCATGCCTTTGAGTCTCAGTGCCTGGGACACTGCCTGATCCCAGGGCTCAGCAAATTTTTTTAAGCGTATGCATTTATGTCTGCAAGCGTGAGTGAAGTAGTGATTGAGCAGATCACTTGAAAAGGTGAGGATTGGGAAGTCGGTCTAGGCAGGGAATTTTAGAGCCTAACTGTGAGAAACACCTGCCAATAGAAGAGCAAACCAAAATGGAGGCAAAGAACGGTTGACAAGGTAGTCTACTTTAAAATTTTCACATTCAGGAAGCACAGTCCATGTGGGAAATGGAACGCTTCTGTAGTTTGACTTAGATGTGTTTCTCAATTACTGTGCAATTTGGGAATCAGCGTTTTGAGGGAAAGGGGGAGCAGGCCACTGTGACATAGAGAATCACTGGGGAGTCCAGGAACATGGAAGCAGAATGAGCTGGGGTTGGGAGCGAGGACAGAAAAGTCACTGAGCTACAGGATCCTTTCTACAAAAACCCCACTGGAGAGTGGGCCTCACCAATCTCTTGTCTCTTTTTGACCTGGGCTGGAAGACTGTGGCTGCATAATCAGAACGATGGTTGACGCATAGTGGCCCCGCCATGGCGGGGCTGGAGGAAATGGATCAAGATTGGACTGAACTGGCTGGATGGAGGAAAAAACAGTCACAGGGCTTCAGAGAGGGAAAGAGAAGTCAATGTGGGGAGAGCCGAGCAGGGTACGTAGCAGGAGACTCCCTTGTGAGAGTGCTGTGCCCTTCTCATCCAATTATGGTTGTTTACAGTCCTTGCAGAGGAAATCACACAGCTTCTCAGGCTCTTGATAACACCAAATAAGGCAGCAACTTCTACAGGGCTCTCTCTAGCCAGAGGACCAGAAGTCCATTTCAGAGTCAGGGGTTCCAGGAAGGACCTCTTGCTTCAAGGCAGCTCTGAGCTTTTTTTTTTTTTTAATATTCATTTATTTATGGGGGGGGGGCAGAGCACACATAAATAGGGGAAGGGCCGGGGGGAGGGAAAGACAAAGACAGAGAGAGAGAGGGAGGGAAAGACAGAGAGAGAGAGAGAGAGAGAGAGAGAGAATCCCAAGAAGGCTTGGGAGGTCAGAGTCTAATGTATGGCTCAATCCCATGAACCCGTGAGATCACCACCTAAGCCAGGACGCTTAGCTGACTGAACCTCACAGGCAACCCTGATTTGACTTCCTACTGGACTAGAGGAGGAGGAAAGTAAAGGCTTATTGAATTCTTTTCTTTCCATTCCTTTGCCTTATTAGGTCAAACTGCTCTTGCTCAGCCAAGGGCTAGTTCCTCAGAAAGTCAGAGGATCACGGAGAAGGGAGTTCTGGGGCTTCTAGAAGCTCTGTGGTCAGAGAAGCCTGCAGCCAGGTCCCTCTGACTGAGCAGAGGCAGCTTCTTTCTCCATCTGGTCCTTTGTTCCTTCAGATCTGCCGTCAGGGAACAAAATATGGGCCCGGGGAGCTTCTAGGAATGAAAAAGTTGGGACAACCAATGCTCTGGTTTTCCTAGTTGATATTTCTTTTTCCTCTAAGTATCACTTAAATTAATCCAACAAATATTTACTGAATGTCTACTTTGTACCAGGCACTGTTGTAGGCACTGGGGTTACGTAAGGATTAAACATCACAAAAATCAGATGGAGGGCTACAAATGTGACATTCCATATGACGCCACTAGGTGGCAGTCAATGATTATTATGGGGATCATGTAACCCTTGGCTGGCCTGCAGGGGGCGGAGTAAGTGAAGTCTGGGAAGAGGTCCCACTTAAAGTGGGGTAGTGATGGGGAGCCATGTTCTTTCTGGATGGTTATTCATGGGTGGCAGCGTAGGGCAGTGTCTATGAAAGCCAACTCTGGAATGGTCATTCCTGGTCTCAAATCCTGGTTCTAACAATTATTATTAATTAACCTTACTAACAGTTAAGTCGTTCAGTCTCGCTAACCCTCAGTTACCTCAGGGAAATGGTGATGTCCCCCTACAGCGTTGGCCTGACGTGCTCAGGGAGTGCCTAGCACGTGGGCAAAGCCCTATAAAGACGTAAAGGATCATTATGGCTACTATAGCTCTCTTAACTCTCACAGGAACATTTCTTGGGTAGCAAAAGGGACCAGACTCGCTGCTCTTTAGCTTCCAACAGAGAGCAGCTCCTCCCCAAGCCTTTCTGGCTTCAAGGAGCCCCGGTGACCTCCATGTCACCCTCTTCTCCCTTGGTTCCTTAAGGCTTGGCTGCCACCTGGTGGGGACTGCCTGTCTGGTTTTCTCCAGCTCCCTCTGCCAGTGTTTGGCCAGGGCAGGGTAGGGAGAGGTGGCGGGATTTAGCCAGGGAGGAGCCGGGAGAGGTAGTGGGGCCTGGCCACCAGCCGGCGGGGAGGGTGTGTGTGAACGCTGTGGTGGTGGTCTGGGCACCGAGGAGGAGGACAGAGGTCTGGCCCCAGACCCGGGTTCGGTTTAAACCTGCAGCTCCCCGAGGGCTGGTTTGGCCCCAGACCTTGTTATGGTTGCGAGATGGAGACCCGTTGGGGCCTGGGAGCTGGCAGGTCTCCTTATGAAACCAGCCCCTTGCATGAGGCTGGACTTTAGAAAACCAGCGCTGAGGAGCTGGGCACGTGCCCAGTTTACAGATAATTGCACAGTTGAGGCTTACGCTTTGGGAGAAGGGAACGGAAGGGGTGAGGGCAAAATGTGTTCCAGAGATGAAGGAACACGCTATATCTCGCAAGCCTTTCAAATGCTAAACTGCCCCTGCCTCTAAGCCTCGGTGCATGAAGGCCTCAGGCTCCGTGCTCTTCTCCCTTCTCTGCCTCCTGGAATCTCTCTTGTCCTCTTGGCCTGGTCAAGTTCCCCTTTTGGAAGATAACCCGGTTCATAGGGGGCACTTTCCCGGGCTGAAAATCACGACCCCTGTGCTCTGCCTAGAGGTTTGACACAGCACATGCTGTTCTATGCTGATACTGATGAGTATGTCCTCGGGGTTAGAAACCCTCTGAGAGCAGGGCCTATGTTATTCATTCATTGACTCGTTCATCCATTTGTTCAGCAGTATTCACGGAGTACCCATTGCCTGGCAGGCCCTGTTTTGGGTGCTGGGATTGGTCCAGGGAGCCAGGCTTGCAATCCAGGTCCTGCCTCCTGGCCCAGACCTCCTCCTCCCCACCCACCTCACCTGAAGCCCAGCCCCCTAGGTGTAGGTAGGGAAGTGGCGATCGCGGCCCACCCTCCTCTCAGAGCATTTGTGGGCAGGTATAGGGGGCTGGGAGGCACCTCTCTGCCCACCCCCCTCTTCTTCCTGGACAGTATCAGTAGGTAGCAATAGAAGCCCTTTTCTTTCCCACTTCCGCAGCATCACGTGGTGGCCCCAGGAACCAGGCCCCGGCGCAGTGGGTCAGGCCTGGTCAGCCACTCCTGGCCACGTGACCTCAGGCGAATCCTCCAACCTAAGTCTTGGTTTCCTCGTATCTAAAAAGGAGGTAGTAAGAATACCTTCTCCCTGAGGTGTTTAAGAATTCTCGAAGATTCTGTGCCTTCAGTAAATGGCAATTCTTGTCCTTCCCGCCCCATTTCTCCCACCCCTCAGGCCACTCTTGACCGCGGCAAGTCAGGCTCCAATTTGGCAGGTTCAGAGCTCAGAAGCCCAGTCTTCCTCTTCAGGCACCCAGCCCTAGATGAGAGTAGGAATAAAGATGAAATAATAATGACAATTATAATAACAGCAATGTCTATTTTTTTAAAATAATTCTTACTCTGTGCCAAGTGTAAAATGCCTTTACATTTATTCACTCACATCATCCTCACCACCATATGAAGTGAGTGCCATCATCATCCCCCTTTTCTAGATGATGAACCTGAGACACAGAGAGGTTAAGGAATTGCCCGGAGCGATGCTGTACTAGCAGTCAGAAAGCAAGAGATATTCTGTGCAGCTGTTGTGCAGCTGGTTGCCACAGCAATGGCTAAATTTAAAAGGTGGGCCCAGGATATGTGAAGTAGGGCATAGAAGATTTCCAACACACCCAGGAACCTTTCCGGGATGCCCAGACCCCCTGTGAGTCAGACCCCTGCTGACTCGTCCTCCTATTGGGTCGAGCACATACTGTCGTGTTTCACGGGTTTTCTATGTCCTTGAGAATTACAAAAATGTGCCTCTGTGGGACTTGAAGGTATCACTTTGAGACAGGGGGAGGGGAGACACTTGGGGACCCTGTCTCCCTCTGATACCTCTTCCCCCTCTGCTCTGCTTGGGCTGACTTTCTGTCTCTACTGACTATAGCCAGAGATGGATTATCTTCAGACATGTGGAACATAAATTAACATTTCCTTGGGCATAAGTCTGCATTTGGCAATGACCCAGAGATTTCCAAATCAACTGGGTGAGACTAAGAAGATGTCAATTCAGCTTGAGGAGGGCTGGTAAGGGTTTACCACAACGAAGGAACAGAAAGAACTCGTTGGTCATTGATCATTGCTCTAATTGGAGGTAGCCATGGTGGAGGCAGGGCAGTGAATCCTGTTCTGAATTCCGATTCTGTAGATTTCTAGCTGCATGACAGTAACTCTGAGCCTGTCTCCTCTGTCTGTGAGGATGACGGTGCTCTAGCAGACATGAAAGTGCTCCGTAAACAGGTGTGCGGGTGGTGGTGGGAGAATGGGACATGATTATAACCACTGCCAGCACGGTCATGTCAAAGGCCCCCTCAGACTGAGGGTGCCATCATGAAAGAGGGACTCGTGTGCTGTCGAGAGGGGACTCAAGGAGTATCTGGGTATGTCACCTAAAAGGAGGAGAGCCAGAAACTGTGGGCTGGGGAAAAAAGCCAGGGCACCTCAGCGCTGGGAGAAGTAGCACAAGAAGATGTGTCAGGCACAGGGATGATTCTGGAAAAATATTTTTTATAACATTCCTTGCTGCTAGGTATGGCAGGTTGCCTTTAACGGCCAGAGATGGGGCAGGAAAAGTTCCAAATTTTTTCCTAATAGAAAGTGTGTTGGATTTAATTTGGGAAGATAGGGATACTGATTTATATCATTAGTAGGCACTTTGATTATTTTTTCAAGTCTACCTGTTCATTTTTATATAGTAGTCTCCCTCTTATCTGTGGGGGACACGTTCCAAGACCCCCAATGGATGCCTGAAACTGTGGATAGTACTGAACCTTATATATACTCTGTTTTTTCCTATACGTATATACCTATGATACAGCTTAATTTATAAATTAGGCATGGTAAGAGATGAACAAAAATAATAATAAAATAGACCAATCATAACACTACATAGGAATAAAAGTTAGGTGAATGTGGTCTCTTTCTTTCAAAATATCCTATTGTACCGTACTCACCCTTCTTCCTGTGATGATGGGAGATGATAATATGTCTGTGTGATGACATGAGGTGAAGTGAATGACGCAGGCATTGTGACCTAGCATCAGGCTGCGGCCAACCTGACCTTGCTTCGGGAGGATTGTCTGCCTCCCGACCGCGGTTGACCTTGGGTAACTACAACTGTGGAAACCAACACCATGGATAAAGGAGGACAACTCTTTACTAGTCTCTTTAGTCTCTTGCTTTTTACTTACTTTTTATTCTTTCTTTTATTTCTCTAAACATGTGAAATATAATTGTTTTATATTCTATATCCCGGTATCCGAAGTCTTTGAGGGCCTGATTCTAAGCCTTGTTCTTTCTGCTCTCAGTCACGTGCTCTGTTTCCTTGTATGTATGAAACTTTTGATTGTGAACCCCTGTTTTTTGGTTTTATTATTTTTACTTAAATTTCTTTTTTTAATGTTTATGTATTTTTGAGAGAGAGAGCGTGAACAGGAAAGGAGCAGAGAGAGAGACACACAGAATCTGAAGCAGGCTCCAGGCTCTGAGCTGTCAGCACAGACCCTGACCAGGGGGCTGAATTCACGGACCACAAGAACATGACCTAAGCTGAAATCGGACGCTTAACCGACTGAGCCACCCAGGTGCCCCTGTGAACCCCTATTTTTAAAAATCTTCTGATAATTCTACACGGCCTGGTTTGAGGTGCATTCCTGCAGGGAGGATTTTGTGATTGCTTCAGCCAGACATCGGACATACTGATAACATACGGGGGTCCACTTTAGATTTAAATGATCATTTAGGGATTTTAAGATCGTGCTACCAGTGTCATATAGCAAAATTCTATGTGTAACAGGTCTGGGCCACGGGATTGTGTAGACTCTTCCAGAAGATGTGACCGTTTCTTTTCACACGTATCCACTGGGACTGGGGTCTGGCTTCATTCCTGGCCTCAGATTCCCCTTTCTTGAAGTCTCTACCATTGATTAAAAAGCATATTTTTAGCTTTTTTCTAACATTTTGATATATTTCCTAGGTGGAGAGTTTCAGAACAGCCTCAGCATCTTTTCAGAGATGCAGAATTTGGGGCTCTATCCAGATCCAAAGAATCAGAATCCGCATGTTTGCAAGACCCCAGGTGACTTATAGAGGTTGAGAACCAGGGTACCTGGGTGGCTCCATTAGTTAAATGTCCGACTCCTGATTTTAGCTCAGGCCATGATCTCATGGTCACAGGATCAAGCCCTGTGTCAGGCCCCATGCTGGGCATGGAACCTGTTTGGGATTCTCTCTCTCTGTCCCTGCCCTCAAAATAAATAAATAAACTTAAAAACAACAAAAAAAAGAGGTTGAGAACCATGGCTTTCATTCATCATATTGCCTAAAACAGAAGTAAGATAGACACTTTTTAAGAAACATTTTTTCATTGGGACATAATCGACATATAACATTGTAAGTTTCAGGTATACAACATAATGATTCAATATTTGTATATATTCTAAAATGATCACCACAATAAGTCTAGTTAACATCCATCATCAAACATAGTTACAGAATTTTTTTCCTGTGATGAGGACTTTTAATATCTATTCTCTTAGCAACTTTCAAGTATGTAATATAGAATTATTGACTATAGTCACCCTGCTTAACACCCATGCTGAATTACGAGGATGGGCACTTTGCATGAGTGTTCCGGAATAGTGACAAAATGAAACTTCGTTTCTCCTCCACCTGTTTCTCCCCGTCCGGTGGTTCAAATGGAGAGAAAGACTAGGATTAGTAGCGTTGATTCTGTCAGCTGCTGCCTTTCTCAGCCCATCAGAGACCCTGAAGTGATGGACTAAGTCCTGGTCAGTTCCCAAGCTAGGCATGACCCCCAGAGAATGGGCTCAGAGGTCCCAGTGCTGTCCTAGACTGGTGCTTGCAGGGCAGGGCGCCCAGGTGCCTGCTGAGTTTTCTTTTTCCACCCACTCCCTCCCCTTATTGTCCTCAACTATATAGTTGATCTTCTGCCTTAGTTTCTCTGCTCTGAACAGAAGCTATAGCTAGCCCTGAGCCCCAGTCCTGACGACCTTCTAATCTCAAGGATGACTAGAATTTGTCATCATACTCCTCAGTGTAGGCTGGGAGCCTTCTCTCTGGAAACCTGCAGCTACCAGCCACTCATACCTTAATGTAATTAAACTTCTTAAGAGTCAGAGACATAGCTAGACTCTTCTTTGGCTAGGACTACGTCTAGCTGAGTGGTGCAGCTTTCATCTTTATGTAGAAGATTCCCATGGGTGTCTACAACACAACAAAGCTAAAGGACTTTGCCCCTGTATATTCAAGAATCTATCCCCCTGGGAAAATAAGTAGAAAAAGGAAGGGGTCCAGAGTCCATGTTGGGAACCATAAAATTAGATAAGATTACATTAAATTCCATATAATAAAATATCCATTGTCATGCTTGAGCTGAGCCTTGCCTTAACTCCATCATGCACTCAGTATCCTCGACTCTTTCAATATGGCAGCCACTTACTGAGCCTTCGTACTGAATCAGGTACTGGGCTCAGTGCTTGTGCATCATATCATTTAATCCCCACAACATCCCTTTGCCAAATGAGACAGGTGAGGCTCAGGAATACCTATGCAGGGATGAGATGATGAGGCTTCAGTCAGTCCGTTCTCCAAGGTTATGGGATTGATAAATGGTAGAGCTTGGATTAGAGCCCAGGTTTTTGACAACAAAATTCATTCTCTTTCTGCTCCCTTGTGGGCAGCACTCAGGAAAGTGCCTGAGACAAAGTAAGCCCTCAATAAATGTTTTAAATGTGAGTGGATCTTGCCATATGAAGACCACTGCTCGTTGAATGCCCATTGTGTGCAAACACTTTCTATATGTTAATGCCAATGAGTTGATGAACTGGGATTTTAATTCAAGCCTTTCTTTCTGCCATCTAACGCCATGCACTTTTGTCTGTATCGCACCACCTCTAACACGGGAAATCTAGTCTTGGGAAAGGTGTCTCAGGGTTGACACATGACCAGTGGTGTTGGAGAAGGGAAGATCTGTCACCGCGGCACCAGAGGACAGACCCTTGAGCAGTGAGTGAGAATTACATGAAGGCAGATGATGGCTGGAGATAGGGAGACTTTTAGCAAAAAGTGAGGGAGTGGGCACTCCATCACTGAGAGTGTCAGATGACTGTCTCCCCAGAAGGCCCAAACGCTGGCAGAGGGCAAGGGACTTCTGAGTTCCCTTTAGCTCTAGTAGTCTGAAACACTATCATTCTCTTCGTCTACCCTGGAAATCCCTGGGGAGGATGACTCAACATCACCCATTCTGAAAGAGTATTTCAGAAGAACATAGTCCTGGCTATTCTAGTTTCTAGGGAGTATTGTGAAAGGTTTGATTGATGAGGAAATCATGGAGGATGATTAACGACTTAAGGTCAGCTTCTTTCCTCCTTTGCTGGCCTCCTCCAGCAGCCTTCCATAGGGGCTGAGTTTCCTCTTCACACACAGAAGTGGAAGATGTCACATAGCTGGTTCTGAATCTTGGGACTCAGCTGGGAAAAAAAGTGAAATCTCAAATAAATGGAACCCATTTCAATTTACAACTGAATCTCAAAAGACTGGTCCCTAAAATGCTCTCTTCGACCAAATAGTCTGAGCTTAGAGCTATGAATGCTCTCAACTGTCTTTTGAAGACAAATGCTGAGTCAGTTTTGCTGAAGTCCCCAGGAGCGCCAGCCCCCTCCTCTATCACTCTGAAAATCTTCTAAACTATAACTGGTAATAGTAACGATTTCCATTTGTAGAGGAGGTTGCAATTGACAAAGTACTTCTGTGCTCCTGCCACTTGAGCTTCTGAAGATCCCATGTGAGGGATAAAGTGAGAAGGGTCGTGCCCATTATACAGACCAGCACCACGTGACTCCGAAGACGGAGAAGTAAAGAAACTTGACTAAAGTCACATGGTTTCTAAGGAACACATCCAAGACCTGAATCTAGGCGTCTTGTTCCTAAATTCAGTGACGGCTACTGTTTTTCTCAAGGCAGATCATTTGACTTCTGGCATCAATGCAGATGCCCCAAATAAATAAATATTGGTTAAGGAGAAGAGTTTAATTTTCATAACCTTAAAAACAAATGCTTCAGTGGGTCATCTCGGGCTATACCTGTTCCCTGATGCCCTCCATCACTTTTCTCCATTATCACAGCAGAAAATCCCCTGGGGGCTCCATTGTGATCACAACAATGACTGTGCCTTTTTTTTTTCCCCCACAAAGGAAGGCAGAGAGTATGGGTTCAAGTCCTGCCTCCTCTTCAGCTGTGTGACCTTCGATGAGTTAGCTAACCTCTCTGAACCTCAATTTCACATAGCTAATCTCATGGGGGTGTGGTGATGATTAACTGACATAAAGTACTGGAAAGCTTAGCACAGTGTTAGGCACATAATAGGGGCTCATTAAATACAGACTGAACATAGGTATGCAAAGCAAGGACTGTAGGTCAAACCCTAACATTGCCAAGACTCCTTCTTACAGTGCTCATTCAACCAGCATTGACTGAATACATGCTCCAAAGCAGATGCTTCTGTGTGCCTTGCTTATTGGTACCTCCCAGCAACCCTCTGAGGCAGTTATTATTCCCATTTTAAGAATGAGGAAACTGAGGCTCACTTGCCAGCCACTGTCTGTCATATGTGTCAGAGCTAGAATTTGAACTCGGCTTGGTCTGACTCTTCTTCCAATGCTCTACTGTGCAATAGAAGGTCACCAGTTTGCACAGATTGGATAGGGTGCATTACTAATTAGGAGTGGTGACAGGACCTCCCACCTCCACCCCATTTGGGCTGTCCAGCGACTGGACGTCAGAGCCGTGGTTGTGTCACATTTGCTGTGCAACTTTGAGCCAGTCACATTACCTCTCCGGGCCTCACTGACTTTATCTGCAAACCAAGAAAGTTGGACAGATTGTCTGAAAGATCTTTTCCAGCTCTGGCCTGCTGCAATACTCCTCAGATTTCAAAAAAAAAAAAAAAAAAAATGCCAGTGCATGATCCTGGAATACGGGAAGCATAACAGCGGCCCCTGAAATCTCAAATCAGTTTCGCCTTTTGAACCCATGTGTTTCTGCACAAATTCAGAACCTGCCAGAGGAAGACTCTCTAATTAACCTACAGGGACTAACTCAGCTAGTAATTACCCCTATTATTTTTAATTGTATTTTATAAGGTGCCTTTCATCCAAGATCTCAAAGGGCTTCTCAAACATTCATTAGCGGAGCCCCACCCCCTCCCGTGTGGATATGAAAGGCAGAGACTGATTTTAATGTCAGAAAGAAGAGGTGGGGGCAGAGAGAAGGGGACTGAGATCCTGGGAGCAATTTCGCCTCTGAGTTCAAAGGAGAGAAGAGACATATGCCAGAGAAATGCTCACCTTCCGAAGGAATTCAAGGACTCTTCCTGGAAGAGCAGGTGGATTAGGAAATGCTCCTTCTTTTTAAAAGATCACCTTCTGTCTGCTAGGCGCCTAGGAGAGGGCAGATCAGTTTCGGTTCAGTTACATTTACTTCATTTCACTTTTCTGATCAGTTTCCTGAGCGCTGGTCCCCAGCACAGAGGTCTGTGCTTGGGGACGGAAGAGTATAAATGAGGCAAGGGTTCCAGAGTGTACCCACTACAGGTGTGGGCACATTGGTGCAAGCAGCAAGGATACAGGAACCTCCCAGGAGAGTCCTGGTTGGCTGCCTTAAATGAATGGCTGAGGCCAAAGGTCTCAGCATGTGGCCGGCTGCCTCCCCACTACCTCCCTGGCAGTCGGTGGAGGGAACATGAGTCTGGGTCCCTACGCTAAGTCCTGGGATCTGACTGACAAATGACACAGAAGGACCAGTTTGAATAGCTCATCATGGGGGCCACTCCTCTCCTTCCCTCCCTACTCCCCTGCACCATAACCAAGCCACCTGGGGTACTTGTACTGAGTCCCTTTCATCTCCATTCCAGTGAGTAGATGGAAGAGATCACTGTGCCGCATGAGAAGCTTCACTCTCCCAGGGTCGGGTGAGGGCTCTATAGTCTTCCTTCCGGTCTGTGAGCTCCTGGAGGACAGAGCCCTGCCTGCCTACTCACCAATTTCCTTAGCACGCATTCCGGGTGCAGAGTCATAGATGATCAGCACATATTTGTTGACCAACACAGAGCAGACCATGAAGCTGCCACCCTGTTTCTGGCCTTGCAAGATGGTCTAATGGAGGCCAGAGAAGGATCCTTTCTCTCCCTGGCTTGCAGATGGCTAGATCCAAGGGACAGCCAGGGCCACGCAACCCCAATGATTTTAGAAGCCAAGAACGGAAGACATTGTTAAGCTGTGGGTGAGGGTGCCAGTGATGTGGTGACCCAGGGCCTCAGGGTGAGATGGTGGGGGAAGCAAGGCACATGATGTGAGGCAGCAAAGAGGAGGACTGACTTGGCTGCTAGGAGCATGGGGATCTTTTAGCAAGAAAGTTGGGACTTATGGGGTAAGGCTTCCAATCATTCACTGACGGGAGCTCCAAGGGCCCATGACGGGTACTCTCAGGTGATACAGCCTGGAGGGATAGGCGTGACCTAGGAGAAGGGAGAGGATTGGCCTGGCCCACAAGGAACCGGCAGTTTTGTTTTGGAGATTAGATTAGATTTACATACAGAGCTATTAGAGAACAATGCAAGGAGATTTATCACTGACTCGATTGGGAGTTTCCCATGGAGAGAGAGAGAGAGAGAGAGAGAGAGAGAGAGAGAGAGAGAGAGAGTCTTATTCTTGCCACATTTCTTTGCTGGGCCTGACGAAGTTGTAGGTACTTTTGACCTCTCCGGATACACTTGACGTTTAGTCAGATGGCATGAAAGGTTAAATGGCCTAGATGAGAAAAAGGAGGAGCCTGGAGCCCTAGATGCTGGGGAAGGCTTTAAGAGGAGGAGCAGCCATGGTGGTTACTAAGAAATGATAAGTGAGAAGAATAACCACCCACCTTGTCAAAGGGCTTTCCCATCACATAAAGCCTGTGCCGTGAGGACAATCAGGGGAATATAGTTACCCGGTGAGAGGACATCTCGCTGGGTTTTGCCTGCCCAGTCCAGTGTCCATTCCCTTATCTCCTGGGAATGGGGAATACCACCTTGCTGTCGCTCTCAGTCCGTGTGTTTCATTGGGGCTGCCCTCACCTCTAGACGCAGACCCAGACAGTCAGTGCTGCACCCTCCTGGCCATAGAATTTGCCCAGAGATGACCCCATGATGCAACCTGGGCCAGTGAGGACCCTCATGAGGACTTTTTGTAGAACTCATAGGGGCAAGGCACTCTTTCCTTTGGTGTTGCAAAGCTAGAAGAACGTAAGCACGGAGCTCCTGGTTGTGAAACTGGCTACCAGGTGGAGGCAAGACCATTTGCAGAGGAAGCTAGAACAGAAGAAACCAGAGCTGCAAGACACATGGGACTTTGGTACTCTTGATAATTTCTCGGATATATAAATCACCACATTTCTTTTTGAATTTCCTCTTAAGCCACTTGGATTTAAGGTTTCTGTCACTTGTCACTGAAAAACTCCTGGCTCATATGCCCATTTGGTGAGTGATATTGTGAACCATATCCTAGGTTCACATCCATCCATCATCCCTCAATCTGTCACCCATCCATCCTCTACCCATCTACCCATCTATCCATCCATCATCATCCACCAGTGCATCCAACCATCCATCCATCCATCCATCCATCCATCAATTCGATACACATATATTTAATGAATAAGGCAGCTGCACAATGCATTTTTATGAATTAACACATGGCTAATTTGTCACGATATATTTGATGACAAAGATACATCCACCTCCCTTTAATCCTAGTGGAGATTGGTCAACAAAGTGCAAACCAAGTTCTGAATTGAGAACTTGGAATTCAGTCAGGGACTCAGTCCCCCAAGGCAATGCTGAGTTTCATCAGTGTCATCAGCACACCGCCAGATGTGACCCTCCTTCTGCTAAACGTGATTCAGTCATGCCGGTGCCACAGACCAAACAAGAAAGTCCAGAACGTCACTGACAAGCATGTGGGTTTTCCTGTTGGAGCTGATGGCAATATTTTGAGCTCTGTGATGTCAGTGTGAATTACCTGCTCTAGCCTCACTTTTGTTCCGTGTACCACAGTGGCCACGTTGAGTGCAGAGCTGCCCAAGAACCACAAAGGCAAGTGCCAGCTCTTTAAGGATGCCTCTGTAACACTCAAGAGTTGGGACACATAGAAGTAAATCAATTTCTGTCTTGAACTCCTGTTTTCCAAGGAAAACTGCAACTCAGAGAAGAGGAAATGTGCTCAAAGAACAAGGGCACATAAGAAATTACAAGGAGAGACTAGATCCAAACTCATGACTCCCAATCTGGTGCTTTTCCTACTATGCCACTCTCCCTCCTTGGTCTACATTCCAAAGCAGGTGGAATTCGTCTCAAAAGGCTCACTTCCTCTTTGATCAGTTACCGGTATTAGTAGGTCAGGAAATACTGCAAACACTAGACCACATTTCAAAGACTTTTTCACACCGTCTGCTATCATCTGCTTGTGGGCCATGTGGCACAAGAAGGATGGATGGAAATGGTGATCACAGAATTGGGAAAGGATCTTAAAAGACCAGTTGCCCAGCCCCCTTCAGATGTTTGGATTCCCTCTATAGTACCTGGTGATCCACCTGTCAGATTGGCAGGTGGCAGAGTTGGGGAGAAAGAGCTGTGCTCTCAGTCCCCTCTACCGACTCCTCCAGGACATCAATCCATTGATGGCCTCCTCTACCCCTCTCTAAAACCTTCAGTCTCTTTCTCTTCCACTCCTTCCCCTTGGTTAACAAATACTTTGGATCTCCTTCTCTTAAAGTAACAAAACTAATAAACAAGCAATTATTCATCTTTCAGTGTTGCCAGATGTCTTGAGATCTTCTTGTTTTTCTCTGTTCTTCCACCAAATTTCTTGACTCATTTATGTTTGCTGTCTGTACTTCATGATCCACCCACTTCTTTAAATTTTTTTTAAAGGTTTATTCATTTTTCAGAGACAGAGAGACACAGCATGAACAGGGGAGGGGCAGAGAGAGAGGGAGACACAGAATCCAAAACAGGCTCCGAGCTGTCAGCACAGAGCCCAAAGCGAGGCCCAAACTCATGGACGGTGAGATCAAGACCGGAGCCGAAGTCGGATGCTCAACTGACTGAGCCACCCAGGCACCCCCACTTCTTAACTTTTGGCAGCCTGACTTCTTTCAGAGGCTACCAATGATGTCTTAATTATGAAATCTGGTATGTTTTTTTAACCTTAAATTTTTAAATATCCTTTGTATTATTGGAGATGTTGGTCACCCAGTATTCAATCTCCCTTGATACAATATTGCCCTGATTCTCTTTCTTCCCTTTGCACATTCTTCTGATTATATCTCTGGTTTCACTTCCTTGGCTCATTTGTTTTATGTTTCTCCCCCAGCAACCTTGTCCATCCATTGGTAGCTCTGTCCTTTCAACAAATAATTGAGTGCAAGGTGCTGGAAATGGAGATTCAGAGAGGGATCACAATCCTTCTTGATCTCAGTGAGCTTACTTTCTATTGATAGAGACAGGTAAATTCATCTTCACACCGGGTGATGACAAATGCTGGACCAGTTACTTCACAGATTCAAGGAAATGGAGCACCAAGAGCAGAAAAGGACCTTGGAGATCACCTTGTCAATTCTTGCATTTTACAGAAGAGGAAACAGGTTTCAGAAGAGGAGACATTGGGAGAGGAAATCAGTTGCCTTAGGTTCTACAGAGAGCTGGCAGAATAGCTAAGAATAGACCTGAAGTCCTTTAAAATGTATCCTTGTCAGAGAATGGCCAAAGGTGACTTTTCTGGTGAGGTGGGAAGGTATTAGGATACAGAAAGGTATTTGGAGTTTGCTCTGAGATATGAATGCATTTCACTGAGATTTTTCTGCAACTGAAGACCCATCATTGGAACCTACATCTTCTTTCAAATACTCCAGCAAGAGGCCGTATGCTGGGATCCATGAATTGGAGTTTCTTTATGGAAAGGAAGAAAAATGATACTTACTGAACACTTAATATGAGCCACAAAACTAAGGTCCAGAACTGACTCAGATCAATTTTGAAGTAAAACCAGGACTGTAGCTCAGATTTCCTGTCCCTCGTCTATTGTTCTTTTCATGAAGCTAACAGCCATAAGCTGACTGCCACAGCTAGAATGTTAGGCTATCACCTGCCCAGGAAAGAGAGGGAAATGAATGGCTGTGTGGGAACCCCTTGCAAGCCCACTGCATGCATTTGGGTAAGAACCTGCCCCCATCATTGTCTTCAGACAGAGATCGTGGGCATCCAACCTGTGCTTAGAAGAGCCCCATGTTTGATTTAATGTTGCCACTTGAATTTCTTAATAATTTGTAAGCAATGGAGTCCCACATGTGGGTCTCACTCATACAAATAGCTCACTGTTCTCTCTGTCCTTATCCCCCTAGGAGGGACCATTGGAAAGACTGCCTGAATGTCAGCTAAAACTATGCCAGCTAGGTGTTTCTCTGCATTCCATGGACCACTCCTGGGAAGGGTTTTATCCTTCTAGACATCATGAAGCTCTGTCTTCCTGGGTCACAGCAGAGTGTGGATTCATCTGTCTAGCTTTGGCAGGTCAGAAAGCAAAGTAACAACCACTTCAATCATTTCCTTCTCTGGTTCGAGAGCCCTTGGCAGCTCCCAGCGTAGAGGAGACCCCAGTTCTCTATAGCTGGCATCCCAATATGGCTCCAACTTACCTTTGCAGCATTTTCTCTCAGTGCTCACATATATAGAGTCTCGGCTTAGCCCACAGTATCTACTTTTCTTCCCCCAGGTTCACCTTAGACCCTTTGGCCTCTACCTTATTTCTCCTTTTCCATTCTAGTGCACTGCCTTATTCTCATCAGCTGATTTTTTTCTCCCATTCTTCGAGGCCCAGCTGTGGCCCCATCTCCTCTGTCAAAGGTCTTCTCTGGCTGCCCATTCTATATCCTCTCTCCCAACAAAGCTACATGGTTTCTGAAGACAGAGCCAGTGTCCCACATCTGTTTTCTTCACCAAGCCACACATCCTACAGTGGTCAGTGAACTGTTGCTGGTGCCTTGATTCTCAAGAGAGGAGAAAAGGAAGGAAATCCGTTTCCAGGTGAGGCTGGGTCATGTGCTCTCAGACTCAGTTTGAGGTGAGCCAGCCAAGCCCTCATTAAGCTGGTTCCCTGATTGAGGCTCTGGGCCCAGGCCTGACCCAGTGCCCAGGTTTACCACAGACCTCACTGGGTGATAGAGGCTCAAATGTTCAAGGAAGGGAGGCAACGTTCTCAACAAGGGCAGAAGTGTGTGGGGATGTCAGGGTAGAATGACCACGCTCCAGAAGGTGATGCTGACTGTCTTCTGGCTGACCAGACTCTGTATCCAGAGTTTGGGCACCTCATGATTAAATAAAAGGTGGGAGGTGGAAGGACTACCGGAAAGAAGAGGGGTCGAAAACCCTTGCCAAATGGGAAGTGGTTGTAGGAACTAGGCATGAGGAAGTGGGAGAAAAGAGAGTTTGAGAGGGGGCGTCTGGATGGCTCCTTCCGTTAAGAGTCTCACTCTTGATTTCGGGTCAGGTCATGACCTCATGGTTTGTGAGATGGGATCCCCCTCATCAGGCTCCACACTGTGTGGGATTCTCTCTCTCTTTCCACCTCCCCCCCTCCCCCCGCCAAATGGCATGCTTGCTCTCTCTCTCTCCCCCCCCTCTGTCTCTCAGAAATAAACTTTAAAACAAACAAACAAACAAACAAACAAAACAAAAGAAAGCTTGAGAGAATGTGACCCACGTCTTTAAAACGGTCAAAGAGGGGGTGCCTGGGTGGCTCAGTCAGTTAAGCATATGACTCTTCATTTCTCCTCAGGTTATGACCTCACAGACTGTGAGTTGGGCCCCAGTTGGGCTCTGCGCTGACAGGGTGGAGCCTGCTTGGGATTCTCTCTCTCTCTCTGCCCCTCCCCTGCACTCTAAATATATACATACATACATACATACATACATACATACATAAAATGGTCAAAGGGCTGCCATAGACTCTCAGAGATGGACTCGTTCTGTGTGGCCCCTCAGGGCTGAAGTTGGACCAGGACAGAAAAGTTACGGGGAAGCAGAGGTCTGCTCAAGCAGGACTATCAAACATGGGAGGGTCTCAAGCGGGAGGGAATACTGAGTCGGCTTTCCTGGCTGGGAGTGTCCACCCAAAGTTTCTTCCTCAACCCGTCCTCAACTCAGCCACTTACTTCTTGTGCTTCTCCGTACAACTCTTTTCCCTCATCTTTCGAAGTGATCTTTCAAACCTCATCTTCAGTCCTTAAGCCTCAGATCCCACTTTGATGTAAATGCACCGCCCCTATTCTGGTCTTAGCATCTCTTGCAACAGTTGCCTAAAAATTGCCCCAGCCAGCCGCCTGCTTCCATGTTGCCGACTGAGACCTCTAAAAGACAAATGTGCGTCCATTACACTCCTGTTATACTCTTTCCTGTGGATTTCTGGTATCCTCATGAAATGGGTGGATCCCTTACTGGGACTTTCAAGGCTCTGCATGGTCTGACCAGGGCAGCTTCTTCCCTTGTGCCTTACACACCGGCAACACGGATGCATTAGATCCGTGCCCTACCACACTCACTCCCACCCCTGGGCCTTTGCACATGCTGTCCCCCTTCGCCTGGAAGACTCTTCTTTCTTACTACCACGCCCATCCCACCAATTCCATTCTACCTGCTGTTCATTTTTTAGGTCTCAAATTCAGTGTCACTTCTTCCAGGAAGCACTGTCGGGCTCCCCAAGTCTAGGTTAGATGTCCCTGCCACATATTACCTCTGCATCATTTCACTAGCTTTTAGCATACAGTATTGTGCATGTATATATAATTACCTACACTCCACTCCCCTCCCCCCCCAAAGGGTAGGGACCCATCTGTTTTGTTCACTCTGCATCTTTATTGCCTAGTTCCTAACACATAGTAGCTACTCCATCTACATTTGTTGAATTGAATGATTGTCCTTTCCGAGAGGCCATAGGAGGAATTTCCTACTTTGGGCCCTTTCCACCTCTGGGACCATGCTTCTAGAAGACACACTTTTCCTGCTCTTACACATAATATGCTATCATGTACAACAGGAATTTCCAATGTTTATTTCCTCCTCCAAACAAAAGTATGTTCTAGGCTGTGAGGCCAAGTGTAGCAGGACTCTCCTCAGGGATCCAGTATGAACGGTATTTGGTTGCACAACACAGTTTCAGAAGACTCGATGGTGGAATGTTTGGTTTCCATAGGATCAAGCTCCCTGGCCACACACGGGAGGTGATTAATTTCCTGCAAGGGATTGTGTTCCGACATCCCGCCTCTATGGGTATCATCTTACTTTTGTGACTCCTGTCAAACCTGATGCTATTTCACTTGGCAGAAACAAATAGAACATCAATAGCCAATAAAATGAACCTGGGCTTACACCTCACAGCTCATACAAAAATAAACTCAGAATGGATCATAGATCTAAATGTAAAATGTGAAACCATAACACTCTTAGAAGAGACCACAGGGAACAAACCTTCATCAGCTAATAGGAGAAGAGCTGAGATGTGGTACCAAAAACAAAATCCATGAAAGAAAAGAAACTAACTGGACTTGGTTAAAATGAAAAACTTATGCTCTGTGAAAGACTCAGTTAACAGATGAGATAATAAGCATGAACTCGGAGAAAATATTTGCAAATCACGCATCTGACAACAGACTAGTTTTCAGCTTAAAGATCATTCTAAACAATTCATTTAGAAAATGAGCCAAAGGATTTGGACACTTCACTAAAGAAGACCTACAGATGGCTCATAAACACATGAAAAGATTTCAACATCACAGATTATTTGGGAAATGCATAAAGTTAAAACCACAGTGAGGGGCGCCTGGGTGGCTCAGTCTGTTAAGCGTCCTACTCTTGGTCTCAGGGTCATTAGGCACCCATGGGGCTCCATGCAGAGTGTAAAGTCTAATTAAGAACTCCCCCCCCCCCCATACACAATGAGATACCACTAGATACTCATTAGAATGGCTAAAATAAAATTAAAAAAACTCATAAAACAAATAGTGACGAGGATGCATAGAAAGTGGATCTTGCAAATGTTCTTGGTGGGCACGGAAAATGGTACGGCCATTCGGGAAACCTGGCAATTTCGTTTTCAACGAAAGTTTAACATATACTTGCTATAGGCCCCACGAATCTCAATCCTGGACATTTATTTCAGAGAAATTAAAAACTTATGTTCACACAAAACGTTCATAGTGCCCTTTTTCCCACACAAACTCATTTCACATAGAATATTTGCAGAACACGTTCACACACAGTGTCTTATCCACAAATGTTCGTAGCAGCTTTATCGTACAGCTTTATCTGTAGTAGCCCCAAACTGGAAATAATCCGGATGTCCTTTGATGGGTGAAGGTTGAACAATCTGTGGTATGTCCACACCATGGAACACTCCCAGGGCAGAAAAAGGGAACAATTCTCAACACATGCAGCCGCCTGGGTGTCTCTTAAGGGTATTATACCGAGTGAAAAAAGCTGATCTTAAAAGGTTAGATATTATATCATTTCATTTATAAAACATTTCTCCAACTGACAAAATTACAGGGATGAAGAAGAGATAAGTGATTGCAGGGGCTTGGGAGGGGGCAGGGGAGAAGCAGCTTGACTGTAAAGGGGAAAGCACCCCTGCTCTGTGGTGATGGGCAGTTCTGTGCCTTGCCTGTGGCAGCTGTTATAGATTGTTATACAAATTACACAATGCAAAGATGTACCAGAAAAAGGTGCGCACAGAAACTGGTGATGCTATTATGCCAATCGATTGATAATACATTACAGGCATGTAAAAAGTCGCCATGGCAGGTAGCTGGGTGATGGGCACATGAGACCTCTCTATACTATTTTTGCAACTTCTTGTGAGTCTATACCTATTTCAAAATAAAAAGGATGAAAAACAGGCTGGGAAGGAAGAGGCAAAAGAACCTCATGCTTATTAAACATCTAGCTTGTGCTGAGTGACTTCAGCTTGTTCATTTATTTGATGCATTCTGTACACCAATACAAAAGTAAACAAATGGTTATTGCCTTTTTGATATTTATAGTCTAGCTCAGGAAGATTAAGTGACTTGCCCAAGATCACATACTGGTAAGTGATGGAATTGGGGTTGAATCTATGGCCCTTGACCTCAAAGCCAGGGCTGCCTCCAAAATTTTTTAAGTACCATGTGGCCATTATGTGTTTACTGGTTTTGTCATTTACCAATGACAAAACAAAACAAAACAAAACAAAACAAAACAACTGTCTGCAAAGCATTTATATTGGGAAGTGATTATTAATCAAAACTCTAGAGGGTGTTTTTACTCTGTTAGAGGGTTTGTTACAAAAGACATTGAGTCATGGAGAAATTAATCTGTTTCATCTTTTTTTGTTGTTAAGGACTCAATAGCAAACACAGAGAAAGAAGGGGAGTTAAAAAAAGAAAAGAAAGGTAAATTTCCCTTTCTTCTCCCAGGAATTTCCCTCAGGTGTTCTGTTCTCAATTCTGGGCTCCTCTAACTTGAATGGCTGTGGGGAGGCGATGGCTTTTCTATTTCAGCTCCAAGATGTAGGGGGAAGGTAGATGGGTCCATAAGAGAGGGGCTAGAGGCTTTGAGGGAGCAAAAGTAAGGAGTGTGGCCCAGCCTGGAGGAGCTGGACGACAGGATTGGGATAAGAAGGAGCACTAGAAGCCCCTGAACCCCTCTTCCCACCTCTCCGGGGGTAGCAGGATTTCTGAGAGGTGAGGAGGACTATGGGGCTGCCTGTGTACTAAACACAAAGCACTATGCCCTTGGAGCCACGTGATGGCCCTGTGGCCAAGTGTGCCTGAGATGGCATGGGTGCCACCAGTGGAGCCACCACCTTGAAACAGATTGTTCACATGCTGGCTTGGCCATCAGCGTCCACATGGCCCCGTGAGAATCTAGGTACTTCTTCAGCTTTCCTAGACTGTGCAAGGTCAAAATTCACGCACAGTCACAAGAGACAGGGCACAACCTTCCAAATGCCCAAGGTCCTATCTCCTGACTCTGCCAACCAGACAAGTGGGACCTGAGCAAGATTTGAGTTGACTTAGAAAAATTTAAAAGGTGATGCTTCTCCTGTTTGGGTCTTACGGGTTACACTGATTGTGTGTGTGTGTGATTAGGAGAGAAAGGGGGGTGTGTGTCACGCATTTAAGTCAGCACTTGCTCTGCTGGGATGTATCAATTACATAAAATGACAGATCGACCGATGTATTGACTGAATTTTAGCACAAGTGCCCTTTAAGTTGAATTGGTTTAAACATCCGTGTTCAAGAACCCTCATGTGGTGGAGCCAGGATGTGAATTCGGGTCTAGCCGATTTCAAAGCCCTTTCTTCCGCCTTAGATAAAGTTAACTCAGCAAATAGTGCCTGGAATGGGATTGTCATTGGGGCTCTAAACCCACAAGGAGAGATGCCTGCCGCTTCTCCTGACAGCAGACCGGAAGCATAGGTGTTACCCAGCCTCACCTCTGCTCCTCTGCATGTCCCTGTGTCAGCCACAGCTGGACTGAATGAGATGACAACTCTGATTTGCTTTCGTCCATGACCCCGCCTTGACCGTCCATTCCAAAAGAGCCTGGATGTTTTCTCTTTGTGGCGCATCTAACTTCCATCTCCCCAGAATGTCCTCACACAATTAAGAATCCTATTGCCAAGGGCAGGACAGCAAACCTGTCAGGTTTTCTTGTCTGTCCCCTGGTCCCAGCCTCTCCAGCACTGGAGTAGAGTGTATCATGCAAACGTGTTGAAATGAGAACAAATTTTTGTTTCCATTTGGTCGTTGTTGTTGTTTTTTACACACAAGACGTTGAACAACTTTACTCTAATTTTAAGATAAGTTATTGCTAAAAAACAGAATTCAGCCTAGTAAACTTAAAGAGTTAATTGGCTTTATTAAACAATTCATGAATTGGGAAGCCTCCCATCCAGCAAGTAGAGGGGAGCTCCAAAGTTCTGCAGAAAGGGAAAGGTTTTTAAAAGTAGGACAAGGAAGTCATAAACAGAAAAAAGAGTATTTCAGGTGGGGTCACCTTCATCTGGGGACATAAGGGTCTTCGTAGGCCTTCCTTTCAGGGATAGAGAGGTCTCACATGACAACAAGATTACCTTGTTGGTACTGGACAGAAAATTCCTGACTGACCAGTTAAGACTACATTTCTGGGGAAGGTTACAAGTGCGATTAATTTAGGTATGAAGCCTCGGTTTGGTGACTTGGCCTAAGAAACACCGTTTTGGGCCTATGATTTTCTTTTTAACATTATTATAGTCAGAAGTTGGTTTTCAACAATTATTTCTGTAAGTCAAGAATGAAGAATTATTTAAAAATGTCTATGGAAAGAACATCATATTTATAAAACAATGAAGATTGTGGGTTTTTCTTTTTTACATAAGGAAGTCGAGCCCATCTTCGTGCAAGGCTGTATCTGTTAGTGGATGACCTTTAGCAACTTACAGTAACCTCTGTGAGTGACAGTAACGCGAGGTGCTCAGAACTGTTGCCCTCTGTTTTGCACCCAGATTCTGATCTGGCTTATTCAGGGCCCCTCAGCTTGTGTCATCTGGGAGTGTCCATCCCTCCTCCCCAGACCTGCTCTGCCTGAGTCCCTGTGCCCTCTTGCCATGTCAGTTAAGTGTATTGAGATGTCTGGGTGTTAATGTCGACCTGACCCTCAGGATAGGGTGAAACCAGGAAGTCAAACTCGTGATCACCATTATGCTTTGTAACAAAATAATTCTACCCGCTCCAGTCATTAGAGGAACAGACAAGGTCTCTCCAGGGCACCCTACAAGCATCAGCATTGTTCCCTCATCCTGAAGTTTCTCTTTCTGTTTTCCTTTCTCCAAAGAAGTAACGGCTTTATGGTATTTTCTGTTTTTAAAACAATAGACACTTTATCTCTAAAAGCGTAGAAAGGCACAGGGAGTAAACATAACCTTAATCTCACTATAATCTTCCAGATATATCATTATATCCTTCCTTTTTCTAGACTTATGTAGCACAAGCCTATTTATCTGATATTATTGGGACTGTACTTAGTGGGTTAAGAAAAAAAGTTAGTTGAAATAAGGAATGATAATGGCCATAAAATATACACATACTTCAACTCTTTTAACTTAAAATGTATCAATTGTTTTTGAAGAGAGAGAGAGAGAGAGAGAGAGCAGGGCTGGGGAGGAGAGGGGCGGAGGAAGAGAGGGAGAGAATCTTAAGCAGGCTCCATGCTCAGCATGGAGGATGACTCGGACTTGATCCCATGACCCTGAGATCATGGCCTGAGCCGAAATCAAGAGTCCAATGCTCAACCGGCTGAGCTACCCAGGTGCCCCAAAATGTATCAGTATTTTAATATAGTCTTTTATGTTACTATCACTCTGCTGAAGGGAGTTTACCTTTGTCTTTCTTATATAGACACCATCATAGTTTGTCTCAAAGTTCTTGGTTTGGCTTCTCTGAGGAAGAAAGCATTCCAAGAGCAGAATCTTGAATTTTTACGAAACACTCTCCCCCCACTCAACTATTGTAACTATGTTACTACTACGTTACCATTTCAAAGCATTCAACTTCGTTTTTAAAAGTAGCTTTTTTTCTGCTTTCACTCATTTTTTTCAATTTACAAAATATTTAACTATGAAATTATAATTACAAAGACATTGGAATAAAAAGGCGAGAGAACTGTAAAATTGGTAACTGCTAACCACGTGAGCTATCTGGTGGGTGCAAAAGTAGGGACTAAAAAGATACAGCTTTCCTCTTCCTTCCAGAACCTTCGGTGAATCTGAGTGTCAGCCCTAGGGGTTTTCAGGTGGAAGGGGAGGGTTGACTCAACTGAGGAGTCAGCCATGTGGTTGGATGCCAATCAGGAGAGATCACGCCGTATACACACACAACATATAATTTATTTACAAAAGATGAGATCATATTACACGTATGGCCTATGTTTTGGTTTATCATGTTGTTTATTTACATAACAATAAATACGGTCCAACATCATCCCTTTGAATGATTGCATAGTATTTCACTGTATGGATATACTACCTTCACCTTATCCCTTACTATGGCCTTTCGATTTTGTTTCGTTTTTCTTTTTTTTTTTTGGCACTTGTTTGTATTTTTATATATTTATTTGATTATTTCCTCAGGATAAATTTCTAGTAGCAGAATTGCTGCATCAAAGCATATTCATAGCATTAAGACTTTTGGTACATATTGCTACCAACTCTCTAGAAAACACATACCAATTTATACACCTCCAGCAATGTAACCCCCTAATTTTCCTATTGGCCCCATGACTGCTCCCCTTCTCATTCAGCCTCCTGGTGAGCAGTAAGGACTCTCAGGAGGAAAAGGTTTAAAGGGTGAGGTGAGGCTCCCCCACAGAAGTGTCACTGAACAGTGATACAAAAGCGGTAAGTTCACTAGAGACAGAAAATGTTTGGGGAAGGGAGAAAGTGGGGTGGGTCCCTTTCTTTCGTGGGACTTCAGGATAGCATCACGTGGCAGAGGGAGCCAATAATGGGACCCCCAAAGACCTGGATATGATGGCTAGCTCTGTTACTTAAAGGTTGTGTGACCTTTAGGCAGGTCATTTAACCTCTCCGAGTCTCCGTTTCTTCGTGTGTAAAATAACATTATCTTCTGTGGGAGCATCTGTCTCTCGGAAACATACAGGTAGACATGTTGCAGCCTGACTTTCACCAGGGAATGGCTGCATTAGTGCAGGGAAGGGGTTGACCTTGGACTTCTGTGTGTACAACCGGGGTCCCAAGAACAAGTCTTTGCTTACTACCCAGTTAGGGTCTTCACCTTGTATTTGATAACCATGCTGCACATATTCCCCATTCCTATCAAGCTGGGTCCAGATACAGCTGGAGACCTGAGTGGAGGGTAAGGGGAACAGGAAAAGTTGTGAGTGTCTAGGACAATTCCATCAGGTGTGTCTTTGGTTACCATTAGGATTACTTCAACACAACCTACCTGACCTTGAACTTCAGACTGAAGATTCCCGTGCCAAGCACTATACATGTATTGTTCTCACTATGGTCCTAGAAGGTAGGCATTCCCATTTTATAGGTGAAAAAACTGGCTCGACGAGGTTTAGCAACTTTCCCAAGGTCACACAGCTAGAATGCAAATGAGCTGGGATGTGAACCAGTCTGTATGCGACAAAGCCTGGGCTCTTAAGTCTTTGCCAACAACCCTGGGAAGCGGTGGGGGGTGGGGGGGAGCGTCCAACACCCTTCTCGTTTTACAGAGCAGCAGGCTGAGCCTCAGAGCTTGTCAAGAGCACATACAGCTGGTCTGTAGCAGAAAGAAGCCTAGAACCAGATCCCGGGGAAAGCAGGTCAGCTTGAGCTAGCTGGACCTAAAGGGGTCACCAAAATGTTTAGAGGTAGTTTTCTGACTCCAAATGTGGGAAGGAAGAAGAGACACTTTGATGTCTTGGATGGGGATTTGGCGGTCTTCACTTAAAGGCTTTTTGGGAAGAGCTGTGAAACACCTGTGCAGACAAGCCTGATTAGTCCCTTTCTTGATCTAAGGCAACCTTGAAATGCATACGCAGAGTGACAAACAATGTGTATGGAGTTGCCGGATAGCACCTTCCGTCATATCAGGGAAGACTTCCTGGAGGGGTGCATTTTCAACAGTCCCTGAAGGGTTGATACAATTCGAACAGAGCTGGTGACACCTGGATGCCTAGTAAGTGTACATGGCTACTGTAAGCCAAGCAAACCCTAGTGTAACATTTACATGCTTGGTGATGTTATTTTAAAACCATCCTTACTGAATGCATAGGCTGTGTTTGCTTGTGTTATTTTATTGAATGAAAAAGCAGAATGATCACCTATGTCGTAGGCCCATCCTCACTACCTCTGAACCTGACCTTCATAATCTCCTTGCACTGAGACCCCTCTACCTTTCTAGGCAAGGCTGTCCTCGACAGTCTCCCTACGAGTTCCTGTTGAGGACGTATCTTCTTTGGTCACCTACTTTAAGCACTTATAACTGCTTTCCCATCCATTATGTCATTTTATCCTGACACTGTCCTTAGAAAGTAGAGGTGCAGAGAGTATTCCCATTTTCCACATGAGAAAACCGAGGGTTCAAGGTAGGGGTAGCAGATACGTGTCAATTCACTTTGACTCTCTACAACATTGTATTGAGGGTTCTGAGGTCAAGTCCAGGTGGTTAGCAAAAACTAGTGCTGTGGTCAATTAGCAATGTCTGCCCCAGGCACCAAAATGGAATCAAGTCACCCGTGCCGGTGAGTTAAAGAACTCAGGTTTCCCGATTCCCAGCCCCAGGACTTCCCCCTGTTGCGTGTTCCTTATAGAGGGCTTGTGGAAGGAGATGCAGGTATTCAGATACAGGTAGGGGATGGTACAGAGTAAATGGCCCTCCAAAAGATATCCATGTCCTAGTCCCTAGAACCTGTGAATGTGACCTCATATGACAAGATGACAGTGGGGGATGGTCTTTGTAGATGTGATTAAGTTAAGGATCTTGAGGTGAGGAAGATGATTCTGCATTATCCAAGCAGGCCCTGGATGCAATAATGTGTACACTTAAAAGAGGGAGGAAAGACAAGTTTTGCACACAGAGAGGAAGGTGATGTGAAATAGAGCTTAGACGGATTTGGAGATGTGTCCACTAGCCCAGGAATGCTGACAGCCACCAGGAGTTGGAGGCAACAAGAAATGGATTCTTCCCTAGAGGCTTGGGGGGTAGTGGGGCTGGGCACGGAGCTCTGCCAGCACCTTGGCTTGGGCTCAGCAATACTGATTTTGAATCTCTGGGCTCCAGAACTGTCAGAGAAAACACTCCCGTTGTTTTAAGCCACCAAGTTTGGGATAGCTTGTTACGGCAGCCACAGGATACTAATATACTCAGTAAGTATTAATTTTACTTCTCTTCAAAGACTTCCTGAGCTCTGGAAAATACATTTGCACGTGTTATTTCATAATAAATAACATGGATTCCATACAGATTCCATTGCCAGGAAGAAAGACCTCCATTATGAGTAAATATGTTCAAGGCAGAATCTAATGCCTATTAGGACCCTGCTTAGATGGCTCCTGCCCAAGGATGTTTACTCTACATGAATACCACTTAAGAAGTAATCTTAATTCTGCTCCATTTCCTGCCAGAACAGTTATTTGTCTGAGGTTTTTTTCCATCCATCTTCAAAAGCCCACGGATGGGAGAATAGCATTCTGAACAAACGTAAGCCTTGGCTCCAAGGGCAAGTTGTGCCTCTACCTTCTGGGGGTGTTTTCGTGTATTTGTTCTGAAGGTATTAGGGGATTCAGTTCTTACTCCTTTGGGAAGAAGCTGGTAAGGAAGCAGAAGTTCAGCCTGCCATAAAATTAGTACACAGGCGGAATTAGTATCCAAGGCCAGCTAACTGGAAGCAATAAATCATGTCATCAATTAAATCTCATTCAGGGATGGATGTGTGTCGGGGAGGTTATGAAAGATGACTTGGGAGGGGTTTGGAATGTTAATATCTGAGGATTCAGAAGATGACTGCCATAGATAATTGCAATGCAAACATTAAAATGTGAATCACCATGATGCTTTTTTTTTTTTTTTTTAAATATTCTACACACGCCACACTCGGGAGAAAACACCTGCCTCCAGAAGACACAGAAGAGCCATCAGGAAAATCATCGTCAAAAGAGCTTCAGGGAAGATTTTTACCAGGCTGGGCATCCTGATAGCTGGCTAATAGTTCTGGGTGCTCTCCGGGGCTGAATGTACTTAATCTAGCCCCTCCACCCCATTTCACCGATAAGAAACCTGAGGCTTAGAGAACCTAAGTTCAGTAGTCTACAGTGAGCGAGTGTGTGGTAGAAACCTTACTCCTAGGCCTGTGCCCCTTCCTAGTGTCCGCACTGCCTCCCAAGGCTGCTTGCCTTGTCAATGTCAACGTGGGCCTCATCTCCAGCCTTCCTCATACACCTACAGAATCAGGTTAATCTCTAACAGGAATTTGTTGGGTACGATGAAGAAACTGGCCACTTCTTATTTGACTGGGTAAGAAAAAAATACCACTTAGAGTGTGCTGATCTGGTTCATTAAGGGCCTCTACCGGTTACTCTTGGGAAACAAGGTTCAAATTGTGTTGGGGCACCAGCACAGCTGGGAATGAGTAGGACTTCAGTAGGCCTTTAGTTAAGCCAGATCTTCTCCGGCCTAACATAGCCTCAGATCAGTGCTGCCTTTGTATACAGAAACCCTAAAGGCACCTCATTTCAGCTGCCCTCCTGGGAAAATCAGGGAAGCTTCCAGAAGTGCTATTTACCTGGTAGTGGCTAAGAGTAGAGATGTGGACGGTGTAAGTAGGGAAACAGGGTTGAGCAGAACTTTTTACTGTCCTGGCTAGATCTCTGCTATATCCAGGAGGTAAAGTTCAAAGACAGCAAGCACTTTTTTGTTTTGTTTTGTTTTGTTTTTAAGATCACACAGTGAGTTAGCCAAGCTGGAACCTGAAATTAGACCATCTAAGTTCTTTTTTTTTTTTTAATTTTTTTTTTAACATTTATTTATTTTTGAGACAGAGAGAAACAGAGCATGAATGGGGGAGGGTCAGAGAGAGAGGGAGACACAGAATCCGAAGCAGGCTCCAGGCTCTGAGCTGTCAGCACAGAGCCCGACGCGGGGCTCGAACTCACAGACCGTGAGATCATGACCCAAGCGGAAGCCGGACGCCCAACCGACTGAGCCACCCAGGCGCCCCCCAGACCTTCTAAGTTCTTAAGTCAAGCCCTATGTCCCACATGTCCCACAGGTAGCTTTCTAATTAAAGAAATCCCTTTTAGTTTGCCAATGGATGGTGGAGGAATAGCACATCATTCCTCCCAGGAGTCTCTGTTACCCTCTGGAATTAAAATACCATGACCTTAACAAGTAGAGAAAAGAAATTCCCAAGAGTTGAAGTATGTGTGTAACTTGCAACCACAACCGTCTCTGAAGGGTCACCTGGGGACTGACTGATGCAGATGCCCAAAGCCCAACTCCTTTATCTTGAGGCAGGGCAACCTCTGTGTTGCGATTTATATTCTGGAGCTCCCCTTGACATCAGGAGGAGACCGGACTTTGCCAAAATCATATCCTTGCTCTGCTCCTCTTCCTCTCCTGTGCTTAATTAATCAGAGTTCTTCAGAGAAACAAAACCCAGAAAGAGAGGAGCAGAGATTTTAAGAATTGGCTTGTATGTGACTGTCAGAGCTCTCACTCTGAAATCTGTAGGGCAAGTGAGCAGGATGGAGATTCAGGTAGGAGTCGAGGTTGCAGGCTTGTGTCTGAGGGCTAGAATTTCTCTGTCGCAGTCTAGAGGCAGAATATCCTCTTCAGGAAACTCAGTCTTTCCTCCTGAGACCTTCAACTGATTAGATGAGGCCCACCCATACTATATAGAACGATCTGCTTCACTTAAACTCAATTGATGACAAACGTTAATCACATCTAAACATATATCTTTATAGCAACATCTAAGCTGCTGTTTGACCAAACAACTGGTCGCCAGTCTAGCCAAGGTGACACATGAAATTAGGCATCATGTCCCCTCACCTTAACAGGAGTTCCTGAGAGCACGCCCTTAATAAATCACTTTCACGTTAATCCTCATCTTATGCTCAGCTTCCAGGGAACCTGCACTAAGAGCAACTGATGCTTTGTGTCCTGCTGCACTACCTGGTTTGTTTTAGGCTTGCTTTTGTATTGTCCACCCTTCCCCTCTAGAAGTAAGTTCCTAGAGAGCGGGTTTTTTTCTGTCTTGCTTACTGCTATAGCCCTGGTCCCTAGAACAAGACTTAGCACACAACTGATTGGCTGGTCTTTTGCCTGCTTGCTCTCAGCCTCCGTTTCTACTCTGCTTTGTTCTGCTCTGGACCTTAGGGAGGCTTGGACCCTGTAACTGCATTTTCCAGACTTTCCCGCCAAGAGGCTTTCAGATAGGCTCTATCAATTAGGCAATGGTGGGAGATTGGCAGACGGGAGGAGACAGGAGGCTCTTTTCCTGCTTTGGACTTGCATTAACATCTCCCCAGCAGGCATGGAGAGCAATAGGTAATTTTTGGCACTTCTGGAATTTGCATGTGAAGCTTCTTCCTCAGAGTCTGAGTAGCTCTCCAACATGGTCCTGGCACCGGCCTGCAGTGTATCCCCATTGGGGTCTTAGTTCCGGCCACCTTTGGGAAACCTCTAGGGCTCAAAGCACCAGCTCATCTCGCCCCTCCCACGTTCTGGACTCTGGTAGCACCACCTCTACCCTGCTCTTCTCCCATTCTTAGGGATGGCAGCTTCTTCCTGCATCACTAAGCTCTGGATTCACTCAAAGTTCGTCTTTTGCCTCCTCAGCCCTTCCAACGCTATATAGTCACTTTCCTATATTCAATTCCTTCTGTTTAAAATATCCAGAGGAAAAAAATAATACAATACAATAAAATATCCAGACAGGTATGTGTCCCATGACTGGATCCTCTCAACCCTGACTGATATTTTGATCATCAATAAATACTTGTTGAGAGAATAAATTGTATTGCCATACTAATGTTCTGATTGCTTGTAATTCAAAAGAAAGAAACATCTTTTCCGGCATCCAAAATCAAATTGCATGGAAGGACTCTGGCTGGGCCACATGCTCCTCCGTGCCTTGGACCAATCTCTCTGGGAGAAGGGCTGGAGCTCCCTGATTGGTTAGGCCTGGCTCACGAACTCGGGCCTGTAGCTCACAGCAGGCGTACTGACATTGACTGTCCCATCTGAACCACTTGCAGTGAGGGAGAGGCACTTCCCCAGTGAAACAGGGAACTGGACAGAAAACAACCCCAACATTTTACCACTATGGTAACTTTACAATCTTCCGGGGGGAAATAGACATGTTGGCAAATTATTATCATATGATGAAGTGAAGCACAAGTATTCTAGGAGCACAGAGGAGCATTTACTCTACAAAACATGTCCACATACACAACATAAGTCGTTCCTTAAGAGGCCAGCCACCGAGAAGAAGGTATTTTCATCTTCATGTTACAGAATCTTCTTTGGCCTCTGTGACTGGTCTGTTGTCTCCTTTTTGATCCAAAGCCTTGTCTGCCCAGCTCCCTTGGCCAGGCCACATCAGCCTTTGCTTTCTTTCTACTTCTAAACATCTCAGTTCCATTCTTTTTTTAAGTAAAATCGTCCTGAAGGAGAAGCAATTGCAAGCAAGTTTTCCCTGGTCCCATGACAGCCATGGCACGGACCATTGTACAAAACACCCACCACGGGAGACACCACCCCAGATAGTCAACACACATTCCCTCATTTAGTCTTCTTCAAACCTTACCAACTACCAGTGGTGTCCCAGAAATATTGGGTGACTTGGCCCAGGTCTGTAGCAACTTTAAAAGAGTCAGGACATCAAGCTACCTCAGTCTGGCCCCCCAAACAGCAGCATTTCTCATACTTTGTCTTCACGTCAATGGAGGAACGGTCGAGAGCACTGGGGATGTTTAACCAAGAGGTCAACACACATGGGGGTGTCATTATTCATGCAAATATCCAATGGGCTACGAGGTAGAAGAGAGAACTCACTGATTTTTTGTGGCTCCGAGAGCCAGAAACAGTGCCAACTATGTAAGTTACAGTAAGGTTAAGTTCTGCTCAATATAATCAAAATGGTAGAAGGCAGAGTGGGTGTTCAAGGAGATGGTGATGGGGTGCGCCTTTTGAGGGATGTGGGAGAATGAGAAAATCCTGATTCAGAGCAATTGAAGACCCTACAACTGTGAAACCACTCCTTGCTTTCTGCTCACCCCATTTCCTGAAGTTACAATTCTTGCAAGGGGTACCCAAGACTCTGGGTCAACTCCAGATGGTAAATCGATTTAAAAAACCAAATAAGTAAAGATAACACATTGGTTGTTAAAAAAAAAAACAAAACCCAAAAACCCACAAAAATGAGACCGTTTATTGATAATATAGACACACCACAGGGACGTTTTGCAAACTTTCATGCAACTCTGAGCATTTTAGGCTGCCTCAGACTTCTCTAGACTTTTAAATTTCATTTTATCATTTAAGAAGTACTCCATGCCTACCCAGTTGAGACTATACTGCTTGTTTGAAAAAAAATGTACTGATTTCAATATTCTGCCTCATACTCTACGTGAATTGCCAAAGAGAAGGACCCAGATGGGGCTGAGATGGGCAGAGGAGGTGGGGTGAAGGTGACAAGAGGGCGGGGTGGGAGTGTCTAGTTTGTGTCCTGTCTGGGAGGCATCTCATGAGCTTCCTTCTGTCTCCCTCTGCCCTCTGCCCTCTGCCCCTGGGTCCATGACCCCACATGTGCGCTGAAGTAGTGATGTGGTACTATTTCTCCTGTGGCAGGAGTCCATCTTGTCCTTCACCACGAGGAGACACCTGTAAGTGTCCATGCTCCCATGTTTGGGACTGGGATCAAACTAACTTGGCCTTGGAACTCAAGACCCCCTTCTTTCTTGTCTGCAGCATATGGCAAACTATGCAGATATTTCCATGGCGGATACTTTTAAGTGCTATGCAGGTATGCTGTGGCCAAAGTTCCATTCGCAGGTGAGGAAACTAAGACCTTTAGAGTTCAATGTCTCGCCAATAACTGGCCATGTGAGGACTCGAAAGCTGACCCTCCCGACTCCTAGCCTGGCTCCTTGCACTACCCCATACATCTCCTTCACAGGCTGCTTAGTGGCATGGTTGACGGAGGAGGAAGCTGAGCTAGGGAAAGGCAGGGCTCTTGCTTCAGGATTTCTGTGCCTCTGTGACCCAGCTCTGATCACAGCTGGAGGGCTGGCCTCTGGTGCCCTGTATTCAAGTCACCAGTCTTGATTCTCCTTTCTGATTTGTCCACCCTCTCCCCTCCCGGAGTATATTCCAGCCTCGAGAGCTCTTCCTGGTCAGTGACAAGCAGGTGGCAGGTGCTGGGCCTGTAAGAGCTTGTAGAGTCAGGGCTGGAGTCAATGTCACATATAAGTAGAAGTTGTGGGAAAGCAGAAATTGTGAGTACGGAGAGGGCCCCACGCTACAGTGAGAGCAGGACAGATGTCCAGAGCCGCAGAGACAAGAGAGAGAAACTAGTCACCATGGCTACCTCGGTTCTTGAGGGCACCTCAGTGCTCAACTCCAGTTCCACAAAGGATTTTGCCTCAGGCAATAGGGAGCCACAGAAGTTTCAAGGGAATGGTAGAATTTCATGTAATCATTTTGTTCAGTGTTCTGCCTCTCCTACCATCTCACCCATTGCCCTTGCTGATAACCCATACCTCCAGTGGTCAGATTCATCAGGAAGTCAGTGGGTTTGGGAATGACCTCAGTGCCTTCAGCTTGGGAAATCCAGATTTCGTCTGGACTCACCATCTATCCAAAGCACAGTGTGGAATTCTTTCATTCAGAAACTGAGATGACAGTTAACCAATTAGGCCTTCCCTGCTCCCTTCTATATTCTTGAACAACTTGCACCACAGCAGGCCAGCTTGGCTGGTTACCATGGACACCACCGTTGCTATAATTGGAGCCCGCTGGGCAGCAGCTAACAGCAGATTTTACCAGTTTCTTGTCTTCTAGTGAAGGCAGAGCCAATGGGAATGCAGCTCTCCTCATCAACACAAAGAGTTTAGTGTGTAGGGTAGGGTGGTGGTGGAAAGAGAAGAACAATTACTCCTATAAAATGTCACAAACCAATGTCCTTGCTGAAACAAGGAATAAATTTTGACCAGTAGAACTGCGGCCATTATATTTCCTGTAGTCATGAATATTTCGGAGTGGGATCATAATCAATGTTAGGGCTGAGTTTTCCCTAAGATCTCAGCTTTTCTCTGTTGTCTTAGTATCTAGTAACGGCCAACATTTACAGAGCACTTACTGTATGTACATTGCATACATTCTTCCATTTAATCCAGACAACTAGTCTATGAAGAAAGTTCTCTCACTATTCCCATTTTATAGACGAGAGCATGTAGGCTCAAAGTGGTAAGGTCTCTTGCTAAGAGCACGCAAAAAGTGAGCCTCTAAAACTCATGTCCCAACTTGATTCTTCCAAGTAGGTGGGAAGTTTGAAAATACTTTTGAAAAAATACCTGTGGGAGGTTTTTAAAGGTCCTAGGCCCCAAACTTAATTTTTGTCAGTGACTGTATTGGCAAGGCCACAGCCTTGTCCCACAGGAGACAGCCCTGCCCCTGTTACCGGAAGTTCTGGGCCTGGGCTCTTCTAAAGTCTCTAGCCTGACACCCTGGGGAAATTGCTTAAGCTTACTGAATTACAGTCTATAAAGTGGAGTGCTAATCCCCACTCTGCTTACATCACAGGGATGTTATGCCTCAATCTAAGTAAAAGGGAAAGTGTTTTGCAAACTGTATAAAACCATAGATGGGATTCTTCAACTCAAGCCAACATTTTTTGAGCACTTAGCCTGGGTTGGGAAGTGTGCTAGGTGCCAGGGTTATAAATAAAAATTAATAATTTTTATGCGCGGGGCGCCTGCGTGGCTCAGTCGGTTGGGCGTCCGACTTCAGCCCAGGTCATGATCTCACACTCCGTGAGTTCGAGCCCTGCGTCGGGCTCTGTGCTGACAGCTCAGAGCCTGGAGCCTGCTTCAGATTCTGTGTCTCCCCCTCTCTCTGCCCCTCCCGTCCTCATGCTCTCTCTCTGTCTCAAAAATCAATAAAAACATTAAAAACATTAAAAAAATTAATAATATAGGATTGTTTGTTCACTCAACAACTGGGTATGGAGCTGAGTTCCCATGGACCAGGTACTGTGCTAAGCATCGGGAATGCATCTATGTCTGAATCAGGGCCGGGTTCTAGGCTCCCAGAACTGCTCATGATGTGCAGAGGAGATGTTCAAAACGTTTAACAATGTTCCATGGGTGCTGTTAGAAGAACTCCGGGTGCTATGGGGGCATCTAGCAGGGAGTCCTAACTTGATCTAGGAGTCCAGGCCTCCCCGAGGAAGTGATATTTAAGTGTCCTCTGGGAGCACAGAGACTAAGCGGGGACTGGGTATATAAACCAATAAATACAGAGCTATGATACATGGACACAGAAGGTAGAGAGGCAAGTCTTGCCACACCTGTATTAATCATACACACACACACACACACACACACACACACACACACACACTAATCTGGTTAATCTGGCAAGTAAAATATAAGCTGTACACCGTAGTCTCCTAATTCAGACCATATTAACTTAGAGTATCTCATTGCCAGATCTTGATGACTTGTATATAAAATGAAGGGAAAGAGTCACTTTCACTTTTTAACCATGAAGCTTTTCATACGTAGAACACAAGAGACCGAGAAAGACTTGTAAGCAATCCCTGTCCCATCCCGCAACCCCCAGCCCTGAGAATCCGGGAGGTTGTTTACAGTTAGAAACTGAGGCTACTTGACGGTTGGCGAGGTAGCCCTGGAGCGCAGCCAGAAGAGTTGTCCTAATCTTATCTTCTCCGCTAACTTGTAGAAATGGTCTTAGACAGGTCCCTCCCTCCTCAAGCCTCAGTTTTCCCACCTGTACATAGAGGAAGTTGGGAAAGTCCTTTTGAGCTAGTTTTATGCGTTTATGAAAAGGACTTTTTGCCCTATCTCCCCAGGCTAATGTGGGTCCCTTGTTAGCACTTATCATTGTCTGTACTTCTTTTTCTTAAAAAAAGAAAAAATCTGTTTATCTATTTCTGTAAGTATTTGCCCTCTCCTGAAGACCTGACCTTCAGAAGAACAGAGACTCTGCTGTTTGCGACTGTACTCATATGTTTTAGCCTGTACCTGGCACACAGTAGGAGCTCAATAAATATTTGTGGCCCCAATGTTCCCGACGAGCACTCATCCCTACCCCAGCCCTGCTGGCTTGATACCAAAAAGCATTGGTCTGACAGATGTGTAGAGCTTTTTGACATTACAAAGGGTCATTCCAGGGCCTTTGACATAATTACAAACACAAAGCTCTGTTACAACAAACACTCCTTTCCTTTCCAAGGCTGTGGAAGAAATGAAGCCAGAATCACAAGTTCAGTCAGAATGAAGTCAGTTGCCACCCATAGTGTGACAGTAGGGATTAGCAAACCCTATTATGGAATTTGTCTCCAAAGCCAAGAATTGTTAAACGTTGTGAAATCGGTACTGCTTAGAGTGATTTATGGAGGTGAACCACATTTGATTTCCTTGTGTCAATCCTTACTTTGACTGTACTCATTCATTTGTTCATTTGTTCGGATAGCACTTCTTTTTAGGCTTTACTGTGTGCCAACTTTGAGCAGAACATGGTGAGATGTGTGCCAAGAGCCCATGGCGGGAAGTGCATCTACCCAAGAACTGCAAGGCTCATCTAAGATGTTAGTATCTGGGAACCCATTTGACTAAGGTCTGTCTCTTGCTGGGGTGCCTGGGTGGCTCAGTGGGTTAAGCATCCAATTTCAGCTCAGATCATGATCTCATAGTTTGTGAGTTCAAGCCCTGCGTTGGGCTCTGTGCTGACAGCTCAGAGCCTGGAGCCTGCTTTGGATTCTGTGTCTCCCCTCTCTGTCTGCCCCTCCCCTGCTCATGATCTGTCTCTGTCTCTTCTCTAAAAAAATAAATAAACATTAAAAAAAATTTTTTTAAAAAGTCTCTTGCTACTAAACAGTAAGCCTCAGGGAAACAGGGACTATTTTTTTTTTTTTTGTCTTGCTCAATATTGAACAGTACTTGGTACACAGTAGGAACTCAGTATATAGTTGCAGAATGAGGGAAACAGTATCATCTAAAAGAGATTCAAAAAGTGCTATGGGGATTGGAAGGTAGAGCTTAGTCTCAGCTAGGGAAATTATATGATCAAAACTGAGTGCTTAGTGCTTAGTGCTTCCTGCAGCTGTTCTCAGCCCTATTTGACAATGGGGAAACTGCCACAGAGAGAGAAAATGATTTGTCTGGGGTCACACCGTGTTATGGGCTGAATTTTGTCCTCCTCCCATTCATATGTTGAAGTCTTATCACCTAGTACCTCAGAATGTGACAGTATCTGGAAGGAGCGTCTTTAAAGAGGCAAATAATTTAAAAATGCAGTCATAGGGGTGGGTCTTAATCTATATGACTAGTGCCCTTAAAGAAGAGGGGATTAGGACACAGACACCTATGAAGGGAAGAACCTTGTGGAAGACACAGGGAGAAGATGGTTATCCATAGGCCAAGGAGAGAGGCCTCAGAAGAATCAACCCTGTTAGTATAACACCATGATCTGCTGTCCTCTAGAACTGTGAGAAAATAAACTTCTGTTGTTTAAGCCCCTCAGTGTGTGGTACTTGGGTATGGCAGCCCTAAGTGAACTAATATGCTCAATAAGTGATGGCAGAGTTAGGATGAGAAGTCAGGTCTGCTGAATCTCTCTCTTAAGCTCTCTACACGGCCCCACTCGGCTGGTCCAGTCAGTGCTCCCCAACACCTGCTCCTGGTGAGGGCGAGAATGATGATGCTAACAGCTAACCCATATATAGTGCTTATCATGTACCAGGCACCCTTCTACGTACTTTACATACATTGGTTCATCTAATTCTCTCAACATGCTTGGGAAGTAAGTACTATGATTGTTCCATTTTTACACATGACGAAACCGAAGAACAAATTGAGCAAACAGATTGAGCAACTCGCCCAAAACGCCCCAAAGCAGCCAGCTACTCTGTGCTCCAGGGGCTGAGAGCCGCTCCAGGGCCTGCTCCTACCCTCCTGCTGTTCTACCGTGGTTTGTCTACATACCAAAGTAGTTTTTAAACATGCGAGGTAATGGTGGCACTTCGGGCCTCACTGGGTTTGCTTTTATATAGCCATCCGTTGTGGCCATACTTACCCCGATCTGAAGCGGTTCAAAGGAGGCATAAAACAAATGAGCGGAGGGGAACTGGAGTCTTGCTAAAGAGTAGAGTGTTAGGATTTGTTCGTTCCAGAATCTTCCCATGTGTTAGGATATCAATCAGAAGCACTGAAGGAACGGATTTCAAGCATCCTGCAAGTTCGAAAACATCTTCTAATTCAGTTCTTGAAAGTGAAACAACCAAACGACTCCAGTCAAAGTTGCTTTGCAGTAAGAGACCTGGGTTTAAGTCCTCTCTTGACCACTAACCAGCTGTGTGACTTGGGTTTATATGCTTAGTTGGAGCTTCAGTTTTCTCTTTTGGGAGATGGGGGAACTAACACTCCTTTCGTGGATTAGACATAATATATACAAAAACACTGCCACGGGTGCCAGTACATAGTAAGTGATCAATAAACACTGCTCTTATTAGCTAAGCAAAATGACCACACCCAAAGACTTTCTCCTCCATGAAGCCTTTCCCGATGTCTCATCCTAGCCTGTCCAAATTAATTGCTCACAGCTCTGGCTCTCCCAGGAAGTTGCTTACACTTCTATTGCCCTTCATTGTATCATAGAAGTTGATGACACGCCAATCATTCTGTCCATCCACTCAGTAAAATTATACTAATCATTTTCCGCATCCCAGTGCTGTGCTGGGCACTGGGAGTTCAGGGATGGGTGCCTGGACACTCGCTTTTGCCCCTATCCAGCCCTGTTTTAGCTCTTGTTACCACATCCTTGCAGACTCCTTCAAAAAACTGAGGCTGTTAGTTTAGGCTGGGGAAAGGTGGATGGAAAGAGAGATATGTGCTAGCTATCTGCAAAATCCCAAAGGACATCCCTCTGTGGAGGAGATATTACCAGAAGACAGATGTAGTTCCAGAGAACAGAATGGGCTAGTGGGGGACATTTCAGGAGATAACAGGAGGGCATTCCAAGAGAAAAAGATTTTTGTCAATTTTGCTTATAGCTCAAAGAGTTTGGGCTTTGGGGCAACTCTGGGCTATTGAGACCCTGTACTCAATAGGCAGGGTCGTAATAATAATAATGACAACAACAAAGATTAAAGGGTTTTTTTTTATACAATTACATTGTATTATAGTATTTATTATAGGAACCCCCATCACTTTGTTGGGTTTCTAGACACTTCTTTTATCATTAAAACTATTTTTACAGAATAACGTTTTCAGTTCCTTTCCAGTTTAATTTATAAAGGTCTCAATCTGGTTCAGTTTGGCAACAGATATATTAAAGAATAATTACAAAGGCTGTGTTAAGTGCTGGGCTAGAAGACTCCAGTGTTTTCTGGGGTCTGAGGTAAGAGAACCCCAATGCCCCGGTGGAGCTACCAAAGGGTGGGAACCAAGCCTTATCCTAGCTTCATAACTGTCCTTCAAGCTGAACAGAGTTTAGATGCCAGCTTCTTCAATGCAGTCCACAAAAGGGCATGGAGAACGCGGGGTGGGGGGTGGAGGGCTCTTGCCCCATCTTCCCCCAGTCTGGGCAGTGAAACTCACATATTTTCTGTTTTGTATAAAAAAAAAAAACAAAACAACAGAGGCCCAGATGGTGGAAGTGACTTACTCAAGATCAAAAAGTGGAGAGTGGCAAATGTTTTAATAGTTAACACTTACTGATTCTTTATTATATGTCAAACATTGGCTAAGGGGCTTTGTAGTTTTCTCTCATTTAATCCTCTGACAAGCTGTCAAGTAGTTACCCTTATTTTTCCCCATTTCACAGATGAGGAAATGAGGTAAAATAAGACATTTTCACAAGGTTATCTAGCTATTAAGTAGCCAAGTCTGCATTTGCTCTCAATAGGTGGTGGGTTGACTTTGGAATAACAGCCTGATCCTGGACGTGTGTTGGGGGGGGCAGGATGAGGCGCGAGGGACAGGTGGACGCCTACCTGGGCGTGCACTGCACAATCTTGGCCTGGGGCTGGAAGCACAAGGAGGGGGCGGGTTAGGGGTGGGGCCTCCGAATCGCGGTTCTCCACTAGCTTCCCCGGCAGAGGAAAAGTCCCGCCCCCCCACTTAAGAAAGGGCAGGGATTGGCTCTTCCGAGGGAGATTGGCAGCACAAAGCACGAAGGGGGCCGCGGCGGAGGCGGGGCCGCAAGCAGGAAGTGGGAGTGAAGGTGGCTCGAGGGGGTGGCCCGCGAGCTGCTACCACCGCTTCGCCTGGTCGCGGCCGCCAGGGGCGAGATGGAGGGCCCGGGGCTGGGCTCGCAGGTGAGTGCGACCGGACGCTGGCGGTCTTGGGGCCGGGAGAGCGGCGGCGGCCATGGGGAGAGGGAAGGGCGTAGGTGTGAGGCGGCTCCTAACAGGGGCCTCCGGGGGCGGAGGGGCCTGGGCCGGGGAGGAGGAAGCCTGGAGACGCCGAGAATGATGCCGGGAATTCTCTCGGAGGCGACCGGAAAGAAAAGGCGAGGACACACGGGTGAGTGTCCTCCCGGCCCTCCAGCCCGCACGGTGGGCCAGGATGCCCCCCGGGACCGGTACCCCCGTGCCCGGCAGGGACCTCAGGGGCCTGGGAGTGGAGTGTGGCCGTTCCTGGGAGAGGTGTCGGGTGGCACACCTGAGTTGGACCAGCCTGTCTTGACCTTGGCCTGGAATCCGTGCGGTTCTCTTGATCTCTTTTTTCCGTGGAGTTGCCTGGGCACCTGCCTTCGCCCCACCCAGCCCTGTTCTAGCTTTTGTTCCCACATCCTTGCTGACTCTTTCAAAGAACTGAGGCTGTTGGCTTCTGCTGGGGGAAAGGTGGGTGGAAAGAGAGGTAGGTACCTGATAGCGATTTGCAGACCCCTCCCGTTCCCCCCCCCCCCCCCAAAAAAGAGGATGCTATTCTGTGGAGGAGAACCTACCAGAAGCCAGATGTAATTCCAGAGAACAGAACGGGCCAGTGGGGGACGTTACAGGAGATAACAGGAGGGCGTTCCGAGAGAACAAGATTTTTGTCCTTTTTGCTTATGGCCCTTTCCCAGTGCCTAAAGTGCCGACTGACATGTTGTAGCTGTTCACTTAATGTTGGATAAATGAAGAATATCCAGGTTCTGCCAACATTTAGTGAGTGCTTAGCATATACCAGAAGCTTTTATATGCATTATTTTATTCTGGAATTGAAGCATCGTGAAGAACATGATATTGTCTCCTTTTTTACTGAGGAGAAAACTGAAGCTGCCTCCAGTTGGAGTGAGCTACATAGCAGATTTTCGGCCCTTAATGGGACCCAAGCAGTTTGAGATGACTGGATTAGTCGGCCTCTGAAAAAAGAAGTGTTTACAGTCCTTTCAGTGTTTCTCATGCTTCCTCATTCCTGTCCTTCTTTAAGCAGCCTGATGTGGGTTTAAGAGAAAGAATAAAACATGTTTAAGAGAAAGGATAAAACAAGAGAATTTGTTAAGTTGTTCTTATCGTATTAGGTGTTCTTGCATTTTGACAGTGGGGAAAAAAAGGTTAGCAAGCCTGCTGGATTTTACAAAAGGGGGCAAGAGGGGGTATAGTTTCACCTGGAAGCTATGTCTTATTTTATTTCTCAGAGAATCTCAAGGAAAAGTTGAGAGAATTACCTGTCTTATCTTAATTACTGCCACTCATTGACAAAAGCCTTCAAGTGCTTAAAGTCCACTCCCTCGTGCTGAAGGGAAAGATAGCCCTGCCCCAGTTTCATGACAGGTGGAGAGAGAGAATGATTCAGAGGTTGAAATTAATGGGGCATGGTAGAGTGGTCATTGTTAATAATAATTGTTGTTGTTAATAATACCATAATAATAATAATAATAATAATAATAATAATAATTTTTCAGTAATAAAGATTTCACCTGTATATGGTGCTCTACAGTTTGCAAAATATTTCCCCATGCTTGATCACTCTGACCCTATGAGGTGGGGAGGGATTGTTATTCTAGTTTTAAAGATTAGAACTGATGCTCAAAATATCAGAGGCATTTGTGAAAAGTCAAATAGCTGCCAAGTGACAGAGTGAAGACTTCATTCTTTCTACTACGTGCCAGGCACTGGTATAGGTGCTGGAGATAAATCAGTGAACAAAACAGGCAGAAACATTCCTGTTCTTGTTGGGTTTGGTTCTGCTGATTCCAATTTCAGTGTTGTTAGGTTTTTTGTTTTTGTTTTTGCCAGAATTTGCTTATGCCATTTGGCCCCCAGTTTCCTCTCTGACCTCTTTTTCTTTTTTACTACTTTCTTGCTTGCTTAATCAACCCTAGCCACACTGGCCTCAAGACCTTTGTACTTTCTCTTCACTCTGGCTGGTGTACTCTTTCCTCCTATGCCCACATGGCTTATTCCCCCACCACTTTAAGGTTTTTGTCTTTTTTTTTTTTAATAAAGAGTGTGGCATTTTTTGAAAGTTTATTTATTTATTCTGAGAGAGAGAGCACAGCGGAGCCCGATGCATACTTTGTCTTGTTTGTTGTCTCTTTCCTTCCATTGAATGTAAGTTCTATGAGGGCAGTGATTTTTATCTGTTATGTTCGCTGCTGTGTGCCTAGCATCTAGAACAGTGCCTAGTATTGATGGGTACTCTGTAAACAAATGTCCAATGAATGAACTTAGAAGCAACTCTGTACTTCTGTTAATGTCATGAGAAGTTTTAATGGTTATCTATTAGGTTTCTCTTTGTTTTATTTGATAATCTGGCAGGAATAGTGATCCTCATCAGAGTTTGAATATGATTTTTTAGATCTTGGGTTTCTTTTCAATTAATGCCCAGTGTAACTTTAATAGTACTTATTTACTATTTAGAAAAAAAAAATATTATTCATGATATCTCCATGTGAAAAATATATGATCCCTTATATCTTATATCTTATATTGTTGTATCTTAAAATTGTTCTAGTTTTCTATTGCTATGTAACAAACCACCCTAAAACATAGTGGTGTAAAACAGCCCTTGTCATGCTCATGGACTGTGTGTCAGGAATTTGGACAGGGCATAGCAGAGATGGTTTGTTTCTGCTCTACTGCTAGAAAGCTTTTGCTAGAAAGACTCATAATCTGGAATACTTAGTAGCTGGGGTTAGTATCATCTGGTGGTGTCTTTACTCACATATCTGGCAGTTTATGTTGACTTTCAGCAGGAACACCTACATGTGGCCTGGGCTTCTGCACAGCATGGTGGCTGGGTTCTAAGAGTGAGCATCTCAAGAGACAGAGAGAGGAAGCTGACAGTTTCTAAGACCTGGGCCTGCAAACTGGTGAAGCATCAACTTTTGTGGTATTTGATTAGTGAGGCAGTCACAGAGCTGAGATTTGAGAGGAAGGGACACAGACCCTCTCCTCTTGATGGAGAGGTATCAAAGAATTTAGGGACTTTGTTGTAAAAATCACCACAGATGTATCCATATCTCTGTTACATAATTTTCATAATGTCTTGTTCTTCCCTGTGAGGGAGATTATTGAGCCAGCTACCTGTTTCTTGGTATCCTTTGTACTTTTTTAAAAAATTAAGTGTATTTATTTAATTTTAGAGAAACAGAGATAGCCCAAGTGGGAGAAGGGGGGGGGGGGAGAGAGAGAGAGAGAGAGAGAGAGAGAGAGAGAGAGAATCCCAGGTAGGCTCTTTGCTGCCAGTATATAGCCCTATGTGGGGCTTGAACGCGTGAAACCATGTTGATCATGACCTGAGCCAAAATCAAGAGTGGGATGCTTAACTGACTGAGCCACCCAGGTGCCCCATCCTTTTTACTTTTTTTGAATCTTGCCTGTTGTGTTCACTGCCATATCCGTGTGTCTAGAACAATGCCTGGCACATATAGGGCGTTCAGCAAACATCTGATGAGTAAATGAATGGATTGCAGCTGGAATTGTCTTATTCCCTAATTACCCAATACAGATCTTCCTCCAGTTACAAAGGGTTTACATCCAATAAACCCATCATAAGTTGAAAGTGCATTTATTACATCTAACCTACTGAACATCATAACTTCGCTTGACCCACCTAAATGTGTTCAGAACACTTCCATTAGCCTGCAGTCAGGCAAAATCATCTAACACAAAGCCTATTTTATAATAAAGTGTTGAATATGTCATGTAATTTATTGAATGCAGTATTGAAAGTTAAAAACAGAATGGTTATATTGGGTACACTACGGTTGAAAGCGTATCGGTTATTCACACTTGTGATCGCATGGCTGAGTGGGAGCCATGCCCAGCATCACAAGCATCCTACCATGTATCACTAGCCCTGGGAAAGATCAAAATTCAAAGTACAGTTCCTGCTGAATGCATATTATTTTCATATCATCATGAAGCTGAAAAATCCTAAGTTGAACAGTTGTAGGTTGGGGACCATCTGTATTGGGATTGGTACCTAGCAGGTGTTCTTTACATTTCTCTGAATGAATGGTTAATGAGAACTCTTATGAGTTTGCTGCCATCATGAGAATTTGCCTAGTCTCTTCTGTTACCTTAACATTGTAGGTAGCCAGATAGCAGTGGAGCTTTCACTGCTGTAAAGGGTGTTTGTTTATGTGAAAAGTCTTTGTCAGTGCACATTTCAGTAATGACTGTTGTAACAGCTCCTCTTAGATCCGTACGGCATGGATGTGGAAGAAACTTTATAGCTACGCTGATCAGTTCTTTGCCTTTTACAAATGTTAACACTGAAGCCAAAAATAACCAGCATTCACCAACATTCACCAACATGAAATCTGAGACTTTGGCCTTGTTCTCAAGGGGTTTACATTTCAACAAGGTAAAAATGAAATCAGAGAATATTTACACATTTTTTTTTTTTTTGATAACTAGAGGGTAATTTCTAAGAAGGATTTATTATCTTGCTTTAGTCTTGGTGATAGGAATGTATGGTTGCTTTCCGTAAACAGTTTTATGTGACTGCCCCCAAAGTTGACCTCCCCCAAAGCAGATCATTCCCTTTCTCAATGGAAGCTCTTGTAAAATTTTGGGGGTGTGTGATGTCCAAAGCAAAGGAGATCTTTAAGCTGCTTTGATCATGCATTCCTATCAGTAAAACAGTTTTGAGCTTGTACCCCCAGAGTAAAACCCTACCATAATGTGAAAAGCGGAATCCCACATTTTCATTTTTGTAAAACATCATGTGCTGTGAAATTAATGGAATGATAAATGAAGCCTGCACTGCACGCTGCACGGTCCACATCATCCAGGTACTAACTGCAGTTTGTTAGTCACTTGTTGGGAATTGATCACTCTAACTTACACATTGATGGCACAGTTCTGTGTTATGTGGTCGGTCAGCTGGGACTTAAAAAGTTCAGCTTCCCTCTGTTTGATGTACATGGGGGCTGGGGACAGGAACCCATTGCTGAATTCGTATCGTCACAGGGCATGCTATTATAAGATCTGACAGTATGTTTCTAAATTATATTCGTTGACTGACAGCTCTGTTATATACCTATGGTAAGGTTTTGAGCTAAAAATAATAAATATAAACCTGTTTCAAAGTAGTCCTTTTGATTAATTTTGATTTTTTTTTTTTTTTTGGTAGGGAGACTGGCTTTTTGTTAGATCAGATTAGATTGTCTTTGCTTTTACTTTAGGTTATACTGAAGGTACTATGAATAAAAGTATCAGCTCTGCTATTTTCTTGTTTGCTTGTACTTATGCTTATTATTACCCTACTTCACGGCTTCTTTGTAGGAATCAATTTAAGCCACTTGCTTATTTCCGGAGGAGTAAGTTAAAATGAGATAATGTAACTTGAAAATGAACTTAACCTGATAGATACTGCAGTATGCTGAAGGTCCCACTGTCAGCCCCTCCGGGTGGTGGAACTTCTACTCTGCCCCGCCCTGCCCCCCCCCCCCACCCCCCGTACTTTGTAAATAGGCTGTAAAAGAGTGACTGGCTTGACATTTGAATCAAAAGAGGCTGGCAGTGCTAAAATTAGTAAAGCTTAAAGAACCGGATTTGTAAATTTTTGTGGTTTTCCCTTTTTAAAAAAAAAAAAAGATAAAAATCATTATAATAGAAGCTTTAACATGTTCTCCCATTACCCAGTGGGTCACTGCATATGTGGCCTTGATTGGCCTTGCCTGACTTTGGAGATCACTGACTTTGAAAACAGGCTTTGAATTTGAATTTATATGATCATTTTTTAGGTTTACTCTGACCTCGATTTTGGCAAAAAATGATGATGTGAACAGAAGGTAGCTTCTGTGCTTTAGGCTTTACCACCCATTTTTGCCACTTAATCACAATTTGCCTTGCATTATCACTTTACTCTGTTTGTCTCTATTAGACTCTATTAGACTAAACTCCTGGAGGATAGATACCCATGTCTTCTGTGCCCCTAGCATAATGCTTTGTATGCCATAAATACACAGTAATTAATTGTTGAAAAAAATAAATGCTCTTAATTGTGGATATTCTTTACATTGAAATGTGTAATCCTCCTCAACTTTCTACATGAAAAATGAAGCTGATGTTAAGGCATTAAGAGAAGCAAAAAAATTTGTATCTGTGGAATGAGTAAATTTCTGCATTGAAAAATCTGTGTCTAAACAAAAGGTTAATCTTCCTAACATACAAATGGGGAAAGATACACAATCCACTAGAAAAACAGTAGACTATGAAAAGGGAGTCCACAAAAGAAAAAATATGAAAGCCAATAAACATAACACAGATTCATTAGCAACTAGGGGCATACAAATGAAAAACAAGATGCTGTTTTTAGCTATTGGATTGGAAAGATAGTAAAATGATTGATAATGTTCAGTTATGGGGAGGTTTGTAGGGAAAAAAGAATACTCACATACTTGCTGCAGAGTGCAAAATGGGGAGAGTAGTTGCTCAGTATCTATTTATGTTTCAGCATATATTTTCTGGCCCAGCAGTCCTACTTTGGGAAATCAATGCTGTAAAATGTATAGGGTGTTTTTTGTAGGGTTCTTTATAGAAGTGAAGGCTGAAGTTAGTCTGCATCTGTGAATAGCACCGAGTTTAGGGGCGCCAACCCCCACACAGTAAAAAAAAATCCACGTGTAACTTTTGACTCCCTAAAAACTCAAGTACTAATAGCTTGCTTTTGAAGCCTTACTGATAAGATGAATAGTTGATTAACACATATTTTGTATGTTATATGTATTATATACTGTATTCTTACAATAAAGTAAGATAGAGAAAAAATGTTAATAAGTCATAAGGAAGAGAGAATACATTTCAGTAGTATACTGTGTTTATAAAAAAAAAAAAATCTGTGTGTAATTGGGCCTGTGTAGTTCAAACCCGAATTATTCAAGGGTCAGCTATATACATAATGAGGAAGGATACACCAAACTGCTAATAATATTTTTTAGGGGGCTGCAAGATTAGAGGGAAAATAGTCCAGATTGTTTACCCTTTGTTCACTTTTATATTGCTAGATTTTTTAGATGAATATGAATCATTTTGTAATTTAAAAAATTAATGTTGATGTAAAAAGTAGACTGACTACTCTGTCAGCTTTAACTACATCTGCTATTTACTGACACACTAATAATTCTGAGCATAGTTCAACTCTTTCCTCAACAGCTTGTCTTCCAATTGGATATCATTACAATTGCTGTGATATGATGAAAAGAATCCTAAAGTGATGTTCTTATTTATGTTTTGATCTCACTACCTATATGTTTATTTTTAGCTGTGTATGAGTATGCTTGTGTGTAGAGTGTCAGGTAGTGAGGCTGAATCCACCCGCTAAAGCAGAAGTTACCTATTGAAAGAGCATTTGTGGCTGTGGTTCTGGGTAAGGTGGAATACGTGCGCTCCGCCCTGCCAATCCCACTGAACCCACCAGGCACAATGTAAGTAGCAGCCGTTTAAGGATTCGGAAAAGTAAATTGTAACAGGTAGATTGCAGGGAAGGGTCAGAATTCAAAAAAATCACTGAACCAGGAGCGAATTTACATTTTTTTTTCCCATTGGGGGTTCCCTCCCCTGTTCCCCCCTCATGCTTGAACTTGAACCATGGAGATGAGCATCAGTGCAGACAGAATGCTCTGTGAGAAGCCTTCTAGTTCAGGTTCAAGGAGCAAGAAGAAGGTCTCTTGGCAGCACAAGCACCTGAAACTCTGTGGGAGGAAAACTTCCTCTTTGAACAGAGGAGTTGTGGTCCCAAGATAGCTCTTCTTAGAAGTGACACCAAAAGCATGGTACATGAAAGAAAAAAATTGATAAATGGGACTTCATCAAAATTAAAAGTTTTTGCTATATAAAAGATTTTTAACAAGTGGGAAAATAAACTACAGACTGGGAGAAAATATTTGCAAATCTCGTATCTAGCAAAGAACTTGTGTCTAGAATGTATAATGTGAAGAACTCTCAAAACTTAACAGTAAGAAGACAAACAGCCCAGTTAATAAATGGGTAAAAGACAATTCACCAAAGTAAGTAAACAGATGACAATAACCACATGAAAAGATACTCAACTTCAGCCATTAAGGGATATGCAAATTAAGACCATGACTATGTATTGCTACAGATCTATTACACTGACCATACCTGGCGCCCGTGGGCATGTAGAGCAGTGGGCACTCTCATACATTGTTAGTGGCAATGCAAAGTGGTATAGCCACTCTGAAAAATAATTTGATGATTTCTTATAAATTTAATGTATACTTACCAGATGGCCAAGCAGTCTCACTCTTAGAAGCAAAAACATATGTTCATACAAAAGCTTTGTTGGATGAATGGTTATAGCTGCTCTATTTATAACTGCCAAAAGCTGGAAACAGCTCACATGGGTTGTCTGAAAGGATAAACTGATATATTCATATAATGGAATACTATACAGCAAGGAAAGAACTGTTAATAACATAAAACCACTTGGATGAATGTTAAAACTATTATGTTAACTGAAAGAAGCCAGTCTCAGAAGATTATGTACTATATAATTCCATATGACATTCTGGGAAATATGAAACTAGTGATGAAGAACATATCAGTAATTGCCAGGAGTTGAGATGGAGGGGAGGGTATGACAACAAAGGAATATCCCAGTGGAGTTTCTTGAGGTGTTGGAACTGTGTTGTATCTTGATTTTGGTGGTGGGTTACACAACTCTATATACATAATGTGTTAAAATTCATAGAACTACATACCAAAAAGTCAATTTTATTGTAAGTTAACTTAAAAAAAGACAAGGCTGTTTCCTCTTTTAGTAAACCCATTGAGGGGTTATAGACTTAGTAAAACTATCATTTCTTAAACCTTTTTTGGAACTGTTGGAGAATTGACTTAGGCATATTATTTTAAATATCTTCAGTTTTTCTATTCCTAATGTGTATTTATCCCTTGAGAATAGTGGGGGGTTTTTTTGTTTTGTTTTTGTTTTTGGTGGGGGGCTGTTTGTAAACAGTGAAAAGTTCAGAGAGCTAGGTCTGATGAATAAGGTGGGTGAAGGCTGGATAACCTTATGGTAAAGCACAAGAAGGAATGATGAAATAATTAGCCAGTTTCAATTTCTAGGAATGGTTTGCTAGATACTTGATGTGAACCTCCCCCTTGAATGTAATTAAAAATGCTGGATATGATAGAAAATGATCTTAAGTATTTTATATTTCTGATGCTATTTAAATTTTATAAAGATTGCTTAGATCTCCTACGTATATGATCCTGTTGTCTGCAGATAAAGATAGACTTGTTTCTTTTCTAATCTGTATGCATTTTATTTCTTTTCCTTACTCTATTATTCTGTCTAGGACTTCAGTACAATGTTGATTAAAATTGGGGTGCCTGGCTGGCTCCGTTGGTGGAGCAAGCGACTCTTGATCTTGGGGTTGTGAGTTCAAGCCCCATGTTGGGCGTAGAGCCTAGTTAAAAAAAAAAAAAAAGAAGAAGAAGTGGTGATAGCAGACATCCTTGCTCTTTCAGTCTTCAGAGTTAAAGTATGCAGTCTTTTGCCACAAAGTGTGTGTTAGCTGTTGATTTCTCATCCTGTACCTCTTTATCGGGTTAAGGAAGTTCCGTTCTTCCCCTGCTGTGCCAGGAATTTTTATTCAAGAGTTTTTATCATGCATGGGTGTTGAATTTTGTCAACTGCTTTTTTTCTACTGAAATGAATGTATTTTTTTCCTTTATTCTGTTAATATGGTGAGTCACATTGATTTGTTTTAAAATGTTTAAGCTTGGCTATAATCTATATTATTCTTTTTACATATTACTGGGTACGCTTTGCTTAATGTCTTGTTTAAAGATCTTTGTATCTGTGCTTTTAAAGGATATTGGATCTGTAGTTATTTTTTGCTTTGTTTTTTATTTTATTTTGTTTTTTACTTATAACATCTCTTGATTTTAGTATCAGGGTAATGTTGCTTCCTAAAATGAGCTGGGAAGCATTCCCTATCATTTCTGAAGGAGTTGATATCATTTCTTCCGTAAGTATTTTGATAGAGTTCATCAGTTAAAAGTTATATAGATCTGGGGTTGGTAATTTTTTTTTTTTTTAAATGGGAAGATTGATTGATTTTTTAGGGAGCGAGAGAGAGCATGTGTGTCTGTGCACACAAGTGAGGAAGAGAGGCAGAAGGAGAGAGAGAGAGAGGGAGAGAGAGAGAATCTTAAGCAGGGTCTATGCTCAGGGTCGAGTCCGATAGGGGACTCGATCCCGTGACTCCAGGTCATGACCTGAGTCGAAATCAAGAGTTGGATGCTCAACCAACTGAGCTACCCAGGCACCCCTAATGGGAAGTTTTAAAATAATGAATTCAATTTTTTTAATAGCTAGAGTGCTACTCATTTCTTTTTAAGCCCATTTTGATAACTTGTGTCTTTTGAGGTATTTGCATTCCATCTAAGTTGTTGAATTTATTGACGTAAAGATGTTCTCATTATTGCCTTACTCCCTTTTTAATTTTTTTTAATGTGTACTTATTTTTGAGAGAGAGAGAGAGAGACAGAATGTGAATGGGGGAAGGGGCAGAGAGAGGCACAGAATTTGAAGCAGGCTCCAAGCTCCACGTTGTCAGCACAGAGCTGGACACGGGGCTCGAACTCACAAACTGAGATCGTGACCTGAGCCAAAGTTGAGCGCTTAACCAACTGAGCCCTGCCTTATTACCTTTTTAACGTTCATAGAATCTTGTATTGATGTCTCCTTTTTAAGCCTGTTTGTCATTGACATCTTCTTTTTTCTTGATCCATTTGACTAGAGGTTTATTAATTTTTATTAATTTATTCCTTTCAAAGAATGAGTTTTTTTCAGTGATTTTCTGCATTGTTTTCCATATTGTATGGGTTTCTTCTGCCTTTACTGTTTTCTTCATTCTGTCTACTTTGAGTTTAGTTTTCTGTCTCTAGATTCTTAAGGTGAAAACTTAGATGATTTATTTTAGACTCTTTTTGCCTGTTTGGCCTTTAAAGCTAAAAATTCACTCTGAACGCTGCTTAGGCTGCATGCCACGTATTTTGCTATGGTTTCTTTTCCATTCAGTTCAAAATATTTTCCACTTATTCTTTGTTTTCTTCTGTGACCTATAGGTTATTTAGAAATGTGTTGTTCAGTTTCCAAATATTTGAGAATTTTCCACATACCCTTTGGTTATTGATTTCTACTTTAATTCTGTTGTAGTGAGAGAACATACTCTGTATGCGTTCAGTCCTTTTGACTTTGTTGAGACATGTTTTATATTGTCTGTCTTGGTATTCTGTGTGCACTTGAAAAAAAAATCTGTTCTACTGTTGTTGGGTTGAGCTTTATGAAAATGTATTGGATCAAGTCGGTGGATAGTGTTAAGTCTTCTCTATCCTTTTCTCTATGCAACAGGATTTTCTGTTTACTCCTTCATAGTTATCGAAAGAAGTGTTGAAATATCCAAATGTAATTGTGAAAATTTCTATTTTTTCCAGTTCCATCAGTTTTTGCTTCATGAACTTTAAAGTTTTTTATAGGTGCGCACACATTTAGGATTGTTATGTCTTCTTGATGAATTGACTTCCTTCTTTAATATTATGAAATGTCCTCCTTATCTCTGGTAATATTTCTTGTGCTAATGTCTACTTTGTCTTATATAAATGTAGCAGCTACCTTCCTTACGCTTAATGTTTCTGCATAGCATGTCTTTTTCTGTTGTTTTGCTTTTAACCTGTGTATATTTTTATACTGAAAGTGGATTTCTTGTAGACAGCTTATAGTTGTAGTATTTAGTATTTTTGTTTGTCTTAAAATCCAATCTAACAATCTCTGTCATTTATTTATTTATTTATTTATTTATTTATTTATTTATTTATGACCATTTGCACTTAACATGATTATCAATATGGTGGTTAGGTATGAAAATATCATCTTGTATGTTTTTCCTCTCTGGTTCTGTATTCATTTTTTCTACTTTTCTTGCCTTTTTATTAAAAATATTAATTTGGTGTCTTTTATATATTTTATTTTATTTCTGCTCTTGGCTTATTACTTAGACCTCTTCATTTAAAGGTTGCTCTTGGGTTAGCATTATATGCTTTAAGTTATCACTACCTACCTGCAAATACTACTATAGTATCTCTTATAACTATTATAACATCTTTTAGAAGTATACTTATAAGGATACTTCCGTTTCTCTACTATCATCAAGAAATTAAAAAATGAGAAAAAATCTGTTATGTTTACCCACATAATTATCCATATTTACCCATGTGGTCTGGCATTCTGTTCTTTTGTATTGATTCAGATTGCCATCTGGTATTATTTTCATTTAAGCCTGAAGAACTTCTTTTATCATTTCTTGGAATATAAGTTTGCTGGCAATTTTCTCATTTTTGTTTGTCTGAAAAAGTATGTATTTCACCCCCATTTTTGAAGAATATTTTTGCTGTTGCTTCAGGTTTGTAATTCTTTCATTCGGCTCTTGAAAACTGTTGTGTTTGTGTTCTGGCTTGCATTTACTGATAAGAGGTCTGAATTTATTCGTATCTTTGATTTTGTTAACACAATGTATCTTTTATCCTTAGGCTGCCCTTGAGATTATCTCTTTAACATTGGTTTTTGGTGATTTGATTATGATATACCTTTGTGTATGGTTTTTTTTTTTTTTAGTGGTTATTCATTTTTTGAGACATAGAGCATGAGTGGGGGAGGGACAGAGATAGAGGGAGACACAGAATCCCATGCAGGCTCCAGGCTCTGCACTGACAGCACAGAGCCCGATGCGGGGCCCGAACTCACGGGCCATGAGATCTTGACCTGAGCCGAAGTCGGCCACTTAACCGACTGAGCCACCCAGGATCCCTGCTTTGTGTACAGTTTTGAGGTTTATCCTTCTTGGGTTTGTTGAGCTTTTAGAGTTGTGAGTTTATAATTTCACCAAATTTGGAAGGCTTTGGGGTATTTAGTCAAATATTTAAAAATATTTTCTCCTCCTCTCCTGAGACTCCAGTTATACCTATTCAAGAACTTGTTCTATTGGGAGGTTCGGGTGTATCCTTAGGGTGTTTGCTACAACTCCCCAAAGCAGAGAGCTGGTGACCTTCCTACTATGTCAGTAGCCGTAACCCTCCAGCTACTACAGGTCAGAAGGTCCATTGGTGCCTTTGTAGATGACTTTTGTTTAATGACAAAATCTATAATGGGGAATTTTCTGATGATCATCTCACTCAGTGAATAGGATTAAGATGAAAATCTTCCCTAGGATATACCTGGAAGACTCAAAGTAATTCTAATTTGATAATATAGATACACTGTTGATAGTAGCAGCTGGTTCATTATGTAATTGAATGTGACATTAATTCTCCTCCTATGCTTTGTCACATTTCTCTTATGCTTCAGTGCAGGAATCACAGCCATGGCCCCCACCCTCCAGGATTTGGTCGACATGGAGTCTGTGCATATGAAAGCAAAGAACTTGCCAAGGCGAGAGAAGCTCTTCCTCTTATAGAGGACTCTAGTAACTGTGACATTGTAAAAGCTACTCAGTAAGTCTCCCCAGTACTTCATCTGATCATTTCTGCATTCTGTGGAATCGTATTAATGTTTGTGCAGTTTGTGGCACCTTCCTCACCTCATACTCTAGCGGCTAGTATTTGTCCTATGGGCATCAGAGCACTTAATACAGTGCACCTTAGCAGTTTACTACCGGTCTCTGCCATTAGATCATGAGCAGCTTAGGAGCGAAAGCACGTCATTTTCATCCTTGTCACCCCAGTGCTTTTGCATACTTCTTGTGTTTGCTGCCAAATAAATGTTCGTTGAGTGAATTAATGATTATAAATGACAGTAAAACTAGACTCTGAGTTTGAAACAAATTAGAGTTTTTAAAAATGTGCTACAACCTAAATAAGTCAACGGGATAGAAAAATATCAGCTCGGACACTTAATGGATATTTTAAACGATTATTTATCAAGTACTTTCTTTCTTTTTTTAAAAATGTTTATTTATGTTGAGAGAGAGAGCGAGCGCAGCAGGAGGAGCGGGGGAAAGAGAGTCCCAAGCAGTCTCCGCACTGTCAGCGCAGACCCTGATGTGGGACTTGATCTCACGAAGCTGGAGATCATGACCTGAGCCGAAACCGAGAGTTGGATGCTTAATCAACTGAACCGCCCAGGCGCCCCTCAAATACTTTCTATGTACCCATTGTACTGGGTGCCCTGGAAAAATGTCAGTAAAATAGAAATAGGTATTCTGGCCACTTGAAACATATAGTGGGTTATTTGCTTGCACTGTAAATGAAAGTGTGTTTTGAAAGTTTCCCCTTGAGATCTCCATATGTGGGTATTTGTATTAAATCATTTCTAACATTTTCCCCCTCATGGATCTCACTAGTTATTAACATCCACCCCACCTCTTACCGTTGAACATGTTTCAAAATATTTTGTCTTTTAGATTACATTAATTAGGAATCATTTTCTTAGTGATCAAATGTAAATCTGCCCATCAGAGCTTCTAATCAGCATGTAAGGAACTAATGTTACCACACTAACTTGATATAATTTCTCTCAAAAGCAAAGATGTTTGGTGACTGATTAGTCTGTTAGGCCTTAACAAAAACTAATCTATTATTTATGTTAAAAAATAATCAACTTGTGGTGCCTGGGTAGCTCAGCTGGTTAAGCGTCTGACTTCAGCTCAGGTCATGATCTTGCAGTTCGTAAGTTTGAGCCCCACGTCGGGTTCTGCGCTGACAGCTCAGAGCCTGGAACCTGCTTTGGATTCTGTGTCTTCTCCCTCTCTCTGCCCCTCCCCTGCTTGTGCTCTGTCTCTCAACAATAAATAAATGTTAAAAAAAGAAATCAATAATTATTTGAGTATTCTAATTACTAATTCATATGAACTTGAAAAGCCCTTGGAACTGCTACTTTAGGTGAGTCTTTTTTGATATTACTTGTATTATTATGTTTATGTGAAGGTAAGAGTGTTCTTAAGGTAATTATTTGCTTTAATTAGCATAGAAGCATTTAAATGTTTCTCTGCTGCCAGTAGAGCTCTGTTATGATAAATAAAAGAAATTAGGCTATGTTCACAGAGAATTCCAGTAAAAACTCACGTTTTATATCTTTCCTAAAATTTACTTTAGGTCTTAGACCTCCTTAAGTGGTTGTGGGAATATCATTAGGTGGTGTTTGGAAAAGGCAAAGAGAGCTAGGATATGTATGTTCTCTAAATCACCAAAATCCTAATTAATGTGTACTCTTACTGTATTTCTCACATAAAGGGAGTATTTCTTTTTCAGTAAAATGTTAAAGTTGACCTTTAAAACATGGAGAATATAAATATACGTATCTTTATTCACAGTTCACTCTCTTATTACTATTTTCACTTAACATTGTCAATAAGTATCTCTACCTTTTAAAAAGTACCGTAAAGACAGCCTGATCAGCACACACATTTTGGTGAGGTATACGTTATTTAATTTAACATTGTGATTTTCACCCTTAAGGGCCTATTGAAACATTTGGCTCCCTCTAAATAGAAATAAGTATCGGGGCGCCTGGGTGGCTCAGTCAGTTAAGCATCCGCCTTGATTTCGGCTCAAGTCGTGATCTCACAGTTCGTAGGTTCGAGCCCCACGTTGGGCTCTGTGCTGACAGTATGGAGCCTGCTTGGGAGTCTCTCCTTCTCCTTCTCTTTCTGCTCCTTCCCAACTCGCACGCACGCATGTGTGCTCTTTCTCTCAAATAAACTTAAAAAAAAAAAAAAACACATAAAAAATAAGTCTCAAAGTGCTAAATGGTCTGTTGGGGACTTAATAGTTTCTATTAGAAAGAAATAAAGCTAATGAATGATTTAAAAAATTTTTGTAGTATTCAAAAGATATTTTTTATTCTGATAGTCACTTAAATAACCATCTTAAATATCCCTCAAGTCCATTCCTCCTTTTCCATTCTTACTGCCTCTCTTAGTTCAGGTTCTCATTACCTCCCACCTATTTTTATGTACAAGAGTCACGCTCTTCTGATTAGCCTCCATATCACCACAAATGGGATCTTTCTTAGAACTCAGAGTGGGTATGCTTTCCTTTTTAAAATCTTCAGCAGCTTCCCTTCGAACTGTCAAGTCTTAAGCTGCATAGCATGGCATAGAGGCCCATGCAGCCTTTGCTTGCCTCTTTTAGCCTGATCTCTTGCCACTCCCTTTTTTTATGCTTTTATGTTTCTGCTGTGCTAAATTGCTTATATTTCTCTGAACATCCATGCAGTTTCACGTCTCTGGTTTTTATACATGCTCTTTTCTCTGCCTGAAATGCCCTTCCTTCAGCCTGTAAAACAGCTTATATATCATGCTTTATCTCCTTCAGGAAGGGCTAATCATTCCTTTCTTTGCTATAATTACACCACGCCCACATCGTATTGTTGAATTTATCCCATTCCAAGTTTGCTGTTAGTCTGTCTCTCTTATTCAGGGATAGGATTGTAGTTAGGGACGAGCATCATACATTCCTGGCATATAGGAAGTGATAAAATGAAATTTATTGAGGGGAGGGCAAATGTGAATGTTGAAGTTTAGTTAAGAAAATCATGTTCAACTCCACGTGTATCTGTCTGATGAGTTAGTAAATAAAGTTTACTTTTTTATTGTTTGGCTTAAGAATACATCCTCTTTATTTTTATCCTTGTTAATTATTGTATCTGTGTTGGCTGAGAGATTAGATAAAGACATGGTAAACGGAATAAATTTTGGTATTTGAAATTATTTTAATGGTATCATTCTGCCTTTTTTTTCCCCCTCTTATTTCAGGTACGGGATTTTTGAACGTTGTAAAGAGTTGGTAGAAGCAGGATATGATGTCAGGCAACCAGACAAAGAAAATGTGTCGCTTCTTCATTGGGCTGCTATTAACAACAGGCTGGATCTTGTAAAGTAAGATGGGCTGTGTGTGTGTTATTAAGTATGTATTTTTTATTCTAGACCTCTTTTCAGTTGTCTTTTTCTTTCAGTACAAGTATGAATGCTGTACCATCTATAATCTTTTATTGTGAATGAATACCTGAAATTTTGTGCTGCATGCATCGGTTATTATCGTGTTGAAAAGGGCTTTATTGACCCATCTAGTTCAGGACTCTCACTGGCCCAAAAAGGAAAATTAAAGATAAAGCCATGGGACCCATTGTAAAGATAAAGTTCAGGCAATGAAATGGAATACTGTTGTTTTTGTTTTTTTCTTTTCTAAGTAGCCTCTAGGCCCCACGTGGGGCTTGAACTCACAACCCCAAGATCAAGAGTTGCATGCTTTACTGACTGAGCCAGCCAGGTGCCCTGAACATTTTTTGAAAAGGAAAAACGTAACATAAACTGTCTCAGGATAGAACAGAAAGTTTCGTCTAGTTTAGAAAAAACATGGAAATATTTTACTTTGTTAAAATCCCAGGAGGTATGGATGGGTAGGAGAATGATTTAACCATTTTTTAGATTAAATATAGAATACATTTTTAGGTAGACATGTTTGGATTGTATGAAATATTTCCCCTTCATAGAGCACTACTTCCCCATTGTGTGGTTTTTGTTTGTTTCTTTATTTTATACCTTAGCATGTAAATTAAATGTGTGTATGTGAATGTGTATGTATTTTGTATTATATATATTTAAAATCCTTGGGATTTAAGAAAATAAAAATGTACTAAAGTTTAAAATACACTTAAAAAACCACACTTTATAGTCACAGGCAAACACCTTTTCTGTGGAAATAAACTAGTATATTATTTAGATAATATGATGTATGAAGTACAACTTGAGCATAATGAGACCACTTCCTGTAAACCACAGAAGAATATAAGTCTCTTCATCTTATAGGTTCACTTGATACAGTGTATCACCTCTGCGACCCCAAAATAGGAAGCCAAATACTCAGAATATCTAACTTTTCTGAAAGGATTTTGAATTAAGTTTTTACTACTTACTTTTAGAATTCAATTCCACATAGTAATTCTACAAGTGACATTATTCCACCTTTCTTCTTGTGGGTTAAGTAGAATATCTGTGTGATCCTAAGTGTTTTGAATATAAACCATTTTAAGAGTGCTGGGTAATTAGAATATATGGTGAGAGTAGTTATCATGCGTTTGGTATGTAAGTTATGATGGAAAGCTTATGACAGCAGGAGTAATTACTGATATGCTAAGACTATTTCACCAGGGATCTGTTTGATGCCTTTGTGTGAATCTCAGACTTCTGTAGGTCTGAGTGTTTCGGGGGAGGGTCATTATTATAATTTCTGTTGTCCTATATTTATCACTAAGAAAAATTGATGTTTTCTTTCTCAGTATGTATTTTAAGTTTTAAATCTTATTTTCATTTATGTCTGCTTTTAATAGGTTTTATATTTCAAAAGGTGCTGTAGTAGATCAGTTGGGTGGAGATTTAAATTCGACACCTCTTCACTGGGCCATCAGGTAAAGATTTCTTGGAACACTGAAATTGCTGTTCAGAGTCACGGTGACTTAAGTTCATTTTCTGAATCTTGTAGACTAGCACTTTCTGGCAGAACTTTCTGTGACGATGGAAATGTTCTATTTTGTGCCATCAAGTATTGTGGCTACTAGCCACATAGGAAATGTGAAATGTGGCTAATGCAACTAAGGAAATGAATTTTTAATTTTATTTAATTTTAACTAATTTGAATTTAAATAGCCAATGTGCCTAGTAACTATCATATCGGGAAACTGCTGTTGTGGGCCATAAGAAAGGCTTTCTTTCCCTTTTTTCCCTTTCATTAAAAAAAGAAAATTATAGTTTTGGGACAGTATATTTTTTTTGTTTAATTTAGGGTCCCACTGTGATGCTAAAACTGAAATATGTGTATTATACTTTCTTATAATCAAAATAAGTATCTTTTATAGCTGATCATATGGATAAAGTGGTAAGTCAGTGAACTGTAAACTTACTTAGTGTTTTTCTCTGGAATATATTGGCCATTTGAAGCTGAAATTAATATGTGCCGGTCTTGATACTTAACAGTTTCTTCATCTGTCATTTCTTTTTAAAGTTTTATTTATTTTGTGAGAGAGAGATTGGGGGAGGGGCAGAGGGAGAGATGGAATTGGCGCTTACAGTTCCAAGCCCCATGCCGGGCCCGAAGTCAAAAAACACAAGATCATTACCTGAACTGAAGTCGCGAGTCTAGTGCTTAACCAGCCGAGCCAACCAGATGCTCTTCTTCATCTGTCATTTTAATTCCAGTCTCTGGTTGGTGGGGTTGACGTGAACCTAGAACTAAAATGAGTACTTGTTTATTTAAGACAGGAGTGGAATCTTTTTCCCACTGCCCAGAATTTTGAAGAATCTAAGGTTAACCAACTCATCCCTTTTGAGCAAGTGGGGTGCAATGCTTTACAAGGAAAATGAGCCATATTCAAATGTAGAAGTCTGTCGTTCCTAAGAATGATATTATCATAGTATATACCTGCAATCTGAATGTTATACCTCAATTCTCATGATTATTTCTTGGTTTTAAAATAACAACAGTGAAGTGTACGTGGTTTTGAAGTTTTCATTTTCAGGGGCACCTGGGTGGTTCAGTCAGTTAAGCGTCTGACTTTGGCTCAGGTCCTGATCTCATGGTTTGTGAGTTGGAGCCCTGAGTTGGGCTCTGTGCTGACAGCTCGGAGCCTGCAGCCTGCTTCGGATTCTGTGTTTCCCTCTCTCTCTGTCCCTCCCCTGCTCGCACTCTGTCTCTCTCAAAAATAAATAAACGTTAAAAAAATTTTTTTTAAGTTTTTATTTTTAGCATTAGTCATGTATAATAATTATTATTATACATGTATTATTTATACATTATAGCAACACAAGGTTTGATAATAGATTGGAAGGTTATTAAGTGTATTACCTGCATTCAAGAAGGACTGTCCAGATAGCCCTAAGTTTGGAGTGTCAAAGTGAAATACATTTGGACAGTCTCCAGTGTTTTGAAAGTCTGTTCGGAAATACTCTTTGTATCGAACCAAAATCTCTCATGTTGTAAAGTTTTTTTTTTTTTTTTTAATATTTATTTATTTTTGAAAGAGAGAGAGCGAGAGAGAGAATATGAATAAGCAGGGGAGGGGCAGACAGACAGGGAGACACAGAATCTGAAGCAGGCTCCAGGCTCCGAGCTGTCAGCACAGAGCCCGATGTGGGGCTCGAACCCACGAACCACGAGCTCGTGACCTGAACTGAGGTCGGGCACTTAACCGACTGAGCCACCCAGGTGCCCCCCAAATCTCTCATGTCTTAGGGATACCAGTTTCTTCCTGAAATTTTTTTCTTTTACTGCATGCTGTAGAAAACGGTGTAATTTTTACTCTCTATTTGCAGACAAGGACATTTGCCTATGGTCATATTATTACTCCAGTATGGAGCCGACCCCACTCTCATCGATGGGGAGGGATTCAGCAGCATCCACCTAGCAGTATTATTTCAACACATGCCTATTATAGCATATCTCATCTCAAAAGGACAGGTATGTTTAGAAACATATCTTATACTCCAGCTGCTGTGAATCTGAAGAGATTGGGAGGATGATTAGTAGTAGGTCTGCCCTCAGTTTTAGAGTATATGTTATGGGTATCAAATATTCAAATATTAGCCCCAGTAAGTCTAGGTATTGAATGCTGCTTTTCCAGTTTCATTGGAGCAAAAAGGACAGGTCATTTAGCTCAGTAACATGTAATAGATGTTTTTGAAACTTGTAAGCCTATAATAGATTTTCTTATGATCCCAGTAATTTGCAGAGTTTTTCAAAAACATGACTTCAAAAGCCTGTATTTTTCTTCTGGTTGAATGTAGAAATGGTAGTCAGATCACTAAATGAACCCATCATTTGCTTTCATTATTTGAGTGCAAATAGGAGACCAATTTGAATGTGTGCTTCTTATTGTTCTCTAAAGTAATTCCATGAAAAATGACTTGCCTTAAGAGGCATCCATTTATGGCACAGGTTAAATTATAGGGTATTGGCAGTGGGAGTCTCCCTGTCAGCCATACTTGCCTGGGATATGCTTTCTGGTAGCAGAGTGGTTTCTGTATCAGCAGACTCGCCTATAACAGGCGTGGAAACATGTTTGCACAAATGCTGTTGGAATGATTGTGTTCCTTTTAAATAAGCACTTTCTCTCAGACTTAGCCCACTGAAGTAGAATAATTATAACTTCCTGGGTCTCATTTTGGGAAGACGTATGAGGAGGAGCCCTGTTTGCTTCTCCTTGGGCTCTTTCCCAAGTCGTATTCCTCCAAGGCCCAAGAGACACTTCGGTAACTGAAACTCTTTCCTTGACTTGGTTAGAACCATTATTGTGCACCTCAAACACGGGCCCATTTTATTAAAAGGAGCATATCCTTATGGAGATATCGTTTCCTTCCCCACCCCCACCCCCATATTATAAAAAATAGAAAAGAACTTTTCATGTTTTAGTCTTGAAACATAAGTCCAAAATTACAATGAGTTGCCTCAGAAAAGATAGAGGTTTCATTGTCACTGGAAGTGTTTACATGGAGACTGGGTGGCTTTGTGTAAGACATGATAATTTGAATTACTGTGTCAGGTAAGGTCTAAACTAGATGACTCCTAAGGTCTCTTATATCTGATGGTGATTGTCAGCATTTTCCTCTTTCCCTTCGCTTTCTTCCATTCACATCATGCAACACTTTGAAGCGTATATTCAGATTTTTCCTTTATGAGTATTTTGTAGAAATCAATGGATTTTCACCCTTTGGGTGAGGAGCAGAACACTGTTTTGTTCAAATGATATCAGAACGCTTCTTGTAAAAGCAATGGTGAAGTTGAATGTATTAAAGAGATACTTCTATTAAAGAGATAATTCTATTAAAGAGAGAATTTTGACTGTGTTTACAGTTAAGCTGATTGACTCTTCTTTTCGAACAGAGTGTGAATATGACAGATTTAAATGGGCAGACACCTCTCATGTTATCAGCTCACAAAGTACTTGGGTAAGTAAGTCTAACTGACTTGCCTTTTTCTGATTCTTGGTTCTAACAATTTCTTTTCTGTGTGTATAATTTTAAGTAGCCTAGTCTATGTTGAGATGATACTACATTCTGAAGATTTTCTACCCTGTGACTGTGGTATGAACGTTTAATGTAGTTACGGCTAGAAAAGCACCACTGAAATAAAATTTCTCTTCTGATAGCTTTGGGGAACAATTTGAAAACTGCTAATAAGAAAAAATTTTCCTTATAGAGCAGGTAGAGATTTTATAGTATATGCTGTGAACATGGCTTATATTTCTCAGTTTGCATTTTTTAAAAAAATGACTACAGGTTTAAATGTTCTCCACATTTGAAATCGAGATGATAACATCTTCTTTCCAGACAACAGTATGTTTTAAGGTTCTCTGACATTGTTGACTGCTCTGAAAATAGCAGATTTTGAATATCTATGAATATGAGTATGGTCTGTTTATATGTTTCTATCAGGTACTTACATGTTTAAGTTTTTATGTTTGTTTATAAACACATGTGATTAATGGCCACCATGTAGTCTAACTTCTGGTATTCTGTTCAAATACTTGCTACAGTTTTGCCTTTATGAATTTGTGTTGTGCTTAATTTCTGATTCTACTTTTACTTAGGATTTCTCTCCTAGGATCCAAGGTAGTTGTGATGCCATTTACTTTTGATCATGGAGTGCTGGGGCTGAGGGTTGAATTTTGTTAAAAAGCATTTTGTCTTTTTCGCTGACAACTCTGAGGTCAGATAATAGTGTTTAAAGATGTTGATAGAATAAGTAAAATAGAATACTGCTTTATTAAAAGAATCTCTTGAGTAGTCATGAAGGAAGAGAAGGTATTTATGGTAAAGTAAGTAAAAATATTTTATTGAACTCTGCCTTTTAGTCCATAGGTTTCTAAGATAAATGAATGTTTTAGGACATTATTTATGCCTGCTTTATTTAATAATTGGTTAAAGGAAGCATGGAAGTCAGCTTTTGGTTTATCTCCTCAAATATAGTGTGTGTACATTTAGTTTTTAATTAGATAAATAACATAGCATTGGCCCAAGTTAAATTCACAATAAAAAAAAAAAAGGTAAGCAATACAATAACTACATGAAAGTAAAAGTTTGAAAAACGAAAGCAGTTATTCAGCATATTGATGTTGAAATTATCGTATTTGTATTGCCGACTATCACATAATAGATGTCTTTTTTTGGAGGTGCATCTCTCCTATTAGCCCCTGGAATAGAACTCTGCACAAAGAAGTTTCTCGATCTTCAGAATACTTAACTGAGTGGTTAATTTATATGTTACCTTAAAAGATTCATTATTTGCATTTACCTTTCAAATCATTCATCTCTCTAATACTCCTTGGTATTTTATTGTTTTGAGACAGGCCAGAACCAACTGGATTTCTTTTAAAGTTTAATCCTTCTCTCAGTGTGGTTGATAAAATACACCAAAACACTCCACTCCACTGGGCAGTTGCAGCGGGAAATGTTAATGCTGTAGATAAACTTTTGGAAGCCGGTTCTAGCCTGGACATCCGAAATGTTAAGGTATGACCAGGTATTTATCTCCTTTAGTTTATTATGTATTCAGTTAGAAAATTAGTACATCAACATAAACATAAGCTATACATATATTTTTCAATTACCACAAGATAAATAACCAATGACAGTAACTGACTACTTCTAGAATGAATACACTGAGTCTATGATTCTGCTGATTTCTTGTACAATGTTTAACACCCATACTCTATCAAAAATATAATTGAACTTTCTCTCTCTCTCTCTCTCTTTTTTTTTTTTTTTAAGGGCGAAACACCTCTTGATATGGCTGTACAAAACAAAAATAGGCTCATTATTCACATGCTAAAAACAGAAGCCAAAATGAGAGCTAACAAAAAGTTCAGACTCTGGAGGTGGCTGCAGAAATGCGAGGTATTTTCATATGGGTCCTGTTCTGTGGGCCATAAGGACCGTTTTATTCATTTGTGTTTCTGTTTTTAAGGCAAATCAGGGAGGAAACCAGGATGAAACCAGGGAGTTGGCTTAGGGCTGCATTATATCCACTGGTCACATCTGCCCCATGTGTCCCATAGCCCAGAGTTGGAAGTGTGGCACTTTCATTGGCAATTTACTATTGGTCCTCAGCTAGATGGCTCTAAAGCTACATGTTATCTTGTGAATATCATAGCAGACTTCCACATTTACTTAATGAATGAATTGAAACAGATGGTTTAAATTCTTAGAGTAGCAAGAGGAAAATTTGTTTTTACTGAAAATCTTTTTCAAGGGGCAAACAGTAGCATTCAATGTTTTGTTAGAATCATGAGGAGTTGGCAGACTTCACAAAATGAAAACATCTAGAATTTCAAGAGATGACCCCCAGTTTTGTGCTTTGTTCAACTTGGCAGTTCTTCTGAGTGATGTCCTCCTGAACTTAACAGTTAAACTGATGGGGAAAGTTAAGAAGTTCAGCTTATTCTCATAAAAATCTAGCCCTAGTAGTGTCGTATTAGTCATAATTCAAATTGTTAAAATGGGGTGTTGAACTGATTCTGTTTTTAATGTTTTCAGATATGAAAGACGGCATCATCTTTTCTAATGATGATTAGTAATTATACTCTCAGAATGATTCTAAATTCACAGAGCCCAGATTTCTCTGCAGCGGTTCATTATGAATACTGCATCTATTTTACATTCAGGCGTGTAGAGGGAGAGAGGAAGAAGTAACTGCTACTCCTCAGTATCCTTTGCCAGCTCCTCTGCTTCTCCCCTACCCTTATTGGTAGGGTGACCCAAGATTTTGTTCTTGGACCTCTTTTGGTGATTTCATGCACCTCCATGGCGTTAAATGCCGTGTGTGTATTGACAGCTCCCAAAGTTATCTTCAGTCCATATCTTTCCAGACTCCTATATCGAATTACCTACTTGATTTATCCAGTTCAATGTCTTATAGATATCTCCAATATACATATCCAAAACTGAACTCCTGATCTTTTTCCCACCCCACCCCAACTACTCCATCTACAGCCTGTCCCTTCTCAGTAGGTGGCAACTCCAGTCTTCAGTCATTTTTGTCTTTTCTCTGTCATGCCACGTATCCAGTCCATTAGGAAAACACATTGGCTAATTCTGCCCTCAGTATATATCCAGAATCTGACCTCTTCTCACTGTTCCACCAATGGCATTTTGGTCCAGCCTCCAGTGTCTTTCCTGCAGCTTACTGCAGTTGTCTGTCATCCCCCTGCTCCCACTCGCCTCTAGTCCATTCCCAGCTGAGCAGCCAGGTGAATCTTTTTTTTTTTTTAACTTATTTTTGAGGCAGGGAAGGGGCAGAGAGAGAGGGAGAGAGAGGATCTGAAGTGGGCTCTGTGCTGACAGCAGAGGCCCCGATGCAGTGTAAACTGTGAGATCATGGCCTGAACTGAAGTTGGATGCTCAACTGACTGAGCCACCCAGGCGTCCACTGATGAATCTTTTAAAATGTAGGTCAGATCCTGTCATTCATCTGCTCAGAATCCTGTGATGTCTCCCCCTTTCTCCTAGAATAAAAGCCCAAGTCCTTTCAGTGACTTATGAGGCCCTGTGTGATCCAGCTGTTTATATGCTATTAAACCACCTAATACATTTGGCTGTCATCTTCTGCTAGAATTTAAGCTCCATGAGAGAAAAACCTTAAATTCATGATGTGTCCCAAGTGCTTAGAACAGTGCTGCAGCATATAGTGTACAATGGAATATTTATTGAGTGAGTAAATAGTGTGGCTCATTTATGAGTGTTATATCTGGGATTGAACTTTGAGATCCAGGGGCTCCTGGGTGGCTCAGTTGGTTGAGCGTCTGACTCTTCATTTCAGCTCAGGTCATGATCCCAGGGTCATGGGATCAAGCCCTGTGTTGGGCTCTGCAGTGGCCATGGATCCTGCTTGGGATTCTCTCTCTCCCTTTGCCCTTCTTCCCCACTTGTGTGCTCTCTCTCTTTCTCTCTTTCTCAAATTAAAAAGAAAGAAAAAATTTGAAATCCATATTTAATTCTTATTTCTGTTCTGAGATTATGTTGCTCATAGATTCTAAGTTTACTACCTTTAAAAAAAATCTAAACTTGATTACCTTGCAAATTAGATTTAGGATTTTATTTTTTTTAATTTTTATATATCTTTTTAAAGTTTATTTATTTTGAGGGAGACAGAGACAGCATGAGCCGGGGTGAGAGGGGTCATAGAGAGAGGGGTAGAGAGAATCCCAAACAGGCTCTGCACCGTCTGCCCAGAGCCCGACACGGGGCTCAAACTCACGAACTGTGAGATCATGACTTGAGCTGAAACCAAGAGTCAGACATTTAACTGATATAGGACTTTAAAAGATTTGATAGCATTTGAAAGTATTCATCCTCAGAACACTTAGAGAAATAAAAGTGGAAGAAAATAGGGCAGAATATATTTTTTCCCTTTGCCGTTGCAAAAGCCTTACTGGCTTCCAAGGTCATGTATATCGCAGTTAAGGGACTGCATTGCAGAAATGTGGTGCCTGGCTTCAGTACAGACAGTCACACTGTTGGTTCATAGACATTTCATTCTTTTCACTTTGCCGGCATAAACCTAAATGATTAGCATCCCAAGGACATGTTTCAGTCTTTGGCCTCCGTGTGACATTTGACAACTGAGAATTACTCCTTTCTTGAAACTTGAATCTTCCTTGGCTTTGCTGGGACCTTTCTCCTGTGTTCACGTCCTGCCTTTCTGGTCACACCAGTCACTCTTCGTTACCTTTGACAACTTAGCTTTTTTCCCCTTCAGCGTTTGTGTTGGCGAAGATTCTGCCCCTTTCTACCTTGCACACAGTCCTTGGGATGTTATTGGTTCATGGCTTTCCAGATTATATACTGATGAGTACAAAGTTTTCTCCTGGGTGGTCGACCGCTTTCCTGACTGCCTCCTGGCTATCTCCCCATAGGCATCTGAAATTCCACTTGCCTCCAACTGTCGTCTTTTCTGCAGACTTGTTCCCTCTGACCTTTATTAAGGGATGGCACCATCTAGTGTCCAGGCTGGAACTGCTGCACTCTCCACCTTGAGCCTTGGGTGTCCTGATTTTTGTGTGGTCCCTTTGTTTTGCTTTGTGCTTTCTGACCTACAATACTGTTTGAAAGAAATTGTTTTTAAAAATGTCAGCTCTCATTAGCACTCCTCTGAAAGACCCCTGTTTCTTGGAGGGGAAGAAAGCACAAGAAAACATGTTTAGGCAATATATTATAAAATCTAAGGTTTTTAAAGGATTGTTTCCAAGATTGGTAATTTTCTCCGACTTCACATTTACTAATCAGCAATTTTGAAGAACAGCTGTGTTCTGCTGTTGTATTAATAGTTATATATTTCAGAAGAAGTTCTTCTGTGGTACTAATCATTATTAGATACTTAGGAGGTGAAATCCATAAGGTTCTAAAATTCTGAATCTCTTAATAGCTCTTCCTGCTGCTGATGCTTTCTGTGATTACCATGTGGGCTGTTGGATACATACTGGACTTCAATTCAGATTCTTGGCTTTTAAAAGGATGTCTTCTAATAACATTGTTTTTTCTGACATCTTTGCTTCCAAGGTGTGTATATTAGTCTTTGCAAGGCTGGTTATTGCATTTCCGTGTGATTGTTTATTTCTGTTAATTAGCTGAAATCGCAGTTTTTACTGAGCTCTGAATGTTATTTACCACATAGAAACGTCTTCAGGGGTGGTGGGAGGGAAGGGCTTTGGTAGCATATGATTTGGCTAAAAGCAGATTGGTCAACCCAGTAGTTTGATTGAATTGGCAACTGGTAGGAAATAAAGACCCTAGCTCACGTTTTGAATGGTTGATTTTGGTAAATGAGATTTTTGTAAGTGTTTTGCATCTTGAAGCACTTTTGCCCACTTTTCAGAAATTGTGTTTTTTCCTTGATCTGAATTCATTTTAAGCTCGTTATTTTTGCTTTTAAGGTTTTTGAGTTGAAACGACCTAACTGAAATGTAGGAAATTATAAGATGGTAACTGTGGGATGGCTCTATTTTTAGGAAAATATACATGATTGTATTTAGTCATGGTTAAGGGTCAAGTTGCCTGGATTCAAGTCAGGCTTTACCACACAGCAGTCTGACCTTTAGCAAGTTGCTTTACCTCTCTGTGCCTCACTTTTTTCATCTATAAAAATGAGGATAACAGTTGTGACAATGCCTGCTTTATCGTTAAGACATGTACAATGGCTGGAACCATGGCTGACACACAGTACCCAGCAGTCATACCACACCCCAGTCTCTTCCTGCTTTCAGTAAAATGGCATCCAGTTCCCCGTGTGAATAACGACTGTCATCCTTGGATTACTGTTGTGTTCATTCTTCCCTTCCCACATCCAGCTCATCACCACGTCCTTCCTGTTCTTTCTCCAGTTGGTCAGCTCTTATCCCTGATTTATAGTTCATCCCCACTTAGCAATCAGGGTGGTCTTTTTAAAAGGCAAACAGTTTCCTTTTTTTCTCTCTGCTTAATGGCTTCCACTGACTTTTCTGCGTCTTCAAAATAAAATCCAAACTCCTTGCCTGTGAGGTGTCATGTGATTCGATCTCTCCCTTTGGACTTCATCTCTTTCCTCTCTTCCCTTCTCTGCTCTTCTGCCCTCTTTCTGTTTCTAAAGCACATTGAGCTCATGCCGCTCCTGGGCCTTGACTCTTGCTTAGGTCTTTGTCTGAAGTGTTCTGATACCGTATCGTTTTAGAGCAGGAGACACAGCCATTCAGGCCTCAGGACCAGTGTCACCTCCTTAGGCCATCCCTGAATAACTCTGCATCACCCTGTTTGATTTTCTTCATGGCACTTACTCACTGTTACCTGGAGTGTTAAGGCCCATGCAAGCAGGAAATGTTTCTCTTTTCAATTTTCAGTAAATGTAAACTTTCATTTACTGAATGAAAGAAAAATGTAAAGTATGATGATGATCCGTAGAAAAGGATCTAAAAGGATCTCTCTTCAGGGTGTGATGTTGAGTATTCCTATGCCTTTTTTTGCTTGCCAGCATTTTCTGGAATAAGCATGAGCTGCTTGAGTAATAAGGAAAAACAAAATATTAGAGGAATCTTACCTCTTGGTCACTCAAGAGCAAGACGGTTGGAAATGAATTAGAATATAAGTGTAAAGTAAAAACTTATATTTCTGAAAAATAACAAAATGCCTAAAATTGTCTGCTGTACAGAAAACTTATAACTTAGAGATATTTATACATTTTCCACTAAGTAGATGGTGAGTTGGTTGCCAAAGAAATTTTAAGCCAAGTCACCAGAAATCGCAATGATCACTTTGGGGTTTTTGTGTTTTCTCTTTCAGAGAGAAAGCAAGAGCTGACAGTATCTACTCACCTAGGATAGGAGCATTTGAGATTTTGTTTCACTAGAAACCAACATTGTACAAAAGTTTATAGGAAACTTTTATTTTTGCTGACAGTGAGTGGAGGGCTTTGTATGCTAGACTTGGCATATGGACACGATTCAAATGGGACACAAATGCATATGGCAGCTTTATCCATACTGCTTTTATTTCATACCCTTCTGTAGAGACCGCGTCTCATGGAGGTAGGCAGCTGCAAACTTCTACTCTTCTTTAAGCTCCAGGCGCAGTTGCCTATTGATCCAGGCTGCTACGTGATGCCTGTTCGAAGCACACAGGTCATGGTAGCAGACGCTTACAAATTAGGTAGTTCACTGCACTGCTTAATTCATTCAGACACATCTGCGCTGCCTAATCTCAGGCAGGTCATGCTGTGGACGTTATGTGGGCTCTATTTGGCCTGTTCTGGTCACGTATTATGTGCCCGAGGCTTGGAACCTTCAGTTTTTCTCAAATATTTTATCATAATTACACTTCTGATCTTGATAGCTTTTAAAGAATCCCTTTCTTACCCATCATCAACCATTATTTTTTCCTGGTATAAATTTTAAAATAGATCCAGGTAAACCATATTCCTGCATGGATTTACTCTATTGAGTATTTAACATGAAAGACAGATTTTTTTTTCTTTTGAAGCTACAGTACTAACATTTGAGTAAGTTCTGTGCGGACTTTCACGTTGCTCGTTACCCAAGCGAGAGGGTTAGTGTTTGATGACTAAGGCCACTTTCAGCCTTTATTTCTTCTTTTTATGTTCAGTGTCCGCTTCTCAAGCTGGTTGTGGGATAAAGCTGCTTAAGGTCGTGTGCATCTGTTATGGTTTAAAAATATACTGCTAGCCTCCAGAAGAAAGCTTGTTAAATGTGAAGGTGAATCTCTGAAGTATTTAAAATTTTTGCATTTTGGAATATTTGAAAATATGATATGCCAAAAAGAGAACTACAAATGTGATATTTTTCAATAGAAATAAAGATTCATTGCAAATAGAAAGTTATTGGGAATGAAATAATGTAGAAGTTAGTTTTAAGGACTGGAACATGCATTTCTTGAGTGCTTTACTTTTCTCATGGGTACAATGGGGTTGAGATGGTGGCGAACTCTTGTTTTTTTAGTACTTTTTTTAATGTTTATTTATTTTGAGAGAGAAAGAGCTTGAGTGGGGGAGGGCAAGCGAGAGAGAGAGAGACTGAGAGAGAGAGAGAGAGAGAGAGAGAGAGAGAGAGAGAATCCCAAGCAGGCTCTGTGCTGCCAGTGCAAAGCCCAATGTGGGGCTCGATCTCACGAACCTTGACATCATGGCCTGAGCTGAAATCAAGAGTCGGTAGCAGGTCGTGGTAGCATTAACCATGCTTATCCATTTGAGCTTCACCATTTGAGCCACTCAGGCGCCCCACAAACTCTTAATTACTATGTGGAAAGTGGCACATTGGAAGCACTCGGTACTGAAAGCTGTTATTGTTGTTACTTAAGGGAATCGTTATTATTACTGTTATTATTTAAGGGGATTTAGAGCTAAAATTAATATGAACCATACCTGTTTTTACTAATACCGTATGTTTATCCTTTTTTCTTTTAGGTTCTTGGTCGGGTATAAGAGTCTCATCTACTTACCAACAGTCTTCCTGCTAAGTTCCATTTTTTGGATATTTGTAACGTGGTTCATCTTATTCTTTCCTCATATCCTTCCAGCTGAAATTTAAATACACATCCCATTTTTCCTTTAAACAATAGTAATGCCATAGTTAGAAATGTAGATATTAGAAGAGATCCAGGGACTATAACTCATATTTGTATGCATTTTAATTATTTTGGTTGAAGACGTTGCATGTTGAAAATCTGCTCAATTCTGGAAATAATCTCCAAACACACCATGGAAGCAGTAGTGTCTAGTATTTATTACTCAGAGGATAGAAACAATAGAGTGAATTATTGTTTTACTTGGACCCGTGAAAATTTGTCGTGTTGCCTTGAGATACTCTCCTCAAGGTCAGCAGGTTCTTTTAACTTGGTCGGCAGTTACAGTTGATTAATAAATCTTCTGGGTGCCAAGATGGTCTATAGGGGAGGGATGTTCGGAGAAATGTGTCCTCCTCAGCAGTGGCCAGTGCAGTGTTCCTGTCCAGAGCAATGGATTCTCGTCTACAGTAAAAATACATTTACATTGCCACCCAGACCGAATGTGAAACAGAAAACGATACTCCTAACGTGTGCTTTACTGTGAAATTCTGTAATTTTATCCTATGCTATTTCTTTTTTTAAAGATGCTGGTCACACACAGTCCACTTAATTCTTCCATGAACTGCTAATGGATGGCAGCACATGGTTTCAAATAAAAAAAACTCATCCAAGAGATAGGTTTATCACTCGAAGAGCTGGGCTCAGGCCACGGCCAGCTTAAGCGTGTGTTGTGCTCTTCGAGGAGAGTTCTTGGTTTATAGCTAAAGCTGCCATTAGGAGGGAGGCATTTTCTCTAATTTTTTATCTTCCCACCTCTTTCCAAGTTCCCTTTTCCCCTTCCAGAGACTCTAGGAAGCCATTATAACCTTGTTTTCTTTACAGGGTAGGAGAAGAAAGAATGTACTGGATAGAAATGTACCTGTAAACATATTCCTTTAACTTCTGTGTTATGTGTCCTTCTGGTAATGGCATTTTTAAAAAGAAAGATGGTGTTTGTGGGAGAAATGCATACAATCAATTCAGGAATATTCTTTTCGTAGAAATCAATGTGAAGTGAAGAAGCATATGAGTTCTCAGAGGGCATATATCTCCTTTCATTATAGCATGTTTATACTTTAATGATATTTGTTTCTGAGCATTTTCTCTAATATTTTTCAAATTCCTTTAATGTAAATGAATGGGGTAGCATACCATGGAGTTCATTTGACTTTTATCAAAAGATGTTATTACACAAAGCCTTTGTCTCATGATTAGTGATTTGGGGCAGCTTTTTAAGCACTAGTCTTACTGCCACTAGTTATTGAAGGCTTGCGTGATATTATGTGTTATAAAAATACTTTATAAGTAACCACAAGTGTATAAAACAACAGGACAATATACACCCCAAATTATTTGCGGAAATCTCAAGCCTGATAAATTCTAGGATAAGTGACATGATTCTGAGAAGGGATGGCTAATATTTTTGTTGACCAACCCATGTGGCAGGGGAGTAAACACAGTTTTAGATTTGTGTTCCCTGATGATTTTTTTGCAGAATCTATATCAACAAAAAAGTAACTCCACTGTAGTTTTGCAAGCCTCGATCACAGAACCTCATATTCAGTTGAGTTTAATTGCAAGCGGCTCACCATCTGCGAAGATGCCATTACCTCAGAAGAACTGATTTCCAAAGCTAGACAGACTCTTATGTCGGAGTTGATGAGATGGGATCTTTTACTTGCGTGTACACCAGAAAGCCCTTTGATCTAGGCAGCCATATGCACCTGCTACGGGTGAGTGCATGTCAGTCAGTAGGTGGCACACTTTGCCATCAGATCAGTGTCTTCCAAGCTGAACGGTAAATGTCGTGTGGACTGCCCTGGGTGTGACCGGAGGTGCTGCGCTCAGTTCTGAGTAGACGAATCTTGTCCCAGGTTTTGCCAAGTCTGGGCTTCCCCTCTCACAGTCCTTTATGGGATAAGTGTCTGGGGCACTGTGGAAAGAGTACTATCTTTGCCATCAGAGTGAGTTTGACTTTGGCTCTCTTTCTTAGGTACCACTGGGCACATTATTGAATTTCACCGAGTCTCAGTTTTTCTGTTAAAAACAACAACAGGAAAAAAAAACCCGAGGGATAACAGTACCAAATTTGTGGGATGGCTGCAAGGAATGCTATGATGTCTGTAAAATGCTGACCACGGTCCTCATTGCATAATGGGCATTTTGTAAATAATACCTATTCTGTTATTATTCACTCTCCTGAATAAACTCTGTGTAGAAGGCTGCATGTTGAAATTAATTTTAAGGGAGACTCTGGACTGGTTCCTCAGATGATCCCTTCCTTTTGGTGCTTTTTTATATGTTCAGCAAGTAATGTATTTGGCTTTTATGAGGCAGGATCAGGTGGAAGAGATAGGACCTTACTGATGAGTTTGGAGATGAGATGAAGACTCAGGAAAGAAATGGTGAAGCACGGAACGCTACGTCTGTGATTCTGGCATGTTCCAGATCAGGTGCAAAAGAGCAAGAGCTTTGACTGAAAGCCTGGTGTGGGGAGTGACACAGGTGTCAAGGGAGCCACTGTATTCCCCAGTAGTACAAGGATTTGAGTCCACACAAAGGACAACAGCCATCTCACTGTCCCCGGCACTGGTCAGTACAACCCCGCAGTGTGCTTGTTCTGTTTTGAATTCTGTTGTTTTAAGAGAAACATTGACAGACGGGAGCACAAGTGGAGGAGCATGACCAGGAAACTGTGCTGTACAAGGAACAATGTTGCTGCTTATCCTGGAGGTGTGAGCACTGCCTTCCAATGTCCAGTGTTTGGAAGTCCATCATTTGTAAGCCAACGTATTGTATGGAATGGACGTTGGATAAAAATTTAGCGAACAAAGGAGGAATAAGCTTCTATAGGGTAGATCTAAGGACAGCTATAGTGTAGATCTTTAGCATAGAGCTAAAGGATCTAAAGAAGGAAAACCGGTTAGTCCAAGTTCCAGGAAGGCAGATTTCACTTGAAGAGCTGGGCTCCATATTGAGAGACTTGAACTGCAAAGAGTCACAAGCTAACTGGAGAGGCTGAGCAGTCTATAAATAACTATAAGGTCTAAGTGCCACAGAACAGGCATTTTAGACTCAGGGAAGGGAAAGAATCCTTTCGCTGTAGGGAATCGGGAAAGACCTGCAAGGGGAGGGAGAATAAAGTTAGACTTGGATGTCCTAAAAGTGTGTTTCTGGAAGTATATGGGGGCAGTGGGGAGCATTTGAGGTTAATGAACCACACAAAGCAAGGGCATGGAAGCAAGGAACATTTGGCTTTCCTATGAGGGGTTCGATGCATTCGTTTTACTTAGAGAGGATCCAGTGATTCTCCTGGGATTTGTTTTGAAAGTTATTCAGAACAGGAGGCCAAAGTTCAGTCACTTCAATATGCAGAATCATGTGATTCAACTGAATGTATTTTTGAGAATGTGTTGTGTTTTGATCAAGATTTTGTGGAAAGAAAACAGGATGTGATTCTTTAAAGGCCTTGACCTATGTGCTCTTTATCAGTGTTGTTAATCCAATCTAAGTAAGCTTCATTTGTTAGAATTTCATTTCACACAACACTTCTAGATCCTAGATGTATTTCTTAAAGCCAGGCCCTTCTGCAGACAAAGTGATAACCTAACTTTTTTTTTTTTTCCTCTAAATGTTTATTTATTTATTTTGAGAGACAGAGAAAGAACAAGCAGGGGAGGGGCAGAGAGAGAGGGGAGAGAGAATTTCAATCAGGCTCCTTGTTGTCAGTGCCAAGCCTGATGTGGGGCTTGAACTCATGAACCGTGAAGTCATGGCCTGAGCCAAAATCAAGAGTTGGGCACTCAACTCCCTGAGCCACCCAGGTGCTCCCAAACTGATAAACTAATAAACCAACAAGATTTGTTCCTGCCTACCTGAACCAGATGTGGTTGTGCTAGCTTTTGTGGGTCACAGCAGTGCTTCTTAAACTCTGTTGTGCATGTGGATCCCCTGAGGATCTTGTTAAAATCCAGAGTCTGGTTCTGCAGGTCTGGGGTGAAGTCTGAAGTGACGCCTTTCTTGCAAACTCCCAGGTAAAGCCATTGCTGTGAGTCTATGGACCACACTTTGAATAGCAAGGGTTTAGAGTCTATTTTATGGCTGCCTTTTCCACTCCAAAGGTGGCACAAGACAGCCTGATAATACCTTGGAAGGCAGATGTGGTTACTGCGTTGGTCATGACTTAAACTGGGCAAGGAGAATTGGTTTACTACTGGTATACTGGCTTATTACTTACTGCACCTTCATTTGTCTTTCCCTGGAGCAAAGTTTTACTTTTTATACAAAGAATTTGTACTGCTTCAAAAACATTTCCAAGTGGGCAATATTTATCCTTGAAATACTTTTTATCTTAATGTGTCTATAGTACCTTCCTTTCCCAAAATAGTACTCGATTTGTAATTAATTTGCGAAGAGCAGTTTTTTTAATTTCTAAATCGCTACAGCCTAATACAGTGACAGGCATTAATTAACTTGCCATTAGTAAATTTTTGCAAGCATTTATCTAATGTATAAGGAAATGTTTTTAATTGGAATCTCTGAATCAAATGGTTTGTTTCTTTGAATGATTTTGTTAAAATGACTGATAAGTATTCTTTTAGATGCTTACAGGAGAGCCATGGTAACACCATTAGAGACGAACTTATTTGGATCTTGTATGTTTTTCAGTTCTCAGGATGTTCCTTATATATTGCAACCATTCCTGTCAATAATTTTTGTATGAGTTTCAGCTAATTAGAAGGGATTAATTATTAGCCAATTATGAGCAAATCCCTGTGGGATTAGAACATAGGATGGGGTCAGGTTTGGGGGCAGGAATGTGTATACATAATGGAAAGGGAGGTTAGAATGCAGAGAGATTCTTAGGCACCTGATGATGAGATTTGCTTATGTCATAATTATGTTATTCTTAGTGGAAGTTGATACATTCCTTAACGTGGTCTTCACATCTAGCAGGCACCCCTTTCTATTTTGCTTTCATTCTCAGCCTAATAGGCTTCCTCTACTTTTTCTACAAGACTTGGGCAACTGATCCAGGCTTCACTAAAGCTTCTGAAGAAGAAAGGAAAACGGTGAGCTTTCTTTGTAATGTTACTTTTTTTTTTTTTTAATAGGAAGGTTGTAGCAATGTTCATGTTTCTCATGGCTGCATCTCCGGGGCCTTGGCACGTAATAGATGCAGCATAAATCAACAAAGTTGAGATTTCTCCACTGTCATTCCTTTTCATTTATTTATGGGAAAGTTTTAAAAAGTATTTTGTATTTCCTCTTAAAGTTAGACCCAAGACTTTTCAAATGTAATTTCTGTTAGCGAACATGATCTGGATTTCTTTATAGGAACACTTAGATAATGATCATTTAGCTTAAATTCCCCCATTTGATACATGGCGAGTAACCAGGCAGGGGCCAGGGGGAGCCCTCCTTATTGCCAAGAGATGCTCCTTCTCTTCCTAAGATGTGAAGGTGTCAGAGGACATGCGTGTCTTCTTTCACTTTGAATATTTAGAATTGTCGTTGTCGGTGTTACCTATAGGCAATTCCTGGAAGACTGAGCCTGTGGTGCTTATCACCATCAGTTACAACGTATACTGATGGGTTTTGTTTGCTTTTTATGAATGTATCCGTGTATGTTTAGTTTTCCCTAGCAGATTATAACTAGATGATTGCCATTCATGGAGAGAATGGGGAGGTGTAATATGTGTGCCTTCTAATTTATTGGCTGTGGTTGAAAATGCAGCCTTGAAAAGTCACATTATTTTCAGGCACAGAATGATGTGGTGGCAGGTATTCCAGATTGCTTTCCTGGCCACCTCAGTTTGGAGAGAGAGCTGTGACAATGGTGTATAACCGTGCATTTGTCCGTTCCCCAATAAAACATAATTGTAAGGTCAAATTTCGTGCCTTTCAGAATATCATCACCCTTGCAGAGACTGGCTGTCTGGACTTCAGAACATTTTGTACCTCATGCCTTGTGAGTCTTTTTTTTTTTTTTTTTTTTTTTTTTTCAAATAATTTTATCCCATACTGAGAAAGCATATTCTTGGTAACATTTCTCACGTAAGCATTTGTTAAATCTCCCTGGTATATTTGCACACCTTCGTTTTTACCAGTTTCTGATTTTGTATTACTATCAGAATAGTTTTCTGCCTTGAGCATATGAAGGAATGATGTTTACAGTTTCTCCAAGATGTCTGTGGTTAGATCTCTCTGTGAATGATCCATAGTGTGTTTTGATTGCTTTTTCCTGCCATGAAGGATATATTAGAACTAACTTCAAGTCAGAGGCTCATGATGACCCTAGAAACCACTTAGTGAAACCTCTCATTGTAATTGAGGAATCAAAGCCTAGAGGGAAGAAGTAACTTCCCCCAAATTATTGGCAGAGCCAGAAATGTAACTCGGGTTTCCTTTTCCCTTTTTCTTAATGGTGCTGCCTTATTTCCCTTTCATCAGTGTGAATAGGTTCTGGAATTCAAAACCCCTTTAGTGTTGGCCTACTCAAAATATATATGTGCAAGTAAATATTAGTAAGGCATTCCAGAGCCTCTCTGTCAATTGATGATCTATTTAGGATTATTTGTACCCATGCCTTTATGATTTAGGAGTAAGAGTTTGCTTGTGGTTTGTTACCACTTTAAGACACTGAGTTTTGCTTAGACATGTCTTCATTGCCCACTTAGATAAGGAAGCCGTTAAGGTCACTTCATTGCCACGTGTGTAACTCCTGTGTCGCTCGATACGATCAGCATTGTCTGTGGACTGGACGGTGCATAGGTGAGAGATTGAATTTCTTAGTTAACACTATGAAGTTAAGTATATATTTGGCTATATGTGTGATTAATAGAAAAAATAGAAGGGCATCTCAGGGGTCCGTTTTGTAGTTCTTTGTCAGAGAATCCTCTCTACGGTGTTCACACGTTTGGAAAACTTGATGTTGATAATAATTAATGTCATTTGTATAGTATTTTAGAGTTTATAAAGCAGTTTTGAATATAGTTTCCTGTCTGATCATCAGGGCACACCTATGAGGTTGGCATTACTGTCTCCATTTTAGAGGTGAAAAAATATGAAAGGCAAATTATTTGCTTGAGGTTACTTTAGTAGTATTGGTCTTCTACACCAAATAACCAGGTTCTTACCACATTTTGTGGCTTCTCTCTCTCATGTACTTCTCCACTTGGCTCCTTCAAAGCTCAGGTAGGAGTTTGAACCAGAGATGGTGTGGAGTATTCCTTGTCCTGGTCGGTAGCCCTGAGTTTCCTCTGAGTGGTCACTGTAAAAGCCAGGGGATTATTATGAGGAACTTCAGAGGAACTATGGTTATTTGTCTCCAGGAGAGGATATGCTTTTATAATCTTGAACAAAAGGCTGCCTCAGTGAGTCAGGTTTCTTTAGTGCATTTTGATGTTCTCTACTGTTCCTAGAGAACAGCGAAGAGACAATTCCTAGGGTCCCAAGCTTCATGGACCCCATCCCACCGTAAAGATGGGATGATTAGCATTAAGGCAGGCAGCTGTGAATGGAAGTGGGAAAGCAACAGTAGTGAGCCCCTATATTTTTATTATGCTGCATTTAACGTAGTGGATCATCTTGTTTGGCTGCCAGGCCTATGAAGCAGACAGAAGAGAGATTATCCCCATATTAAAAGCAAGAACACCGGATCAGAGAGGTTAAATGACTTCCCTGTAGTCACACAACTAGTCACCTGTGGACCTAGGTCTCCTCATTGCACTGGGCATTGCTCCTGCTGCTGGGCTTTGCTGTCTTCGGAGAAAGTGGGGACATGGTGGTACTTTGGTGCCATTAGCATCAGAGTGCTCACAACTCCAGTGTCAAGAGAGCAGCAGAAACAAGCAGCATAGGTGAGAGAGGCTGCAGGCTGCCCCTCTTTTTCTGTGTGTGGGCGCCTGCAGCACATCTATTTAGTGCTGCTCTTCAGATTCATTTTCTCTGTTCCCCTGATCAAGTGAATCCCTGATGTTCAGAAATTGTACTTCGTAAACTTGTTACGTGCAAGGAGTATAGGGTATGATTTGCCTAAAGTCCTACCTGTTCCCCTTCCTCCAGTGCAGTATAGGCCACCCTAGAGCTGCATATGCTTAGTAAATCTTGCTCTGTTCAAAAAAGGTATCTTCTCTTAGGTAAGCAGCAGATAAATATTAGTTCATTTAACATGGACAGTTGACCATGACATATCAGAGCCGTTTGGTTTTGGTTTACTGGTATTTAAATGCAAAGTACTAGCTTATTTACTTTTTTACTTTGGTGGAAGCTTTTGACAGGAAAGTGGTTAGTAAGGTCTTGATCTGGAAAATCATTGTAAGCAAAAGTATTACATGTGTTTTTTCTTTTTGCTGTAGGTTTTGGCAACCATCATTATTACATATTCTTCTTATTTTTCCTTTCCATTGTTTGTGATTGGATTATATATGAATCTTTCATCTGTAAGTATAAATTTTTCTTACAGCAAGCTCATGCACCCATACTCACACATACTTTTCTTGGTAAATTCTTGAATGGCACATTCTGGCTGGGTGACTATGAACCACACCCCTACTAAAAACGAAACGGCTGCCTCTAAGACTCTCAGCATTGGGAAAGCTGCAAGGAAGACTTGAAGAGGTTAGTTGCCAGCACCTAGGAAGAGATTGTATTCTAAAGCGACCTTGATAAATTTGAGAAGTGGTCAGAATATAAAGTCATGTAAGGCAGGTGCAGATTTATCACCCAGTGAAGTGAGGAAAAATCAGCGGCTCAGGCACAAAGCAGGGGAAGTGATAAGTAAATAAAATAGGAGAAAGAAAAGGTTGGTGCTGGACAGGTTGAAGGAAGGCGGAGGTGGTCACCATAGTGAAGGAACACAACTCTTGATAAATGTCAAGTCACAGCTTAGAGCTAACAGGAGAGCGAATAGTCATTGAAAGTTTGGGAATAATGACCTGGAAGGGAACATTAGGCCACTTATTCTGCATGCCTGAGACAGAAAAATAACTTCTCAGTAGCTGTGTGAACAGGCGTGTGGGGGACTCGAGGAGGGAGTGACATCCAGCTGTTCCAAGCTGATGGACTAAGAAGAACGGGGTTTACATTGAAGCAGGAAGGATTTGGGTTAGCTCTTAACAGTTGCACGGCTGTGCTTCTCAAACCTGGGAGTGGTTTACCTAACTGGGAAAGCGTATAGTGCTTGTAGTTTATTTATTTTGGCTTTCCTTGTTTCGCTGTTTATTGTTTATTTTGAAGACCTTGGGAGAATGTGGCTTCACTATAAATCCATTTCCTCCCACCTTCCTGTTACGTTCATGCTCAGGTCTTAGATTCCAACAGTGGAATACTAGTTTGTTGCTTGTGCTAAAATGCAGAATGATCCAGGAAGATGTTAGCAACATTTTTTTCCATTTTAGTTTCTTTTTCCCTTGGCATCCTAAGCACTGCCTCTCCCTGCCTTCCCCCGGCCTCTGCTCCAGCTTTTTTTAGTTTAAATTTTGCTTAGTCTTTGAAAAAGAATTCCTTCTACTCTGCCCCCTAGCCTCCCAGTTACCCTCCCCAGAAACATCAAGTTTTGGGTTGTTTGGCATTTCATTTTTAGAGATTATTAATTAATGTCTGTGTGACATGTTGTGTTTTGGGGTTTTTTGCCCTGCCCTAGGCATGGAGAGGGCTTCAGTTAGTTACCTTGTCAGCCCCTTTCTCGTCTGACACCTTGGGTGTCTGTGATCAGTAGGGAAAGCTTCTGTAGTTCAGTGTAAGTGCCACCCTCTCAAATGGACCTAATAGTCGGAAGGTTGTGATCCCTGGTACCATTTCTTATCAAAGGCCATAAGTAATCCTGAGCATTGAAATTTAAAAAACCTCTTAGGTTATGTCCTGTGGTGTAAGAAGTAAAAGATTTCGGGGCACCTGGGTGGCACAGTTGGTTAAGCGTCCGACTTCAGCCAGGTCACGATCTCGCGGTCCGTGAATTCGAGCCCCGTGTCGGGCTCTGGGCTGATGGCTCAGAGCCTGGAGCCTGTTTCCGATTCTGTGTCTCCCTCTCTCTCTGCCCCTCCCCCGTTCATGCTCTGTCTCTCTCTGTCCCCAAAATAAATAAACGTTGGAAAAAAAAAAAAAAGAAGTAAAAGATTTCTTGGCAGTGCATCTTTCTACTGAAAGAACTCCCCTTTTAATGCCTAACAATAAAGCATGTTCCTGGAAGACCTTTTTAGGCTGGCCTGTGGACCAACTTGTCCCTTGGACGTGATCCTATTGGGAGAGAAGCCAGGTTTTACACCACTCTGTCTCTCCTGCTTCTCTCTTCACTAAAAATAGTCCCCTTTGTTTGGTGTCTGTGTCCAGCATAAGACTGTATTGATAAGGACAGAAGTAATTTTCCATCACTTTCCTTCTCTCCACTTTGCTTTCGTATTCTGTGCATTGGCTCTTCCCTCTTTGTTTCTATTCTCTGGCTCTGAACCAATTTTTGTATTATATTTTGTCTGTTAGAAATGGTCCCACTTTATATTCACCTGCGACCATGTAGACTAGTCAACGTATTTTGTTAGTTTTATCCCATTTATATTCTGGCACCGAATGAGGACATCATGTCATTTATCATTACTTCACAGACAGGAAAAATGAACTTGTGCCTCATTTTTCTAACAAGGCCTCCCCGCCATCCCGCCTTCTTTGTTTGGCATTAACACTCCTGATGCGACGGCCCTGATGCACACGAGCCTCGCATGAGCCAGTTACAGCTACTTCTGGCTCTGTGTAGCCTCCATCCGTTCTGTCCTTTGTGAGGTCTGTTTTCAGGATGGACACTCAGAAAGGGTCAGCATCCTGCAAGTTACAGGGAGAAAGATTTTAGATCATGGTTAGAAAGAACACTGTAGCTGGCAGAGCTATCTAAAAATGAAAATGATCAGCTTGGTACAGTATGAGTCCCCTATCATTAGCCAGTGACCACCTGATAAGAATGTATTATTAGCGCATATTAAAGTTGTATATCACAGAAGATAATGTACGTGGCCATTTGTGGCCATTATCTTTGACATTAAATCTGCAATCAGTCCTATGAAAATTCTAGTTGGGGTCATGCCGTGTGATCAAAAAATTTCCCAGAAGAGAGCAGTAGAAATCTGTAAGCTGGAAGAAAGTAGGTATTCTTTCCCACTCAGCAGCTGTTTCCTGTACCTGCCGTTGGGAATTACAGTCTTTTTTGTCATATCAGGTGCACAAGAGACATCTTTGTCTGCCGTCCTAATGAGAAGCTCTCAAGAGAGTGTAATTTGCCTTAACTTGTTGCCTTGATGGTTACTCTGTGGTGATTACTCTTAGATTGCTTCTGACGTATAGTCATGAAAGATGGTTGGGAATCAAATAAGGCTCAAAATGGGGGAAAAAAAGACTTTTTTCTTTTAAGACTAAAATGGACAGACAGGTGATAGTAAAGTCAGGGACTCATTTTCTTTCTGTCCCAGGAGCTCTTCAGTGCTGCTTTGGGAAACTGTCTGAAACTACTTATCAAATTGTCAGAGGCATTTATGAAACCTCAAGGTGAAAATTTACAGAATTCTTATTTCAAAAATAATTTGCCCTTTATAAACTGTCGTGAGGCCTACAGAAGCCATTGGCTTCGCAAGACCTTAAGGATTTGTTCCCTTGTTTCTGCTGCTTCCTACCTTCATTCTCCTTAGTGCTGCTCTTAGCTGCATAGCTTAGGGAGGTCACAAAGGCCATAATGAAGTCCTGTCTTTTAATTGGCATATAAATAGGTGTTCCTGGAGAGAAATTGAGCCGTGCCTATGTGAATCTTTTTCCCTCCTATATGAATCTTTTTCCCTTTACTCTTTTCCTAGGGGTGTCTGTCTCATGAATTCCCTTACCTGGACTTTCTCCCTCTCTACAGGATAAATTATGGTGCCGGTGAAGAAGTACACCCAATAACTGCATGCTGTTAGATTGTGTTCCCATGGTTATCTGGGTGCTTACAGGATTTCTTGCGCCTACAACAACAGCCAAGTGATCTGAACCCTTAATAAGAGTTTATTCAGTGCTATAATAGACTCCTGTGTATCATGGACAAAATAAAGAATTTTCTAAGACAGACATTTATTAAATCCAGTCATTCTCTGTCATCAAGTCCTTAAACAATTAACTTTGGGCCGGTTCATTTTATGCCGAAAATGGTGGTTTTAGTGGTGGTCTTATGGACCTTTTTTGCTTTTATTGCTTTACTGCCAGCTACCAATGCAGTGTTATCATATAGCTTTAGTGAGTAATGAGGTGCCAGTTTTTCACCTTGGCTAGTTAAGTTGGCACTTGGAAGAAAAATTCTTTTTTTTCACCATGTTTTAGATTTTTAAATTATTTTTAAATTTTTTTTAAAGTTTATTTGTTTATTTTCAGAGAGAGCATGAGCAGGGGTGGGGCAGAGAGAGAGGGAGAGAGAATCCCAAGCAGGCTCTGCAGTGTCAGCGTGGAGCTCGACGCAGGGCCCAACCCACGAACCATGAGATTATGGACTGAGCCAAAATCAAGAGTCGGACGCTTAACTGACGGAGCCATCCAAGTACCCCCGGAAGATAAATCCTTAAAGCTGGGTTCTATTCTGTGCTCTCATGTCTTACCGTCTCTTCTCCCTGAAAAGAAGTGCAGTGATTTTATCTTCTTGTACAATAATCACTGGTTTGTTACCTTTTTAAATAATGAGTTTCTTTTTTGTGAATCCACAGATTGGTCAAATCATTGTGCCACGACATTCAGAGAAGATGGACTGTGGACCTACCTCAATCAGATTGTGGCCTGTTCCCCTTGGGTTTTATATATCTTCATGCTAGCAACTTTCCACTTCTCGTGGTCAACATTTTTATTATTAAATCAGCTCTTTCAGGTATTAATTTCTCTTCTGTAAAGCCTTTGAGTAAAATTTCCAGTACACTGTAATAAGGTAGAAAGACTTGAATTTTAACTCAGAAGGCTTTTGGGTCCTAGTTCCACCTCCGTCGCTTACTTTCTGGGTCTAGGCATGTCATTTGACTCTTGGATTTCCAGTTCCTTGTCTGTAAAATGGGGTTGATAATGCTACTCTCACAGGATCGTTTAAAGGTTAGAATAATGAGTTGTTAACTTGTCCGTAGGGATGATCTAATCTGATCTTTTTACTTTACGGATAGAGTTACAGAGAGCTGACTTGCTCAAGGTCACCCAGTAAGTGGCAAAATCAGAACCGGAAACTTAGGTCCACTGACCGTCCTGTTCAAAGGCTTTTTTCATCATACAGTTAAATCATACAGTATGTGAAAACATGATATAAAATATAAAAGCATTGTGCAGGTGTGAGATGATTGTCTTCTCTCACCTTTTCCAACCCTGTTTGTTGTCCTGATTATTATATAGCACTTAAATGGGTAGAAGTGGGGAGGAAATGCAAGATCCCACACTAACCAGTGTAACCATGGTAATTACACTTCTAGGGAAGGTCATGGCCATTAGAAAGTTCACTCTCCGGGGCAGTAGTAGCCACATTGAGCTTCCGAAGAAGCTACTGTCCCTTCCCTGCTGCTTTCCTTCCCCTATGAGCATAACCTAATTCTCATTGTTGCTGTGGCCCGTGCTTGTGGAATGGACGGCCGTGGTCAGTCTGAGCCAATTACTGTGAGACCTCACATGATTAGAGCATTACTCCTCAAAAGTGCATTCCACGGGGCGCCTGGTGGCTCAGTCGGTTGAGCGTCTGACTTCAGCTCAGGTCACGATCTCGCGGTCCGTGAGTTCGAGCCCCGCGTCGGGCTCTGGGCTGATGGCTCAGAGCCTGGAGCCTGCTTCGGATTCTGTGTCTCCCTCTGTCTCTGCCCCTGCCCCGTTCGTGCTCTGTCTCTCTCTGTCTCCAAAATAAATAAATGTTAAAAAAAAATTTTTTTTAAAAAAGTGCATTCCACTTTAACAGGGAAGTAACAAGTTCTACAATAATAGTAACAAAGTGATAAAGACAGACAAAGGAAAAAAGTGCCAAGGAAAGGAATTAAGCTGGTAACACCGACTGAACAGAGGCTTCTGAACATTCATCTTAATCTTATGCCCCTCTGGCATCGATAGACTCAGGCAGTAAGAATGAGTATTAGCATCAGTGATTATTAATATTAACTACTATCTCGTATGATACCTAGTATTTATCTGTATCTTACATATTCCAGAGCACTTTCCTATCTATTCCCCAAGGTATAGATTGTGCCAAAGTAGTGTCTCCATTCTAAAGGTGAGAAAACTAAGCCTATGAGATGTCGAGTGCCCAGTTTTGTCCATAAGGGTGGTGAGAGGTGGAAGCAGATGTAGAACCTAAGGTTTGAGACATGGATTCTAATTCTCTTTCTTCTTTTCTGGAGGCTTAGGACAAGGACAGTATATGTAAGACTATAATATCAATTTTTTAAAGAAACCTTAATTTTGTTAATACTTTCTAAGGCAAGGAAAATGAACTCAAAGTTTTGGGTAGTTTTCAAATACAGCAATTTAATGTTTTCTTAAAAAAAAAATTTTTTTTAATGTTTATTTATTTTTGAAGGAGAGAGAGACAGAGTGTGAGCAGGGGAGGGACAGAGGGAGAGGGAGACATAGAATCCGAAGCAGGCTCCAGGCTCCGAGCTGCCAGTCCAGAGCCCGACATGGGACTCAAACTCACAAACCACGAGATCATGACCTGAGCTGAAGTCGGACTTAACCAACTGAGTCACCCAGGCGCCCCCTAGTAATGTTGTTTTCTTAATAAACAAACCAATTCTCTTGTTCGAAGCCTTTCATTTGATGACTGCTCTGGTGAGTCATGGGTTTGACTATAGCAAGTCAAACTGAGCATGTAGTTTGTGGTAAGGACCATGAACTTTATTCTCACACTGACTGAGGTATCTGTCTCGTTCTGCCACTCTTTAAGCTGTGTGACGTTGGACCAGTTACTTTACCTCCAGGAGCCTCTGCACTGGGTATTTTAAATATATGATGTCAAGTCCTTAAGCATCTGATGAGGGACGATGGTGTGATAATCTCTGTTTTACAGATAAGGAGCTTGATGTTTGAGTTATTTTCAGGATTAAATGGGGGTAACTCAGTAATAGTTGTTTTAATGATTTGGGAGGGTCTTTTTTTTTTTAATGTTTATTTTGAGAGAGAGTGTGTGAGTGGGGGAGGGGTAGAATCTGCTCTCAAGCAGAACCCAATGTGGGGCTCGATCCCACAAACCATGAGATCATGACCTGAGCTGAAGGCCGCTTAACCAGCTGAGCCACCCAGGCACCCGGATGATTTGGGAGGTTTTTTTTTTTTTCTTTTTTTAGTTTGTTCATTTATTTTGAGGCAGAGAGTATGAGTAGAGTAGGGGCAGAAGACAGAGAGAGGGAGAATCTCAAGCAGACTTCACGCTGTCACTGCAGAGCTCACGTGGGGCTCAAATTCACGAAACCATGAGACTGACCTGAGCTGAAATCAGGAATCAGACACAACCGACTGAGCCACCCAGGTGCTCCATATTTGGGAGTATTTAAGTTACCTGAATTCTTACCTTTCCCCAAATTGTGGATTTAAATGTTCTTCACTTCAGTACATTTAAATGTTCTTTAACTTTTTCATTTGGCCCTTTCTTTTTTTTTTTTAATTTTTTTTAACGTTTATTTATTTTTGACACAGAGAGAGACAGAGCATGAACGGGGGAGGGTCAGAGAGAGGGAGACACAGAATTGAAACAGGCTCCAGGCTCTGAGCTGTCAGCACAGAGCCCGACGCGGGACTTGAACTCACAGACCACGAGATCATGACCTGAGCCGAAGTCGGCCGCTTAACCGACTGAGCCACCCAGGCGCCCCTCATTTGGCCCTTTCTAAAGAACTACTAAGAAGCATATACAAAGTGAGAATTGCAGTAATGCTGGTCACATATTGTTTTATTCATCTAAAAGTTGCATGCTGAACGTGTTGAGAACCTAAACAAGGTGGTAAGCCCTGGCTTAAATCACTAAAGCAATTATTTCATGACTCTGCTTTTTTGAAGGTTAATAAAAATCAGTCAAAAGGATAAATGCTCAGGGGTGCCTGGCTGACTCAGTCAGCAGAGTGTGTGACTCATAATTTCGGGGTCATGAGTTTGAGCCCCGCATTGGGTGTAGAGATTACTTAAAAATAAATAAATAAACAACTGCTCAGCTCCTAGATTTACATAGGAGAGTCTCATTTAGAGCTGTTGAGCTGTTGTTATCCTCACCATGATCCTTGCTTAGAGGGTGAGGTGACACTGTATTTGGGAGAGTACTGAATGTTTACCTCTGTCCTGTGATGCACGGAGAGAAACGGAACCTTGACGTAGCAGTATTTTTCATGTACCTTCCAAACTTCTTTTGCAGATTGCTTTCCTGGGCCTGACTTCCCACGAGAAAACCAGCCTGTTGAAGCAGAGCAGGCATATGAAACAGACATTGTCCCTCAGGAGGACCCCATACAAGTAAGTCCCATCTGTTTTGACCACTGAGTCCTGTGGAGGATGCTAGCCTAACCATTGGTTTCCCAGTCTGCTGCCACCACTCAGGCCATGCTGCACTCTAACTTGCTATCTGATGGAGTTGAACCTCTTATTTCTTGGAAGCCTTAGTGACTGACAGGAGGTGAGTGGTGAGGTCATGAGCCCCAAGGTGGTAAGAATTTGGGACTTAGTCTGCTGGACTTGGCACAAATAGCTAAGTGACTTTGAAGTTTTGCTAATGTGGGGAATCTCTTTAGTCAAGCCACATGGTCACAGGATTGCATGTTGCTGGCGTGAAGTCAGTGTGAGATAACCGAGCACGTGGCTGAGAATTCCAGCCATCAGGCTGTCTGCAGAAAGCATTAGATTGTGAACTTTGCCAAGATTTTCAACCTACCTTTCTATCACCAGTGATTCTTTTAGCCCTGTGTTTAATGTGCCCATCCGCGTCAGGGAGAAACTAGTGTTTCGGGTTTGGGGTATGTTTTCCCAAGAGCATCGGTTGTATAAAACCTGTCCTCAGTAGAAAATGAGAGTGTTTGTAGGAAGCCTGTCATCTTACGATATGAACAGTCAGGCTTTGAAGCTTATCTCCCTGTCATATATATCGGGGTCTTGGAAGCTGGGAGTGCTGCAGAGGTGACCCTGAGCCCTCTGGGGATTTAACGCCCACTGCATATCTCATGAGCAGTCTATTTTAAAGCACACTTGTGGTACGAGATGAAACTGTTAGGCTGTTAGACAAGGAAATCAGAGCCTGGGATATGACTATGATCTGTGTTTAGAGAGGAGAGCAGTTGACTAAATTGAGAAGAGACGGCTTCGGTGGTGGAAGGTGGACAGTAGTGTTAGGCTTGTGACAATTGTCTCAGACTGGCAATGATCGTAAAGTCCTTTCTCAGGAGTTTAACCAGAGAGATAAATATTTACTCCACTGAAGAATGGAAGCCTTTGTGACAGAGGTGGAATTTTCAGCTGAGCCTTGAAAGATGTGTGGTGGGGCATGATGGAGAAGGACAGAAGGGCATTTCAAGCCCCAGAGAAGAGTCTGGAAGAAGGGCCTGAGATGAGAGAGCTGGGGCGTGTTTGGAACTGCTGAGTGATGGCAATGTGGGCCGGAGGACCTAACGGCAAAGCCTTAGAGCCACTGTGAATCTAGCTTCCAAAAACTTGCCCAGATTGAAGATTTGTCTTGTCTGTCTTACCCTGAGTTGCTTTCCCTCACCAACTAGCTCTGGAGCTGGTCTTCTAGGAGTGGAGATGGTCCTGTCCTGATCACTGTCATAGCAGCGGCAGATGCACAGCCATCCTCAGGCACAGATGTATTTTAGTGTATAGGGTTTGGGTTTTGGCAAGGTTTTTGGAAGACCACACCGTGTCCGATAGGTAAGATTAATTGGAAGGAGCTCCCTCCCTTTGGTTGGAACTGCCATCTTCGAGTAATTCGCCAAAATGACCAGCAACAAGGGAAGGAGGGGAGGCCCCCGCTGCATTCTCTCTAGGCCTTTTAGACAACACGGAGTTGCTGTTCTGGCCACATGCTTGTGAATCTGTCAGAAAGGTGATATTGTGGACATCAAGGGAACGGGCTGCAAAGGTTCCCATGGCACAACCGCAGGAGTCTACGGTGTCACCCGGCGTGCTGTTGGCAGTGTCATAAACCCAGAAGTTGAGGGAAGATTCTTGCGAAGAGAACTAAAGTATGTAGTGAGCATATCAAGCACTCTAAGAGCCGAGGCAGCTCGTGTGAAGCATGTGCAGGAAAATGATCAGAAGAAGGAAGCCAAGGAGAAAGGTTCTTGAATTCAGTGGAAACGCCAGCCTGCCCCACCCAGAGAAGCACACTTAGTGAGAACCAGTGGAAAGGAGCCCGAGCTCCTCAGAGTTCATGGGATGATAGGTATAAAAAAGGACAAAAGACTTCTGGACTATTAAAAAAAAAAAAAAAAGATTAATTGGAAAGAACTGAGACAGGGCCAGGGCCATATTTAACTTAGAAAGTTTAAGGAAAAAAAAAACACAAACATCTGTTGACTGTACTGTTGCTGGCCTGCCTGGCCTCTGAAATAATCAAAATCTGAATCAGGGCAGTGAGAATGGAAAGAAGGAAACTTCTTGATGGCAGCCATCATTCCAGTGAGTGGGGCGCTCAGAAGGAAATTAAGTTGCTGGGCAGGAGTCAGAGAATCTCACAATAGGGATTCAGGTCCAGAGATGGAACTGGGCATCAATTTTAATGTCCCGTAAGCCAGGGAACGGTCTGATTCACCTCTGGATTCCTGCAGGATCTTCAAAGGATGTCGTATATTGTAAATTCTCAGTGAATATTTATGGTCTGGATGAATGTTTGTCAAAGGTAAACAGGAAAAGTAGTAAGATGTGTTCTCTTCCTTCCTTGGCAGCCTTGGGTTCACGCAGAACCTTGCAGATTTCTTTCAGTGTGGCTGCTTTGGCTTGGTGAAGCCCTGTGCCGTAGATTGGACATCCCAATACAGCATGGTCTTCCACCCAGCTAAGGAGAAAGTCCTTCGCTCAGTATGAAGAAAAGCGACCCCAGACTCTCACTCTGATCTGTGTTCATGTTGATGCCCTGTGGTCTGCAAGTGAAGTGAAGATTAGGAGTTCACCGAAGCCCAAAGGAAAACACAGGTGGTCTGTAAAGCTATTTAGTAAAAACACAAGTTCTCCAGAAAGGCACTACGCTTTTAGATTTAGCAAGATGGACTGTTCCTGAACAATCTTGGCAGACATCTAAAAACGCTTTTATATGTTTCACAAGAAAATACAACTTACTTTTTTTTTTGAGATAATATTCACCAATTATGGATAAAATGTAGTATTTTCAAATACTTTATTGGTTGTTTCAAAATAGTACTATTCTTTAAGCTTGTAATTTTTGATAAATTATTTGTTTGTTTTATCTATAAATATGTAAAAAATATCTAAATAGAAGTACCTGTTTTGCTTTCACACTTAATAAATTTTTTTTTTTTTTTTTTTTGTAGTTGAGACTTCATTTCTGACACTTAACTTTCAGAATCTTAAATTGAGAAAAGGTGTATGTAGGGCATAAAGAAACTGATTCACAATTCCAGGACCGAGTTGAGCTCCCTGTTAACACCAGTAAGCAAGATTTAATTTTCCATCTTACTTAGAAAATGGAACAGATGAGGTTTTCAAGATTAATTACTGTTTTTACTTAGTACCCTCAAAATATTGGACTGATGTGATTGTAAGTGCTAATTTCCCTTGTTCTGGAGGAAAAACTAATTCCACTTTAACTCTTGGTATTGTATATAAATGCCCTGGACATGGCACCTTCCTGCTGAAAACCCTTCCTTAAGGCTCCCCTCGCTCTTGGGGTAAAGGCTAAACTTCTCATCATGACCTACAAGGCCTTGAATAATATAACCTTATTTTGTTTCCCAGTCTCACTCTGGACCACGCTTTGTACTCTAGCCACATTGACCTTTCAATTTTTCAAGGATCCTTTCTCCTTTCTTCTACAGAGCACCGAGCCTTTGCAGATAAGGAAACTAAAGCCTAAAGAAGTTTGTATCTTCTCCAAGGTCACTTAGATACCAAGTGGGGTAGCCACTCTAGAGCCTAGAGTCACCTTGAATATTCTCAGACACGTTGTGTGTGTTCAATAAATGTTTCAATTTATTGAATGAAGGGTTTTTAAGCAGGGTATGATGTGATCATAATTGTTTGATCTGACTCTCAGTTGGGGGACAGAAGGACTTTCTCAAGCTATAGCCTTTCCCTTTCTCTTCTAACCCTACCAAGTATATATTCTCAAATTGTGGCCCACACACCATTTAACCAGAATTCTAGGGATGGAGCAGGGGCTTACTTGTTTAAAATTCAAATTCCTCGCCTCACACCTTCCAAACCACTATATGCCAGTGCTTCTAAGTGATACATGGCATGGAAAGCACATTTCATTAATTTTTAAATTATTCCACAGGTATTGATTGAGCACCATGATAGGTCTTTCAGGCCATAAAACATTTAATTGGGCATACTAATCACAGAGCTTGCAATCTAGAGGGAAAGCTAAGATGAACGAAACTATAAGATAACGTAGAAGATATTAAAAGCCATAAGAAAGGTACAAATAAAATATTGTTAGAGTTTAGAGGTTGGAGAGAGCCTCAGTAGATGTGATAAGGGAAGTGTCTATGGACGATAAGGCATTGCAAAGGGCCTTTCAATGGTACTTAGTTTGGAAATCCGGAGTTGGAAGTGAAAGGCATTCTCATGTAGAGAACCCTCCGAATGCAGATAATGGGAGAGTCTGAAGTATAGTTAGAACCATGGCAGCTGGGTCTATAGGGTGTTTCAAATGGGGCACTCGGTTAGTAAATCGAAGTGGTTGATTGGGACGAGGTCGAATGTTAAGCCAAGGAGCTGTAAGGTTTAAGTGAGCAACAGGAGCTGTTTCCTTACCTCGTCAATAAAAAGTCCTTGAAAATGTTGTGGCTGGCCGGTATCTTCAATTCCTGTCTCCCCTTCCTCCTCTTAACCCACTTAAGCAGTCAGGCTTTCACCCCTGCCCTCCATGGGAACTGCTTAGCAGCATTTGACGGTGGCCAGTCCATCTTCCCAAATACACTTTCCTCACGCGGCCTCCACGAGACAGCGCCCCTGAGTTTCCTTTTAACCCCACTGGTTGCTCTCGAGATCCCCCAGTCTCCTTTGCTGTTTTCCTTCCCCTACCATTGAATGTTGGAATGTCTCAGTGGCTAGTTCTTGAACTTCTTGTCCTTCATCTAAACTTACTTCTCCTTCCTTGACAATCTCATCCAGTTGTGTGATTGTGTATACGGTCTGTGTACCAAAATGCCCCAGACTTTTAACTCTGGTTCAGACTTCTTCTCCAACTCTATCCACTTAAATAAATGTTTAATAGACATCCTAACATGTCCAAAATTGAAATTGAACTTCTAATCTCCACTCTATCCTCACCCTCACAAATAAAAAGTAAAGAATTAAATAAAACATAGTAAATTTAAAGATAAAATAGGGAAGCCCAGATGGCTCATTCGCTTAGGCGTCCAACTTTGGCTCAGGTCATGATCTCACAGTTCATGGGTTCAAGCCCCATGTCAGGCTCTGTGCTGACAGCTCAGAGCCTGGAGCCTGCTTTAGATCCTGTGTCTCCCTCTCTCTCTCTGCCCCTCCCCAGCTCATTCTCTCTCTCTCTCTCTCTCAGAAACAAACATTAAAAACATTTTTTTGAAGATAAAATAAATAAAAAGTAAACAACCCTGTTCCCTACCCCTTAGTCTTCCCTATATCAGCTGTTTGGAAACTCCATCCTTTCAATTACTCAACATCAAAACTTTAGAATCTTTTCTTGATGATTCTTTTTCTCTCATGATATGCCAGATTGAGATTTCTTTGAGAAATCCTGCGGACTCCATCTTGAAAATACATCCAGAATTGAGTGCTTCTGACAACCATTGCTGCTGTCGTTCTGAGTTACCATCACCTCTTGCCTGGGTTACTGCAGCCTTCTTATTTGGTCTCCCTGCTTCCACCCTTACCCTGCCACAAGCAGCCAGAGTGATCCCTTATAAAAGACCAACTGAATCCTATTGCTTCTCTGCCTAGAACCTTCTAGTGACTCTTGAGCTCACCAGAGGAAGAGCCAAAGCCCTGACAGTGGCCTGCAAGGCCTGACAGGATCTGACCACTTGTGCTTTCCCTCTTGCTGATGCCTATACACCTGCTAGGCATGCTTCTGCCTCAAGCCTTTCCTTGCTGTGCCCTGCCTGGAATGCTCTTTCCCCAGATATCCACGGGGTGAAATGCCTTTCCTCTGAGCTTTTTTCCAGATGTCAACTTCTCGATGAGGCCCATGCTCACCAACATCTAGAAAGTTGGAATAGCCTTTCCTTGAACTATTCGTCCTCTTTACCCTACTCTGCATTTTTGACCTAGCACTTACTGCCTTTTAACATACTATGTAATTTAATATGTCTGTTGCATTACGGTCTCCTTCCCCAACCCAATAGGATAGCAGGTCCCTGAGGGATTTTTGTTTCGTTCACTGATGTATCCCAGGTACCTAGAATATTGCCTACTACATAGTATGTATTCAGTAACTACTTGAATTAATCTGTTACATGAGCTTGTTGAATGAATTGAAGGGATTTTAAGCAGGACATGATGTGATCGGAGTTGTGTTTGAGGACTGAATCTCAACTGGGGGACAGAAGGATATTTTTAAGTTCTGTCTTCCTGTCTGTTCTCACCAACCCCTGCCAAGTAAGTATTCTTAAATTGTGGTCCACAGACCATTTGCATCAGAATAACGGGCCTGTGGTGATGGGAGTGGTGTCCAGGGAGCACTTGTTTAAAATTCAAATTCCTCTTCTCAGACCCTCCAGAGTCTGACCCCCTACCTCCAGAGTCAGACCCCTACCCTCAGTTCTCTGAGGAGTGAGTCTTAGAACCTGAATTTGTAACACGTTCCCCAAATGATTCTTACATGCACATGCTACAGTTTGAGAATCATTTGCTTAAGGCCTCTTACCCCTACCGTCTGATTGTGACTTTTTCCTCAGCTACGTATTGGTGTGAAAGTTTAAAAAAATAAAAAGTTTGAGAGTCAGTGTTTTATAGCTAGGCACCCCGGGTTTGAATCCTGGATATGCCAACTGTAAGTGACTTTTGCCTCTGAACAAATGACTTCCCTATATAATGCTTCTGTTTCCTCGTTTGTATCATGTGGATAACAATAGTATATACTCCCAAATGTTGTTAAGAGGATTAAATGTATTACTAACATATAAAGCGCTCAGAATTATACTTAGCTCAATAAATGCTAATAATTTAGAAATATTTGAGAAATTGATTAGAGGTAAGGAAATGTGCCAAATTCACCTTTCTATACTGTGTTGTGTGTTCTGGGACTAGCATTCTAAAAACTACAATTTCCTTGTCAGCTGATTTTCCATTAAGTTCTGCAGATAGGGGAGGAGGAAGGGAGAAGAGACTTAACTCCACTTTTCTTGCCAGCTGTTCCTCTCAGTGTTGTCCCTACAATGGCCTTGAACCCTGATGAAGACAGTTGGAATCCGTGTCTAGCTTTTCTCCCGCAGTTCCCAACCACCTCCATCGTCTTCCCATAGAAGCCCCAGCAGGAACCAGGCAGGGCTCTCTGCTCAGAGGTCTGACTCCTAACCCTGGGAAACCTGTCCTCGAGGGATCTAAATTAGGGCGCCCCCATCTCTTCTCTTTGTTTTCCCCAGCCCCACACTTCATGGCTGCTTCCTGCAGTTATCACCTCTGTGCTAAGTCAGGGTGCTCCTCTTTACTTTCTGAAAAAGATTAGCACGTGCTTAATCAATTCCCTCTATTATTTTCTCCCTGTTGAAGCAAAACAGAACACACTATTTTTCTGTGTTTCTGACTGGACTCTGACGGATATAGAATGTTAGAGATAAGCTTTTGATAATGGTCCAGGCAAGATGCAATGAAGGCCCAGATTACTGATTGAATGTGAGGGGAAGAGAAGGGAGAGTCAAAGATGACTTTGAACCCAGTGAATTGAGAGGGTGACAGTGTTCTTCTGAGAAGTAAGGAAAACTGTGTGGGGAGTCTAGGTGATGAGTTCGGTGGGTGGGGCCTATTGAGTTTAAGGTATTGCAGGCTATGCAGCAGAAGAGTCTAGAAGGCAGCTGTAAAGAGGCCAGGGCATGAATGAGGGTCATGAGCACGGATGGATGAGGTTGACACAGGAGAGAGGTAGAAAATTGAGATGAAAATGGAAAAGGGAGTTGCCCTCCTGAAGTGGGAAGATCGGTTCTAAAAAGAGACCAAAGATGACAACCAGTGCGAACAAACAAAATGTGAGGGAGAGAGAGACAGAGAGAGACAGAGAAACCTGTCCTCGAGGCATCCAAATTAGGGGATCCATCTCTTTGTCTCCCCAGCCCCACACATGGCTGCTTCCTGCATTTATCACCTCTGTGCTGAGGGCAGGAACACAGTCTTCCAGACCATGGATTTAGGGAGCTGGAGAAGAGGAGGAGGGCATGGGGAGGCGGCTGGATATAGGAGGATAATCACGATAGCACAGTGGCGTAGAATTCAAGAAGAATTCATTTCAGAGAGGGAGGAGTCACTTGTCGGGAGCTGAGGAGAGGTTGAGAAGAACAACTGAGGGAAGACGGGTTTGTGGTCTGGAGGTTATCGGTGGGCTCGGGGGAGTAGTGGCAGCCGGCAGTGGGGTGGGCAGCAAGGAGGGCACCTGGGAGCCAGCTGCTCAGGCCGTAAGACTAAATGGAACGGAGTCTTACAGTTTGGCTTTGAAAGGAGAAGGGAGAAGGCAGGTTTGGGCTTGTTTTATTTGTCGGGGCCATGGGGACATGACAATTATGCTGTGATGCCCTAACTTCATTTCTCTTTCCAAATATCTGTATAGTCACATCGGAGACAGTGCATTTGAATCATTTCCACAACTGCTACGCAAAATCCTGATGATGCTCCCTGTGACTTAACAGTCTGGCTGGACACTGAACAGTGAGAAGTGGAATATCTTGGCTATAGCACATCCAGTATCATAGCTGGGAGTATCATAGACGCGGGAGTTAATGGGATAATAACCACCCCCGCCCCCGCCAATATCTCACTGGCTTAACACCACATAAGGTTTATTTCCCCCTCTTATTACAGTCCATTTAGCTGTTCGAAGATACTCTTCCATGCAGGGACCCGAGCTCCCTCCCAGCTAGTGTTTCCACTGTTTCCTAGGGCCTCGGCGTCCACTGGACCTTCTGCATCCACAGGTGTGGAAAGAGACTGGAGACTCTCCTGGATGTCGTGGGGGCCAGGCCTCCATTGGCCAAACTCAGTCCCGTGTCCCAGTCAATGGTAGGTGAGCCTGGAAAATGTAGTAGAACAGTGCCCAGGAAGCAGAGGGGAAACACAAAGACTGCTAAGCCACAATAAGGCCCTTTCTTTGTTTTGCTTGGGTTTTTCATTTCTAAACTTCACTCCACATATAATAATCTCTTCTTTTATAGTCTAGCAGAATGTTGCATTTAGTCCAGCCTACACTCTCTCCCACTTCACTCACTCAACAAATGTTTAGTGCGTGCCTACTGTTTGTCGAGCACTGTGAATACAAGCGTGTCACATTCTAACAAGGAAGCAGATGGGAATTCAAAATTTCAAGGGAATGACAGCAGTGCTATGTCAAGTATTGGCTGTGGGAACACAGAGGTGGATTAGTTCTGCTCAGGAAGTTCAGGCAAGATTTTGCAGAGGAGACGGCATTTGACCTGTGACTCGATTATAGGAGTTTGCCAGGCTAAGAAGTTGGTTAGGTTGTGAAGATGGAGGGCGTTCCATCTTCTAGATGTTCTAGGCAAAATGAGCAGCATTAGCAAAACATGATGAGGTGGGGTACTTGGCATATTTGGCAAGCTTCAAGTCTTGGAGTGTAGCTGGAGCTCCTCTGGAAGAGATGGCTGAAGCTAAGTTGAAGGGTAAGTCCAAGGCCAACTTGTGAAAGCCCTTGTATTGACCTCCTGTTATGGGCCGAACCGTGGCTCTCCTCCTTGCCCCCACATTTATATGTTGAAGTCGTAACCCCCACAACCTCAATACGTTAATTGTATTTGGAGATGGGGTCTTAACAAAGGTAATTCAGTTAAAATGAGGCTTTTCGGGGTCTCTAACCCAACGTGACCGGTGTCCTTATAAGAGGAAGAAATTAGGACACAGACATGCACAGAGAGAGGGCCATGTGATGACGGAGAAGGCGGCCACTTACAAGCCAGGAGAGAGGCCTCCGAAACTAACTCTGCTGACCCCTTAATCTCAGACTACCAGCCACCGGAAGTGTGAAAATGTAATTTCCATTGTTTGAGCCACTGGTCCATGGTTCTTTGTTACGGAAGCCCTAGCCGACTAATACATATACCAAAGGGTAGGAATGGAGGGGGTTACTCTAGAGACGTAGAGAAGTCAGAATCCAGGAGGCCTGGGGAGTGAGGCAAGGGAGGGGGAGGGGGAGGGCAAAGCCAAGGAAGACAAGATTCTAGCTCCGTCTCCAGGGCGGCTGGCTGGGTGGTGGGGGTAGTAACCGTGAGTTGTGGTAGAGGAAGAGATCATCCTGTCTGGTGCTCATTTTCACATGTTGTGTGTCTTACCCCTCTGTAAGCCTGGAGGTCTCTAGCATAGGGGACTTCCTAGCCAAGGCCAAGGTGCTATATTGCTCTTAAAGCCTGTGCAGGTTAAAGGGGACTTGATGTAGTTAATTCAGTTTATCCCTGGTGTTATTAATCGTTGGACTGACGTCGATGGGATCTCACACACCTCTGGCCAGAAGCTGACAGATGAAAAATAAATCGCCCTGTGCTCCCTTCCCCCGAGAATGTAAAATGTGGAATAGTTCCACCCTCGGGTCATTTTGGTGGAACTCGGTGGCCGAATCACCCCCCGCAAGAGTCTCTGGACAAATAAAACATCTACATTTTCTCTTTGAAAGTGGGATGGGGCACAACCTCTGCCAGCCCTTGTTTTTCTCTCTGAGCCCTTCTGTTAATGCCAAGCAAATAGAGAAAATGATGAGAGGTAATTGCATCCGAAGCATCAAAAAACCAGTAAATAAATAATGAAGTCAGTGCGGCGCTTTGTCCATGACGGTGCGTAAGCAACCCTGAACACGTGCTCTTTTTAACGGAAGCCTTCTTGGGACTTGGTGTGTAGAAAAACCATGGTTTAGTCTAGCTTTTCCTTTGCTTTCATTTCCTCCAAATAATTCAGAATTGCACGGTGGTGGGAGAAACGTGGTGGTTGTTAGAAGCGGAGGCCCGAGAAAATACGCACACTCAGGCCGCTGAGAACATGCTGAGGAAGCACAGGGATATTTTTAATTGGCTGCATTTCATTGGTGAGGCTGGCGATTTGACGTAGGAGAGATTTTAAGAAAATTGCTAAGCCCTAGGGAATTGTCCCAGAATCAAAGAAAATCATCCTGCTGTTGTTTGTAACACGGAAGCAAACTCCACATTTTGTTGCCATTTCTGGGTTTTTCACAAAATGGGCAAAATTGCAAAGCCCATGATAGGACAAAAGGACCGACTCTTCAGCAGTTTTATTAGTTTTGATTTTCCTTCCAGAATTTGCTCTCATGTTGTCTTGCTTCCTCTGGAACCCCGTTTCCTTCTCTGTCAGTAACGAGAAAGAAGCTCAGTGGACAGATTCTGGAAGCCTGCTTTCCTTTGCCTCTTGTTCCTCCTCCTCACGCCTTCCCCAGTTGGGATCAAGATTCATTACATCGTTTGCAGCGCGTTTTTAGACACACCTCTCTATTTTTTGAAAATCTCCCTCCATTCGAAAGAAAAGATCCAGAGACACGCCAGGTGCCGCTAAAACATTTATTTATTGCCTCCCCCGCCCTGGGTGTCAGAAATAACAACGCATTTGTTACAGGCTAAACTTGTAATACTTTTCTTCCGAAGGTGTCTTCTAACTTTGGGTAAAGACTACGATCGCTTCTGAAGAGAAATACTGCCCGATCCCCAGCGAGAGGATGTTCGGGGGAGGGTTGCCGCCTGGCAGGATCACGTGGCAAATGCTGGAGGCCCACGGAAGTATGTCACACTCTTCACTCTTTCTTCTCCACTTGATGTGTTAGGCCTCCAAACCCAATACCCGTAGGGCCAAAATTTTTGGCATAGCAAACTGAACGAGAGGGAGGAAAGGGGAGAGAGAATGGGTTGGTTAGACCGTGTTTGCACTTCCTTGCTCCTAGACACAGTCCTTTCATCTGTGGGAGATGTCCTTGTGATCACTGTATTCATAAGTTCACTTTTAAGCATATCGAGCTGCATTTACTTTAGATCTGATCGAAATTGTTCATACTTTGGGGCACTTGGGTCTAAGTGTTCACAGACGTTTTCTCACTTGAGACAACACGATCGGGGCCATGATTGCCTGCCCAGGCTCATCCCCTCCTGCCTTTGCCTCCCTCCCGATACTGCAGGCACACGGAACCACTCGTGGACCCTGGAATGCCCCCACCAAAACCCACATTCATCCTTCAAGACCCACAGGGGGCTTGTCTTCTAAGAAGCCTTCCCTAACACCCCAAGCTGGTCACTTGCCTCTTTATGTGCTACTACCGGAGTTTTTTTTCACTTGGTGATGCAATTATGCTATTATTTGTCTACGTGTTCATCTCTCTGCTGGCCGCGGCAACATTTTAGCGTTTTGGGGCCTGTGAATGCGGAGGACCCTCTGTGTCCTCCACTGGCAGGAGGAGGCACCCCCTCTTGGATAGGGCGTTCGTTTGCATTCTGTCTCACCGAGGGGGCAAAGTTTGGGCACCCTGCAGTCTTGATTGGTAATGTCCTCCCTCTTGCCTTCTCCCGTGGCTCCCCTCCATTCCAACACAGACACCTGGAGACCTTGAGACACCATCATCACGTGAAAGGGTGGGAGGACCCCACTGAGAAACGATAGGCCTAGGGGAGGCTCCGAGGTGGAGAACACATTGCCTTGGCCCTGATTCATCCCTTCCTTTTCATAGCATCAGAGAAGAGCTAACCCCTACTGCCTTTCCACAAGACAAAGGGATCATGGAGGCATCTGGGAGCAGAACTGTGAGGACCAGAAGGAAAATTAGTTGTCAGTTCTGTCCCTGCGATCACTAGGTGATAATGCAGTGTTAGAAACAAATGTTGGGAAGGAAGGAGGGAGAGAGGCAAGACGTGAGGGAGGAAGGAGGGAAGGAGAGAGAAGGGAGGAAAGAGAGGAGGGAAGGAAGGAAGGAAATAGATATGTGTCGATAAACTAAGGAAAGGTCAAACTCTCTGAACTAATAAACTATTCATTTAATCTCATAAACTAAACAGAGTTCATCCTTCCCCAGTCGCCCCTAACCACCATTCAGGTAGACAGAGGGTATTTGGATTTTCAGAAGGGAATGCGATACTGTTTATCCAGGCCCGTGGCCTCTTCTGAGTCAGGACACTGTTTTCTCCTCGTCCTCTCTGCCCCCAGGCGCCCAGCTGCCCTGAACCACTGAGTATCTTCAAGCATCTGGTACCCCCACATGCTCCAACGGAGAGGACCAGAGCTGGGTCGGGGGGGGCGGGGAAGATTTCTTCCCCTTAGGTGGCTTTGCTCCCCATCCTGAGAGCCCAGACTCTGCTCAGGCTGAGCAGCCATGCCTCCTGGCAGACATGAGCCTCTTGGCTGGACACAGCTTACCCTCCAAGGACCCTCCTTGGGAAAACATCTCCAGAGAGTCCCCAGAACCGCTCACCTTTGCAGTAAAGTTCCCCATCTTTGTCAGTGACGTTCGTGGACTCTAGACTCTTTCCACAGATGGCGCAGCGAAAACAGGTCTTGTGCCAAGGCTGAGGGGTGCAGGAGAGTTACATTAGCGGGGTGGGCTGGGCAGCATATTCTGTGTCCGTGTTAAATCCCCTGACCAGCAGCGTATAAGGGAGTGCCACTGTCTAAACCGTTCGCGTATGTAGTAGGCCCCAGACCAGTTTTCCCGGGGATTTGGAGAAAATGAGATGCTATGGAATTGGCCAGCAAGTCTCAGAACCCCTAAAAATAAATTTACCGGAACTATTACCATATGTATTCCTTCAGAACAGACTAGAAAAGGGCTTCCCCCTTCTAAAAGATCGAGGAATAAAGTGGGGGCCGTGGGTAACATTTACATTGAATATAAAGTTAAAGAAGATGAGAAGAAATGAGGCGATTAGCCAGGTAATTCAATTTCGCTTGAACTCTGTGTCTTTCTGCCAGAAGAGAGTTGCATGGCTTGGATCATTGGAAGATGACCTTCTTCTGCACACCTGTACGTCCACCAGGCATGGTCTAGGCGTTCTCCATCTTCAAGTGGCCAGTCTTGGGGGTGGAGAATGCCCTCATATTTGAAGTCAGACCCTCCCCATGGCCCTTCTTTCCACCCACCCCGTTCCGCTTTAGTATAAACAGTTTTGGTTTTTTTTTTCCCTTCCGTTGGGCCCCAACCCTTTGGTGAATACCCTGAAACCGGAACTTGCAGAGCAAGTGTGCATAACGGTCTCGGACATTGGATGACTCCTCCGATTGCCAAGACGCTTGTGAGCAAGGATGCTCCTTGCTGCTATGAGGTGTCTGCTCTATCCGCCGGTGGTGATTGCCAGTGGCAGATGGAGTGACGCAGTGGTGATGGGCTCACAGGGCTCATAGCTTTCTGGAAGCATTGTGGACCCTGCAGGGCAAGGGGCTTGTGCACTTTGTATCTCCAGCGCTTCCAGCCGGGTGCCTGTCACCTAGTGGGCTTAGGCCTGTTGCATCGCATTTCACCAGCTTTGGATTTCCAGGGCTCTGCACAGTGACACTCACAGCCAGGAAAGCGGGTGAGGGCGGGTGGCTCCTAACGCGGCTCCTGGGAGCAAAGGAGAACGAAGGGCCCGGCTCCCACCCGCTCACAGTTCCTACTTTCCTCTCTTAGCCCTCCCGACCCGTGTGGTGCAGATGAGCAAGCCCCACTTGGCTCACATGGCCGTCCTTACCTTGCCACCTCCCATCACCTTCTCAGCAGCATAGACTGACTTGCCGCATCGAGGGCACTTCTCAGACTCTCCGAACTTCGCAGTGAACTTGGAAGGGTTGCTGGTGGTGGCTGAGCGTGCCGGCTTTGGGGACCTGGTCGACACAGACAAATGGATGAAACCCATAGAGCTTGTTGGAAAAGAGTACTTTAAGGGAGTTACTAAACTTGTCTGTGCCTCAGACTCCTCATCTGGGAAATGGGGCTCATCATGGTGCCTTCCTCAGGGTTGCCGAGACAGTTTAATGAGGGGATCTGAGTAAAGCGCTTAGAAGTCTGTGTGTCTCCTGGCATTTACTGAGGACTAACAAACCTAGTTCTTTTTTTTAATTTTTTTTTTAACGTTTATTTATTTTTGAGACAGGAGAGATAGCATGAATGGGGGAGGGTCAGAGAGAGAGGGAGACACAGAATTTGAAACAGGCTCCAGGCTCTGAGCTGTCAGCACAGAGCCCGACGCGGGGCTCGAACTCACAGACCGCGAGATCATGACCTGAGCCGAAGTCGGATGCTTAACTGACTGAGCCACCCAGGTGCTCCAAACAAACCTAGTTCTAATGGGCTTAAATCTTTCCTTTCTGTGGTAAAACACTTAGCTAGTGTTCCATGTGTGTTCGCTTGTGTTGTTGTGTTATTATTGCTGCTAGCGTTTACATTTTTCTATACCGTCTTGGAGCCCACTGGTCTGCTTCATGGAGTGAGTTGTGGAAACATTCTAGAGCAAGATGGGATCTTGACAATTGATAGCAAACAAACCATGGTCCAATAAACTGATGCAGTCCCTGTCACAGGTCAGGTTGCCATCCTGCCTCCAAAGGTCACCTGTCCCCGGGTGAGCATCGTCCAAGATGGAAGCACAGTAAACCACCCCTTGCTTCTGTATCTGTTGGCACTTCCTTGTGCGTTTATCACTGGTGTCTCGCCGTAACCTCTAGGTTAGGCAGGGCTAGTCGGAAGAGAGCGAGGGCATGAGGGGCAACTGCCCAAGGTTAGGCAACTCGTAATCAGAGCTGGGGTGAAACCCAGGTGTGCGGATTCTTGTTTCTCTCGGTGCAGTGTTACAACCAAACCCTAGCGGAGGAGAGTGAGCTTTGGGCAATGTGTGGCAGAGAATGCAGTTGGTGTCCTCTTGCCTCATTAAATGGTGTCCAGTTGGGATTAAGTGATCAGAAACATGTAAGCGACGACTCCTACATTCCTACGTTTTCCCAGGCTCCACCACGGGCTATAGAAGGGGCCAGATGACTCTTCAGATGGTCTAACTGCTGCTCTCTGGGGGAGGCCCTCCACGGGCCACTGCCTCAGTGGGGCTAGGCCTTTCTGTCTAGTCCCACTGCAGAGCTGAGTCCGGACACCAGCTGGCCAGACCCCAGCTACCTGCGGGTGGCTGTCAGTCTGCACTCAGTTCCAGGGAGGAACTCAGCGCGAGCAGCAAGACAGTAGAACAGCCTGGTAGATGGAGGTTGTGCAGGGTGATATCCCAGCTTCCTCTGATAGTGTTGAGGGGGAAACCTCAGCGCTGCATTGTCAACAGGCAACTAGGGAGACCCACAGAACAGTCATAATTGATTGTTTACTCCTGAGGCACAGAGCCCTCCCTGCAGACCCACCCGCCCTGTGATGTGGGTATTAGTCATCTTACAACCCTAAGGGAAGAACTGAGTGACAAGGACGCAGAGAATGGCCATTGCTTCCCTGCCATATTTATGTGATTTACACAGAAACGCTCCAAGGGGAAGAAAAGGGACTCCGTGCAGTTTAGCAAAGGTCAAACAATGGAACATCTGTACTTTCTGGGTTTTCTCTTGACATGCAGACCAAGAGCCATGGTGTAAAAGTAATTGCCCTTTAGAAAGGCAGATAATTTGAAGAGCGTCTTGGGAGAGATGACACATTGTTAAAACTTGGTCAGAGTATTCTTATTGTTAGCCAGTCAACAATAGAGTCCATTCTCCCACTTCCAGAAAACGTTGCTATGGGAACAAAATGAACTGTCCTGATAGCTAGGGCTCTACTGGGCTGGGAGAAGCGGTGGTGACTCACTGTTGGAACTGGAGGCCCAGATGTTCGCCCGTGTCCGTGCTGAGGCAGCCGGCGCCTTGTCCGTACCCGATCCCCTTGGGGCCATACCTGCGCCCGTAGCAGATCTTACAGTAGATCTCCGACTCGTGAGCTGCGACTGTGGTGCTGTCGAGAGCCTTCCTGCAGGCCACTGCCGAGGAAGGGACAGTCAGGGGCTTGGGGCCGAGGCTCCTCCCTCTTTCCCCGAAGCCCTAATGCCATGCTCAGGGCCAAGAGCCCCAGCAAGAGGGGCCCTCTGGCCGAAAGCACAACTTTGAGCCATGGATTCCAAAGCAGCCCTGATTTCACAGGTGAGGAAACTGGGGAACAGAGAAGGGACATAATGTGTTCAGTGGAACCCAGCTAGAAAGAAGGGGAGGCCAGGATAGGAACCAGGTGTATGGTCTTGGGCTAGTTAAGAATATTGTTCCCGAATCCGAACAACCTGAATTCCCGAGTGTCTAACCTCACGTGACATCAGGGAAGCGCGTGTGTATGCTTGTGGGGTGAGGAGGGGATAAGGCACTGAGGCAGGGGATGAATTTATTTTTTTTTCTTGGTAATACCAGAATCGGGACTGGGCAGTTTCTGTACTTACCGTGGCCTTTGAAGAGCACTCTGATATTCAAGGAGACAACTACCACTGAGGCTACTTTTGATCCAGGTCTGGAAGCAGGAGGCGGTGTAGAGGTAGACCTGTCTCACAGACCCTGAGGCTTTAACTGGGGGAAATCCCCAGTCACTGTATATTACCTAGTATAAAGTGTCCCCCGGGACATGAAGTATATAAGGCAAGCCCCCATTTTTCCCAAAAAGAAGATAGATACATTACAATAAGTGAGTGCGGGTTTTTTTTTTTTTTTTGCCAATTTCAAAAAAGAAATAAACTTTTAAGGATGTAAATGAAAGTGTTAACTACCTACTTATAATATTTAATTTAATAATAGAGATCAATAATGTATTGATTTGGAGAGGTGACTTTTTTCTCATCTCACACAAACTCAGGGACAAAAAATTTCACCGTCAGCACCTCCCTATCACCAGGGTTTTCCTCAGGCAGCGACTCCGCTCTCCAAGACTTACCACTTCTGTGTGCATCTTTGAGGTCTGGTGGTACCTGAGTAGGAGGCTGTCCCCTGGAATTTGTATCTCAACCAGGAGTTCCTATTAGCATAGCATTTGGGCGACTTTAAAAAAATATGTAGGATTTCCCCCACTTGATAACTTGCTGTGTTGCTCTGTAAAGGTTGATCCTTAAAGGTTGTTTATGGTGGTTCTCACTGCTTATAACAGTGAGGTCGTAGCCCCAAGAAAAATAAGACACGTGCATTCAATTTATTTGCCTCCTTGTTTTTGTTTTTGTTCAAGTGACCTTTATAAGCAATCGACCATCGAATGAAGTTGTTTCAGGGTAATATGCTTTCCTCAAATAGTATTTTACTTAAAAACATCATATAATTGAATATGAGAGTGGGGGAAGACAAGGTTGTAGATGAGGGGTTGGTGGTTGTGTGGGTGGCAAAAGAAGCGTATGGAAATACATTAAACAAGTCAACATTGTGTGTGTTAAAAACTCTCTGTAAAAAAAAAAAAAAAAAGTTGAGAGCCTGTCCTATAGTGTAAGATACTTTATAAGGCTTTGAACACAGGGCAAATCCTTTTTGTGAGGAATAATTTTTGGAGAAAAATACCTTCTATTTGGGCATATAACATATACACACGTCTCCACCCTTCTTGTTGCTATCAGCTTCTAGCCTCCAGAAAAACGTCTCAAATATTCATTGATGTTCTAGACTCTGAGTTCCTTGAGGGCAACACTTTAATTTTTACTATCCTCAGAACATGGTATGGGGCCTAGCCTGAAGTGAGTCCTCATTAAACATTTGTTGAATGAATGAATGGATGAGTAAGTGAATGAAGGCACGCATGCACGGGTCAATGATGGTCAGTGACTTGTCCACGATTAGACAGCAGTTAAGTTGCAGAGCCATGACTGGCCTCAGGTCCTCTCACCCCTGCTCCATTTCTTATCCCCATCCCTCCAGGGCTGTGTTACTCCCTGTCATGCCTGGGCCCTTTCTATCGCCACTCCCTGGCTTCTGACCAGCTTTCACACACAGGCAGAGTCGAGCTGTGTTGGCCACTGCTGCGGCCACTCACCACCGTGTATGTTATGTGTTCTGAGTGCAAAACGCACACCGATTTCAAACACTTAGTACACACAAAAAAGAATGTAAAGTATCCCATTAACAATTTATGTATTGATTACATGTAGAAATACGATTTTAGGCACATTAGGTTAAATGAAATGTTTTAAAATTAATTTCACTTCTTTATACCTTTCTAGAAATATGCCTACTAGAAAAGCTATATTTATATCTGTGGCTTACATTATATTTCTTTTGGACAGCCCTGATAAGGAGGATTAAGATTTGTCTAGGAGTTTGGAGAACACTGGCCAGGGGACAAGCTAAGGTAGGCTCTGTCTTTTTGAAGCCTATTTACAACAACTACAGGTAGGCCTGTAGACAAGCAAGTTCGGGGATGGAAATCTAGAAAAGCATGCTCCTCTGCGGGACCCTTCTGTCCACTCCTACGGAAACATGTACTGCTCGGACTCTTAGCCCACCCATGAGTTCAAAGGGTTAAAAGGGACACACCAGCAAATGCTCAAATCCCTTCTACCGTGGCTCCATTGAACAGGGCATCTGCCTGCTACCTAAGGACGACAAGACACCCCGACCATGGAAAGCTTCCCTGCCACGTCCTGTTCTCACTCAGACATTGAAGTCGATCAGAGGAGAATAGAGGCCTGATCAAGGACCCCGGTTTCCATCTTGTGACAGCCTGTGTGGTGGGTACTGTCATCTCCATTTTATGGATGGGGGAATTGAGGCTCGCAAAGGTGAAATCACTTGCCCAAGTTCACGCAGTTAGTCCACGGCAGAGCCCAAACTGAAACCCTAGTCATTTTTAGTCTAATTCTAGTATCTTTCCATTATTCCCAATGCCTGCTCTTTTTAAAAGCACTGGCTTTTTTTTTGAGCCAAAGCCAGAAGGCTATGGAAGGAACTCTTGAACAATGACTTCTAGATGATTGTAATAATGATGATGAATCTGATGGATGTGTATGATGACTTAAAAATAATTACCCATCACTAGAGCCCAAAGCTTATTAGTAAGTCCACCAACCCACTCACTCAGAGCCATGCTTCTCCCTGCTCTTCGATGACATTTCTGTTTGCCATGGAAGGTGAGAGATAACGGAAACTCTGGCAGCAGATAAAACATTACTATTTTCGGCAGCTTAAGGATGAAGTGCCTTCATGCTTTAACAGATGGAGCCCGATCCTTGAAGTTCCATTTGAAACAGTTTGGGGCAGTGTGACACCTTGTGGCCACTGGGCTAAATCATGGGGGTGGTGTGGGGGAACATGTGGGGAGGGAGTCTGCCAAATGTCTAGCAAAACTAGCCCTTAAGCCAGACCTACTGGAGGGAGGCAAGGAAGGTAAGCGGGTCAAAAGAGACTGTTCTCCTAGAACTGGACTGGCCATTGGAAACTCTAGAATGAAGTCCTGTTGAAGGGACCGGACTGGGGGTCTGAAGGTACAGGTTCTACTCCTGGTTCCGCTGTGGGTTCTTGTGACCCAGGCTTAGAGACGAGAAATGGTGTGTCCAAAGTCACGGGTCAGGCAAAGCCAGACTCCCAGAGGGACCCCAGGGTTTGTATTCCCCCAGCTGTGACACTGTGCATCTGTGTCCAGCAGGTGATGCTAAAGGTTCCCTTTGTGACACTACTGGTGTCCATGCCCCAAACTCTTCCTGTTTGGACTATTACAGAATGGGCAGATGTTGTCCCTCACCTGACACAGGTTCTTTCTTAGGAAAGACCAGTTGCAGCTGGCTTCAGTAATACTGGCCAGTGGGAACAACACAGAGCCAATGCATCCGGGCTCCAGATAAGCGATGGCTTCCTTTCTTTGCCAAGTCACACTTTGCAAATGTTGCCACTGGGTCAAGGTTCTTGCCACAATGGCAGCAGTAGGCCAGCTTGTTCTGACTTTGGCAAGAACTGGGCAAGTTGTTGGCGAGAGGGTCCTCAGGAGAACACCATCCCTTTAGGTGGGGCCCCAGGGTGGTATTTCTATAAGTTCCCAGGGGATGCTGTTGCTGCTGGTCCCGGGACCAGACCCTGAGGACCACCTTTATGCAGCATCTGTGGCTACATGTGAGCTTTGAAATGCCCTCCGGACGCTGAGGGGCCCCCATGGTGTTCACCCAACTCACTGCAGTGGAAGCAGGTCTTGTGGAAACTCCTTCCATTGCACTGGATTTCTTCCGCGTGGTAGACCGTCTTTTCGCAGGCACCACATTTCGCTCCTCCGCCCCAGTTCGGCATCTCGAAGACCTTCTGACCAAGGTCAAGTCTAACAGGATCTAAAACAAATACCCTAAATGTTGGCAAACTCAGGAGTGAACAAATGCCCCGTAGTACCGTGTTCTCAAGGCCAGGATCCAGCTCCGGTGTGTTTGGTGGTTCATCCATCCATTCATTCATCCATCCACACATTCATTCAGCAAATAGTCACTTGTGTGCACATCACTGAATAAGCTCAGACACTCAGATGGCCCTGAGCAAGTCACTTTACTGCTTTAAGACTCAGTTTCCTCTTCTGTTAAATTTCAGTAGCACCTGCCCCTAGGGTTCTTGGAAGGGATAGATGAGCTAATTTTACGTACATAAGATTATATACAAATATTAAGTATAATTGTTTCATCTAAGGTTTTAAATACGATTCCATCAGTCGTGGGAATAATCTATGAAAATGGTGTTATCTTCTTATTTAGCTCAGTGCTTCTCGAATCACGTCAGCTTTTGCTACTGTGCGGATGCTGGTTTGGTAGATGTGGGAGAAGCAGGCAGTTCTGTATTTCTAATAGTCTCCAGGCAGTGCCGATGCTATCAGTAAGGACCATGTCTTGGGCAGCAAAAGCCTTAGCTAATCTTTTTTTTTTTTTTTTAAGTTTTTAAAACAACTTTAATGTTTATTTATTTTTGAGAGAGAGAGAGAGCACAAGCAAGGGAGGGGCAGAGAGAGAGGGAGACACAGAGTCTGAAGCAGGCTCCAGGCTCTGAGCTGTCTGCACAGAGCCCCACGCGGGGCTTGAACCCACGAACTGTGAGATCATGACCTGAGCTGAATTCAGTGGCTTAACCGACTGAGCCACCCAGGCGCCCCAAGCCATAGCCAATCTCGCCGATAAAAATCCATGATCTATAAAATGTCCCATTCAGATTTATCCCTCCTATCTCTTAGACCCAAGCAGTAAGCTATGGTGGCCCTATACTAGCTCAGTGGTCTGGAAACCTGCCTTCTGCTTTCAGGGCTAGCACACCTGGCCATGTGCAGGGAGACGAATTGCACAGCTTCTCTTACATCTGCCTTCCCACCTACACTATGGAGAGAGTCACTCTTTCCCCTCGCTGCCTCGCAGTGTTGTTTGGAGACCCGAATGACACGATGTGCAGGAAGGTGGATGGCAGAACTCACAGTGCCAGGTGTGATCACAGGAGCCAAGCGATGATGCTGCTGCGTGTCCTCCCACACCCTTCCAGGATGTTCTGCCGCAAACAGTGGCTGAGAGTCCCAGCCCCGGGCCATCATTGTCTCCTCCCTATGGCGTTTGTGTAAGAAACACCAGACAAGTAGCGGCATCAAAAGACAACTTTCCCTTTCTTTCTGTGTCTGTGTGTAAGTATGAATCCAGTTTTCAGTTTCCCCAGAGCAGAACTAATGTCAGCCATCAGTAGTGAAATTTCTGAGATCCGGCCAGCTCCAGGGGGCCAAATTTCCGCTGAGATCCTAAGATCCTTGGTTTCTAAGAAGACTGGTATGCCATCTTGTCACTGACACCAAGCACTATCAGCCCATTCCGAGTGGCTGCTTCTGACCTTCTCTTTCCCTTCTGGGAAGCCAGTCACCTTCTTATAATAGTTGGCGATTAACACTAAGTTCTCCTGGGTCAACTGGTCTGGACTGTGCCTTCCAGCCTCATAACAAAGACAGGTTTTGCTAAGAAACAGAAGGTAAATAGCAAACAGACCACTGAACCTGATACCAGGACCAAAGGGAACATCTCTACCTAATTGTCCCTGTAAACAGCTTTCCCGCTTAAAAAATAGCGTGAGGTTAGCCAGGAACACCCAATCCTTCCTCTCATAGAAGCAGGCTGTTCTTTTTATTCAGTAAATTTAGAAAATGCACTTAAAACATTTTTTTTAAAGTAAACATAGGGGCACCTAGATGGCTCAGTCGTCTGAGGGTCTGACTCTTGATTTTGGCTCGGATCATGATCCCAGGGGCATGGGATTGAGCCCTGCATCGGGCTCGACGCTGAGCATGAAGACTGCTTAAGATTCTCTCTCTCTTCCCCTCTCTCCTGCTCGTGCTTTCTCTAAATATAAAAAAAAAAAAATTTTTTTAAGGAAACATTTAGTGCTTCTATTTCTGTATTTCAGGTTGTTTAGTATAGAGGAAGGAATAATGCATTTTGAAATGAAAGGCTTGGGATCAAGTCTGCATTCATTCACTCATGCATTTACTATCTACCTACCTGTCATGTGTCAAGCACTGTATTAGGTACTTGGTGAGGGATCAAGGGGAGGAAAACTTATAAGAACGAGTAATTTGTGTTGCCTGTAATGAGAAGTCCACATTCTAGTGAGGAAGAGAAGCAGGAACCAGATACTGGGTACCAGAGAAAAGTCTTACAAGGGTACCATGCAAACTCAAGGGAGAGTATGGCTACCCAAAGTTAGACTAGGGATGAAACCAGTGAGTCGCTGGAGGATCACAGATGTCACATCCAAATGGGTGAATAAGAGTTCTCCAGAGAGCAAAAAGGGAGAAGGACATTTCAGGCAGAGTAAAGAATACACAGGGCATGTCTTAATATCCCCTGAAAGAACCCAAAATTGTTTATTTTTGACTTTTTTAAAATGTTTAGGTCTCTAGAGTTGGAATAGATTTTTAAGAGTGACCAACCTCCTCATTTACAAACAAGGTAAGACAAAAGAAGGAAAACATTTGGGAGATTTTCTTAGCCAATTTCTTTTTCTAAGATCCATCCTTCTCTGACTAAAGATGATACATTCTCTGGGAAAGAGTAGAATCACATAATTTTGATCATGTTCATTTTGATCCTGGGTTGTAACATAATATAAAATAGAAATGTCATATATATCCAGGAATAAGACAGTGACACTTGCGAAATTAATGAGATGGAAATTTTCAATGAAAACAACCCTAGGTCACATTTCTTATTTCAGATCTTTGGTGGAGATCTAATTGGCATGTCTTGCGAGTTAATGGTAGACAGAGATGCCCCCTGGGAAGATGTGTGCCTATGCACTCGGCAGTTGCCTCCACATGATTCTTCTCAAAGTGAGGATAAGATTACAGATAATACCTTCTTCACAAGGTAATGGATCCTAGCACAGGTTATTTCTTAAGTGATCATAAATATCTGACGTACGTATATTAGGACTTGAAACCCAGAATAGAAATCCGTAGGCGTTTTATTAAACAGGTGCCGAGTTCCATTTTTAAAATTGGAAATGTAGCTACGAAGGCTAAACACAGAAGACGTCTCTGATTTCTTCTTCCAATGCTCCAAGGCCAAAAGGCAGAGCATGTTGTAAAGCATCCTGAATTGGAAGACACAGGTTCTAATCTTGACCTTGTCACCTTGAACTTGGGTGAAATATGATGGAATTTAAAGCAGTATTGAGGAGCTATTCTAAGGCAAGTCCTTGTCTTCCCCCCTCCCCCCTTTATTTCAGGTTATTCGAGTAGCACGCATCTGCTAATTAAGTCACTGTGATTTGAAAGCACATTTAAGTCCTGGCTCAAGTACATAACCTTTTCGGCCTCCGGCATTGCTTTGGAATTCCTGTGTCTCAACACTCCTCTAGCCAGGCCCAGAATGTGAGTTTATGCTGGCAAGATACCAAGGGATGGGCCATTTGTTTATCAGCGTTGCCTGGCACAGGCAAGGGTCATTGAAGGTAGGATGCCAAATATAGGTTCGCCCGTCACTCAGCCCCATTTGCCACCTGGGTCACAGTCTCCATCACATCACCTGGCATTACTCCCCGGGCCAGTCCTGGAGATGGCCGTGTTGTCACTGATGAAGTCGAGGGTCATGATTGAAATGGGGGACAGTTTGGGGTTTCTGAAGAGGATAGAGAATGTGAGCTTTGCTACATCGGTTAGGGGGAGGGTGAACTCCAGACTTTTGGATACCCAGTTCCCAGTGAGAGACTACCTGTGTCGATTTCTTCACGAATAATGCTGTGGAAACAGTTATACTGGGAACGTGCGATAGTGGGTGCTGGGAAAAGCATTGGATCAGATGCAAGAAGCCAGAGTTCTAGTTCCGCCTTGCCTCTTCAGAGCTGTGTGATCTGGGAAAACCAGTGAAGCTCTCTGAACTTCAGTATCCTCTCTCTAAAATGGGCATAATGTCTCATCTGTTCCACTATTGCTGGGAGGATTGTGGCAGTTGAGGTACATCGTATCACTTTGTAAACTGTGGAGTATTATAAAATGTGCAAACTAATTAGATCTGCAATAACTCTAGATTGTCACATACCAATCTGACCCTTCAGAAGAATAACGATGCTGTGTATTTGGGCACCTCCTTCCACTGTTTGGTGCTTATCAAGCTTATCAACTATGGAGCTGAAAGGTGACACCTTAGGGCAAAAATGGGTGGGGGAGGCAAAATGGACACTCAGTGACTCAGTTTCTTCTTTGTAGGCATCCCTTAAAGAACGTGGGAGGGAATCTTAGGCTACGACTTTGAGCGGACTGTTAGTGACGATGCCATTTTCAGCTCAGTGTTGGTTCATGTGGTCATCCTATTAGATGCCTGATTCTCCATGGTGAGTCAAACTGTCTACACTGGCTGAGGCCAAGATTTTGTATCATAGGAGCGTATGTCCAGAATGTAAGGGATAATCATTACCAACATAATAATGTTATTATTGAAGCTAAAGTGTGTGGAGTCCCTTTGGCCCGGCTCTGTGGTGTGTATCATTCCATGCCCATAACCACCCTTCAAGGTAGGCACTATTAAAAAAGGTACCTTTTGTAACTTTGGGCGAAATGGAGTCTTAGGGAAATTACATTACCCAAGGTCACATGGCTACATTGGAATTTAGGGCTCTGACTCCAAAGCTGTGTTCTTATATTAACATTAGCTACTCTTTATTGTTTACTCTGTGTCAGTTGCTTTATACGTACTATCTTTAGAACAGCCACCCCACAGAGCAAATGGTTTTATGTCCACTTTGCAGATGAGGAAACTGAGACTCAGAGAACTCGAGTGACTTGTCTGGGATCCCACAGCTAATAAGTGGCAGAGCTGTGATTGAAACCCGAGTGAAGCTGGTTCTATATCCCAGGTCTCTGCCTATAACACGCTAGAGAGGGGACAAGGGTCAGCATCTCCATTAACCAAACTTCCCAGTTGATGGGAACTGGGATCTGGTTGACCCCATTGTCTCCCCATGGGACAGAGAGTACTCATGGGTGGAAATAACAGGGAGCCTGAATTTAACTCAGTAAGTAAAAGCCTCTCTAAGAGTCATTGCCATTCAGACACAGAAAGAGCTCCTTTGGAGCTTGAGAGTTCCCTCTCACTATTGACTTTAGCTCAGCTGGGGATGGTTGTTCACATGACTGCGATGTTGTGAAGTCCCTTCAAGGACCCTTCAAGCCCTGAGACAGGTAGAGGGATCTGAACAGTGACTGGAGCCTCACCTTGCAGAAAGCTTGCCCAGTGGCATCTGCTCTCAAACACTGCCTCTTCTCTACTCTTCTAATCCAGGGAAGAGAGGTGATGTAGCATGGTGGAAGACCACGAGCTTTGGAAAGAACCAGCCAGGGTTCAAAAAACCCTCCGTGTTGGACCTTGGGCAGAATGCTCAAAATCGCGAGCCCAGTGTTCTCGCGCGTGTAAAGACAGATGAGAAGGATTGTCTTCAAAGGTTTCCAGGTTAGATAAGATCACCATGATAGCTAAGGTACTGGGTATACAAATGCGTAATACATGGCAGGTGTCTAATAAGTTTAGCTGCTCTCCTTATTGCCACTGTTATTATTTTATCTTTAGCTTCTAAGTCCCATTGTCTTAAGACAAGCAGATCTTTCCTTGCTTCTTCCCCGTGGCCCCTTTGGCTCAGACTGTGAACCAGCTCTATTTCTCAGCCTTTGGATTATGCTGCACCCAGGAGCAGATGCAGCCAGGCCAAGGAGAGAGCTCCCTGGGGGGAACAGGGGGCCTGGTGCCAGCGATGGCATGTCAGGCAGAGTCCTAAGCCTGTGCCCCAGAACAGCTGCTTCCTCACTTTGGCAGCCCTGGTGCCTAACACCAGCTGACCTCACTGGCGATGTGGACAAGGAAGCAGCAAGCCCAAGCGGAGTCCCTGGGGCCCAGGGAAACCATGCCCTTGAACTCGCCCGTGTAGGATACTCAAGGTCAGTGGCTTCCTCCCAGGCTTCGGAACAGAGGAATGAAGTCCCCTACCTGGAGGCCCTTTCACCAAGCCTGGGAAGCCTAGGTTGCTTATTCCCAGCACAGAAATAACCCCGAGCGTTGGCTCTCATCCCTTTAAAACTTACGGTAGACACGCTTGCCCGTTAAACTGCGGCCGGAACACCGGGGTTACGTTATACCTTTCCTGAAATTCTCTCTGAAGTGTGGCCGAATTTTACTTTTAGAAACTGACTCTGTTCCATTTTGGCCTTTATAACGTGTTCGTAAAGACCGTGTTGCACCCTGGTTTATATCCCGGCCCTGCCACGTTCTAGCCACATGACCCTGAGCCACATGACTTTCCTTCTTTGAACTTTCTTCCATTTCTTCCTCTGAAGAATGACTTCTCACAGGACTTTTGTGACAGTCAAATAAGTGAATATTGATCCACGCCCGCACCGGGCAGCAACCAACCAACAGACGCATGCTAGAGCCTTTCCTACGATGAGGTCTATACCCCGCGGCCCTCACAATCATTGTGTCCCCTCCCACTTTTCTTCACTGTGCTAACTGCGGCTTTTCACATCTGAAGCCATCACATTTCTCCTTGGCCGTGAAGCCCAACCCTGGCTACAGTATTCCCAGACATCTGAGCAGTGCGCTTATAATTGGAAGCCCGCCTGCCTCAGGAGTTGTGTTTCCTGTGTATTAGATTCCCTGTCTGTGTCCTTCCTCCTATAAAGCAAACTAATCATCATCTAACTCCTGGGCACCTTGTTATCCACTCTGACCTCTGGACTTTTATCATCACACTTGTACTTAGCAGGAAATCCTCCTGCAGCCTGCCGGGTTTGGCCCTGTGCCTTTTCTCAAAGGCCCCGCATATTTGGACCGTTTTATTCAGCTTTACAAAGTACTTCCTATGCTTTCTATCATTTGATTCTAACAAATCCTTTTGGGATAGGTGGCCTTAGCTTAATTTTCTTGTTCGGAAAATGGAAACTCAGAGAAGTTAAAGTGATGTCCAGAGCTGGCTTTTGAACGGTCTCAATGACAGATGCTGTTTTCTCCTATTTCCTTGTTCAGATTCCCAGGATTTCTGAGTTTGTGTTCTCCCATGGTCTGTCTCTCCCGCTTTCAAGAGAATGGTGACTATTTGCCTGCCGAGTGACCCTGCTCACTCTTTCCTTCTCTTTCTCTCTGTATCTGTCTCTGTTTCTCTATCTGTCCCCTGCCCCTGCCCCCTGGTCTCCCTCCCGTATCTCTAATGGATGGCTCGTGTGCCTGAGCTGTGGAGCACCTGTCTGCCTGGCCAGCAAGAGCACCAGACCCTGGGGCTAAATTGCACTCTGTGCCAACAGCCGGGCTCCTTTTAATGACTGACTTGTTCAGAAAGGAACCAAAGCCAAGCCAGAAGACTCCCTTACATTTTCCGGGTCATAAAACCATCTTACACACTTTGTGATGAGTTGGATGTACCCAGCATGGACATTTCGGTCCCAAAAGTAAACTGAGGAGACAGGCTCTCCCTATTTCCCCATCCTCCCCTGCATCAGTGCTGCCTCTTCCCCCAACCCCAGCCTCAACACACAAGACGGTCAATGCAAGCTCATTGAATTGCTTTGAATTGTACCGCAGAAGGACAGAGTTCCTCAGACCTGTCACCCATCTCCTCCTTCTCGGAGATGTCACTGCCCCAGCTCAGGGATGGGAACAGAAATTAAGAGTGGCAACTTTGATCTTTGGACAGCATCTCCACGCAGACCATTGCTTAAAACCACTTCCCATTCTCGGGGCACTTGGGTGGCACAGTTGGTTAAATGTCTGACTTCAGCTCAGGTCATGATCTTGTGGTTCACGAGTTCGAGCCCTGCGTCGGGCTCTGTGCTGACAGCTCGGGGCCTGGAGCCTGCTTCGGATTCTGTGTCTCCCTCTCTCCCTGCCCCTCCCCCCGCTCACGCTCTGTCTCTGTCTCTCTCTCTCTCTCAAAAATGAATAAACTTAAAAAAAAACAACAACACTTCTCATTCTCTGTCACACTCATGCCTGTCATTCAAATCCTTAACTGAAACCTGGAGGAAACACTGGGAGTCACCCCTCACCCTCCGCGGGGAACATCCTCCTATTCAACAGAGCTTTTGATGTGTTTCTCAGTGTAGCAATGTCTTTTTTGGGGTCCTGTTTTGATTAATTTTAAATTATTAGAAGCAAACCTGTTGCTGAACATCCTTGGGACATGAAATCTATTTTAAACCAGCAAACTTCATTGAGCATTTCCCACGTGTGGGGCAGGGTATGGTGAACTATAGAGATCTCAGTCATTTGCCCGCACCTTCTGAATAGCACAGTTCCTCGTGTTCTGAGCATTGGAAGGCTGGCTTCTGCTGTATTGTATCTATAACAACCACTTGGTAACTGTGAAGCACTTTACAGTTAGAAAAATATCACCACGTCCACTCTGAGGCTCACAGAGGAGACCAGGGCCCTGAGGTCAGGAAGTTTTCCACAGTCACACATCCAGTCCTTATGTCATAGTTCCAGGACTGGGTTGGTGTCTTTTGACTAAGACGATAGGAAGCATTCCACCGTGGAAATAGTTTTATGCCAAATATAGTCCCTTACTCATTTCTCTGTGAGGCTCCCTTGAACCCCCAAATACTAATCCCACTTTTTTTTAAACCACTGCTGGGTCCACACCAGAATCGCGCATAGCTTGAGCCTCCTACACAGAAGCAGAATGGACACTGGTCACTGGGACATGAAACGCACTCATACTCTATGGACCCTTCATAGTCCCAACCAGCCACCAAGCCAGGCCACCCCCAGCCCAAATGTCTGCTTTGCTCCACGTACCTGCCTGCGTGGTCTCTGTCGGCTCAACTGAGTAAGGGGGGCTCTCGTCCTCTTTAAATACGTGGAGGCCGTCCCTAGCATTGGCCTGCAGAGGGAAGGGCGGGAGGGAGGCCGAGGGGAGAGGGTGAATGAGACATGAGTAACACAACTGCTATCAGAGGCTGAAAATAGCCTGTGACCAAAGCCCCGAGTTTTGTTCCCCCCACACCAGCTGTGAGGCCCTTAGAGAACAATATTGCACAGGTTCTGTTTTAATTGCCAATTGCCTGTGGCACTAAAGGATCGATCTGCGGAGCGTAGATTTCTGATCAAGTGGTTGGAACAGGAATAGGAGCAAAGAAGGATTTTATATCTAAAATCATTTTTCCAAGCTCCTACTCCCCTGTCCTTCCTGGAAATCAATGCAAGGTACCTGCAAATGAATCATGAGCCATATCTGGGAGCCCTCTGGAACTCTGAGATACAGGTCACGACACTCGTGAAGAGAACTCACAGCTAAAAATAAGAGTGATGGGTGCATGAAATGATACTTAGATAATCTCTACAAAGAAGCTTGGGGGCGGGGGGAAAGGTCAGCTAATCACCAGGGTTCTGGCACTCCATGGCCCGCCATCCTATGAAGAAAAGTTTTCTCTCAATAGTTTTGAAATACTGTGTTCATCATCTTTTTCTACTTAAGAATTTAATATGGCAGCATGTCTTATTTACGACAAATCTTGATAAGCCTCTATGAAACCACATTTTCTTTGGAGGCCTAGTTTCTCTTTGCCTAATATGTACATATTTTTGGCTTTGATCAAGCATCAAGGACACATATGAATTATAGAATTTGATAGGTGACAAGAAGTTCAGAGATTTAATAGACTAATTCTTCACGTTGTCGCTGAGGAAATTGAGGCACCTAACTTGCTCAGGCCAGGTTCCAGGCAGGTGAGCAGGTTCCGGAGTGAAATTCAGGTCATCCGTTTCTCAGACAAAGGCACTTTCCCCTAGTGTTGACCTGGAGGTTGAGGACAACAGGAAGGAAGCATACGAAATCCAAACAGGAAGCATATGAAATCCAGCCTTTCAAATCAGCCATTTTAGCCCTTTGGTTACATGCCCACAAAGCAATTGGTTGAATGATTAAATATTTCATGGTAAAGAAGATTGGGGTAATTTCGTAAATATATAGCCACGGCACAACCTCATATAGGATGTCCTCAATCTATATTTCGATGCAAAAGTATTCGTCGGATAAATGGGGAAGGGGCAAGTACTTTAGAATGTTAAAGTTAGAAGGGACTTTAGAAGTCTTCTAAGATAGCAGCTTGGAAACATTTGTGGGGTTTTTTTGTTTTTGTTTTTGTTTTTAGAATAATAACACTTTTCAGGGCACCTGGGTGGCTCAGTCAGTTCAATGTTGGACTCGCAGTTTTGGTTCCGGTCATGATCTCATGGTTTCATGAGTTCGAGCCCTGTGTCCAGCTCTGCACTGACAGTGTGGAGACTGCTTGAGATTCTCTCTCTCCCTCTCTCTCTGCCCCTTCCCTGCTTGCATTGTCTCTGTCTCTCTCAAAATAAATAAACTTTAAAAAATACTTCTTTCTATAGATAATCTTAAATGAAACATCAATACATAAAACAGATAAAAGAAGAACTTCACAGCTTGAAACAAGTAGGTGGTCTTAGAATCTTGCTCATCACCTTTCCCTGAATTTCCCAATGTGGCTTCTAAAATACTTCTTTGGGACAGAATGTACAAGTCACAAGTGTGGTCCGCCATATTCATTTTTTAGATACAGATATTAAGGTCCAAAGAAGGGATCTGACTTGCTCAAGGGGAAATGCAGTGAATATAGTCGAATTATTTCCAGAGCCAGAAAATCTGTGGTTGAGTCAAATGCTTCTGACCCTTAAATAAAATATTTTTTAACTGTACAAATAACACAGGAATCCATTTTTATTGTGAAGACTAAACAAGATGGATGTATTTAGGGTAAAATGTAAAAGTGCCCCCCCCCCCCCACACAGCCATATTCTTTTTTCCAGAGTTAATAACTGACAATATTTTGAGTTTGACCCAATTTGAGTTATCTATTAAAAGGAGACTTTAGCCCATTGACATTTATTGTGATTTTGGATATATATGGATTTATTCCCTTTATCTTATTTTAAGTTTTATTTTTATAATGTTTTTTTCTTGCCTTTTATTGAATTTAATAGTTTTCTTTGTGCTGTGTTTTTCTCTGATGATCCAGAAATGACACCCCCCCTAATTTAAAAAACAAATACCACAATAATATATAGTATTGTAACTAGAGAGAGAGAGAGAGAGAGAGAGAGAGAGAGAGGGAAACCTAGATCTAATGGGTAGCTCGAGTCCATTTTTTCCCAGAGGTGAGAAACTTCAAAGAACCTCAGCACACTTTGACTATCACCACCTTGCCCTCTTCCTTCACACTGGCCTTGTACTCACACGTCTGCCCACCACATCCCGTGTGTAAATCATTTGGGATTTTACTTCCAGGTTGTAATTAGTTTTGTTCATTATACATCAGTAGTTGTTCAAACTTAATTATAAATATTACTGCTTTCTACATTCAACTACTCTTTCTTGCCTATTTTTTGTATTTTCCCTTTTTAATTCTGTGTGTGTGTGTGTGTGTGTGTGTGTGTGTGTGTGTGTGATAGAATGCATCCTTGATGGATTCATTGAGGAAATCTGTTGTAAATGAAGTAAATTCTCACATAATTGGAAAGCTCTTTGTAATAGATTGCTAGAACCACTTTAACAAATACCCTACCCTGGAAGGCTTAAACAACAGAAATGTGTTGTTTCACAGTCCTGGAGGCTTGAAGTCCAAGATCAAGTCAGCAGGGTTGCTTTCTTCTGAGGTCTCTCTCTTTGGAGTGTAGATGGTCATACTCTCCACATGTTCACGTGGTCTTCCCCCATGCGTGTCTGAGTGTTCATCTCCTCTTCTTATAAGGACACCAGACATACTCGATTCGAGCCCACGCATATAATCTCATTTTAGTTTTAGAGACTCTGCCTTCAAATACAGTCACATCCCAAGGTACTGGAGGTTGGGACTCCAATGTATGAATTTGGAGGAGACAGAATTCATCCTATAACAGTCTTTAGTTCGCCTTATACTTGAATGCTGGTTCAGCAATCTCTAGAGTTGTACTGAAAAATATAGTAGCCAATAGTCACATGAAATTATTCAATTGAAATTATTTAAAATTAACTAAAATTAAAAGTTGAGTTCCTCATCACAGTATCCATATATTCCAAGGGCTCAATACCCATATGTGGCTGATGCCTGTGCATTG